>NW_027187282.1:1815940-1819684 GCF_028583685.1 Petaurus breviceps papuanus | reverse complement strand
CACTGATGGTAGTTGATAGCCAAAGGACACTTCCACGTCTGATAGACCAAGTCATGGGTTTTAAATCACAGAACGTTAGTATATCAGACGTGGATGGGACCTTGGATGTTGAGTAGGTGAAAGAAGACCTGCAAAAAGTGAATTGTCAACAATCCCCCCCCCCCCCCCCCATGGTTATCCATGTTCAGTGATGCACAGTTCCTAGTAACTTGGATAATCTGCAATCGGAATTTGAACCGCCATTCTACCTCTGTCTTTCTCTGTTCAACTGTCACTTCCCACCTGTACAGTCTGTGTTCTAAATTCATTTTCGGCTCTGGACCTCTATGTGACATGTTTTAAGGCATCTCTGACTTAAAAATCTCTTTGCTGTGGATTTCCATTACTGTCCTTTAAAGTTCTAAGGAGGCCGTTTCTGTTCTGAGAGTAACTACGCTAAGGTGAAAAGCTCCTTGGTTGCTGATCTACTTACATTTTGCTGTCTGAGACCTCTTTTCTCTCTGTCATTTACTCTTGTATGTTTGAAGACTCTTTGCAGACATGCCATTCCATGACCTTGGGTCTTTCCAGCTTGATCAGGCACTCCATGCTCTGGTGTCCTTCTCCCTCTGTCAACCTATATCTGATTATCCCTCCTTCTGATGCTGAGAGCCAAAGGACACTTCCAGATCTGATAGACTAAGTTCTAACTTTTATATCATTGAAAGATAGACTATCACACCTAGATACGACCTTGGATATTGTTCCAAGCAAAACCTGCAGAGTGATGACTTGTAGCCCTTCCCTCTGAATGGTCATACATGTTTGATGATGCACAGCTCCTTCTCAAGATACTAGTTTGTATTAATGTACTGTATGATCTCAGGTAGATCCACCTCAATCAATCTATATTCCACTGTCCATCCCACTGATGACAGTTGAGAGTCAAAGGACATTTCCAGGTCTGATAGACCATGTTCCAAGGTTTACATATCATAGAAAGATAGTCTATCAGATCTAGATGGGACCTTGAATGTTGATCTATGAGTTGTAAACCATCCCTCATGGTTTACAGGGCCCTTTCTGCTCTGATAGTAGCTACCCTAAGGGGAGAAGCTTCATGGACATTCATATTCTTGCTTTTAATGATCTTAGACATTTTCTTACTCTCTCATTATATGTGCTGTTTTTGAAGACTCTTCACATGCATAACAGTCCATCTCAATCAACCTATATCTGAATGTCCATTCTTCTGATGACAGTTGAGAGCCAAAGGACAGTTCCAGATCCAATAGACCAAGTTCCAAGTTGTGCATCACAGAAAGATAGACTATCAGACCTAGATGGGACCTTAGATGTTGCAGAATGATGTAACCCTTGTAACCCTTGCTCTGAATGGTTATCCATGTTCAATGCACATTTCTTTCTCATCATAGCTGTTGTTCATCTTCTCTTTCTGGATACTCTCTCCTCTATAGGCTTTCATATCACAGACCTCTTAGTGTGCCTATCTTCCATTTCTGTGTGTGTGTTAGTCATTGATCTTGGATAACAAATGCTTATCTAAGAAATTAAATACAAAGTTTTCTTTCCCATGATGCTGTTAAGCATTTTCTCCTTCTGGCTATTCTCTCCTCTCTAACCTTTTCTGACTCTATTCTCTTTTGGTTGTCCTCTTACCCATCTGAACACACCTCATTTTCCTTTGCCAGTTCTTCATCTATTATGGCATACCCTCTAATTGCAGGCATCCCTCCAGCCTCTGTCCTAGGCCACCTTCCCTTTTCTCTCTTTTCTTTCTTTGGTAATCCAAGGGTTCAATGATCATCTCTGTGCAGATGCTAACACATGCTTATTTCTTTATCTAGCCCCAGCAAGGTACTCAAGCTCTCTCGAGCTGTAGTCTTGCATCATCAGTTGCCTATTGGACATTTTAAACTCATTTATTACAGTTGAGGGCACCATCATCCTTCCAGTTGGCCAGGTTTACAACCTTGGGTTCATCCTTGATTCCTCCTTCTTATTTACCTCCCATATTAATCAATCAGAAGGCATTTATTGAGCACTTATTCTGTTCCAACACATGCAATGTTTATTAACTTTTTGTGTATAGTTACAAATTGCTTTCAAGAATGGCTGTATCCATTCATAGGTTCACCAGCAGTGTATTATGGTGGGCTGTTTTTCCACAGAACCTCCAACTTTAATCCTTTTCCTTTTTTGGACAATTGATTGGATATGTTGGGTAACTGAGAGAAGAATTGAGGATGGCATTGAGGTTGTGAATGAACCTGAGTGACTGGAAATATGATCATACTGAATCTTGAGATTTTTTTGAGATTTCTTTACTCTGACAATGTTTTCTACATGCCAAGGTGACTTCCATCTCTGACACTTCGTGTTCTGCATTCTACAGGTCTTTCCAGCCCTGACACTGGTGTTTTTTTTTTGTTTTTGTGTTTTGCTTTTTACAGGGCAGAAGGCAGAGGAATTGGGGTTAAGTTACTTGCTCAAGGTCACACAGTTAGTAAGTGTAAAGTGTCTGAGGCCATATTTGAACTCAGGTCCTCCTGACTCCAGGGCCAGTACTCTATTCACTGTGCTACTTAGCTGCCCCCTGATAATGTTTTCTAAGGCAACCCATTTCTGTTAGCCCATGATCT
Source organism: Petaurus breviceps papuanus (assembly GCF_028583685.1). Taxonomy (NCBI): domain Eukaryota; kingdom Metazoa; phylum Chordata; class Mammalia; order Diprotodontia; family Petauridae; genus Petaurus; species Petaurus breviceps. Next base: position 1,817,042 of record NW_027187282.1, on the reverse strand, counting down.
AAGACCTATGAGCTCTCCTGTGTGGTTCTTTGTTCTAAGATCTCTTCCAACTCTGATGCTCTGCTGTCTCTTTTACTGTCCCTTTGGCTCTGGCCCTATTTCCTAAGGACTAGAGGAGTCAGACATGTCTGAAACAACTATACAACAACCAGCTCTGTGATGACATGTTCCGTGATTTCTCCAAACTCTGCCATTCCAAGTCTTAAGCGATAAGGTCTCTTCTAACCCTGCAAATCTATGTTCTTTTTTAATTCAATGAACAGAAACAGATTTTTCTCTCCTTCCCTCCCCTCTCACTGAAAATAAAAACAAAACCCCTGTAAGAAATATGGATAGTTAAGCAAAGTCAATTCCTTCATTGACCATGACCAAGGTCCTTTTGCACCTCTCAGTCTCAGGAGGTGGGGAACATGTTTCCCTGCATCTATTATTGATCTTCTGGAACTCTGGTTGATCATCACTGATCAGACTTCTTATGGCTTACAGCCTTGTTGGGTTTTACTGAGGTTTTTAGGTTTTATTTATAGTAGCACTACTAAAAAAGGGGCTGCAAGCTTTACTAGAAAAGGGGCTAATCCCTCAATCAGAATCCCCTCTGATACTATTCAGCCCTGACACTCTATCTTCTAAGGGCCTAACAGATTGTGTTCCAAGGTCATACACCGTGACAATCTGGCTTCTTAGCCCCCTTCTGGTTTTGACATAGTATATTATAAGGTGACTTCAAGATTTATCATTCCATGATCTAAGGTCTATCCCAGCTGTGACATTTTATTGTTTTAAGAACCCTTCTATATCACTTGTGATTCCATTTTCTTAGGGAATCTTTCAGTGATGTCATTCTATCTTTGTTCAACAGTTCCTTCCAAGCCTAACAGTCCATGAGACCCTTCCATTGCTGACAGAGGACCTATGATGAAGTGGATCTTTCTCCTAACAGAGAGGTGATGGATTCATTTTGTGTGTGTTTATTTGTTACAATTTTTTTAGTTTTGAATTTGCAAGTCTGGGAGTTGGGGAAGGGAAGGTAAGTAAAATTGATACGAGAGAGAGAAAGAGAGAGAGAGAGAGAGAGGGAGAGAGAGAGAGAGAGAGAGAGAGA
>NW_027187282.1:1813676-1815840 GCF_028583685.1 Petaurus breviceps papuanus | reverse complement strand
GAGAGAGAGAGAGAGAGAGAGAGAGAGAGAGAGACTGGAATACTCTTTTAAATGCACAAAAAAAACAACCCATAAGGAAACCTAGGCAAGCAAGACAGCTTCAGAAGTCATGTCTGGAATATGTTATATAATTTTAAAAAACCAAGTGGTGATGAAAACTGATTTATGGTTTCATATACAATTACCATTTTGGATGTGTGTTACATATGTAAATGCTATTTTGGGCATTACAATTCAAAATAAAAAAGGAAATAACAAAAGAAAAAGTATATTTTTGTGTCAGATGATGGAAGTTTGAATCACGTGATGGCAGCACTTCCTGCATGTATGTATCCCATTGGGCAGTTCAGGCTTGGCCTTATGGGACTTTGAGGTCACTCAAATAAGGCACTCCTTCTTCCCCTCTCCCAATTATTTTGTGTTTACTTTGCATTTACTTGTCTTTGTAGATATTGAAAAGGAGAAATACCACATTGCTATTGGTATTTTCACTAAATGATGCTAGAACATACAAATCAATTGCAGTTAATGGAAACACACCTCACAGCTTCTGTTTGAAGAGGGAAATAAAAGAATTGGTAGAGTTGGTTTTATTGAAAGCAACAAGCAATATTATTTCACAGGATATTTGGTCATCTCATCCTGAAGTACTAAGGATGAGTAGAAGTAGACCACCAAGAAGAGATGTCAGCTTTATCATTTTAATGCATAGGTAAGGACGGGGGACAATGCTGAAAACTGAGAAACTATGATAAGGGGTCAAAAGAAGTAAAAGAGGATTTTTTTGGAAAGATAGTTGTAACGCACTGAGAGAGATAGGGAACATTATCACAAAAAGGGGAATGGATTGTACCCCCAACAAAGAAAAAGAATTGCTTACTGACATAGCAATAGCCATGTGCTCTGTGTAGTAAGATCATTAAAATTAGAGCAAAGGTCAAAATCAATACTAAAATAGATGTAAAGATAAAGATGCAAGGTCACTGAGTGTAATGATAGTTGTTCCACCTCAAGGGTAAAGGTCCACAGGGGTGGGAAAACCTTGGGTCTGGAGGCCATATGTGGCTTTCTAGGTCTTCCAGCACAGCCCTTTGAGTCCAAGTTTTACAGAACAAATCTTTTCATTAAGGGTATTTGTTCTGTGAAGTTTGGATTCTGTCAAAGGGCTGTACTTGAGAACCTAGAGGACCACATGTGGCCTCCATGCTGAAGGTTCCCCACCCCTGGAAGGAGGAACAGGAGAGTCAGTGGCTCTCTCATAAGAAGACCTTGCTTTAAATCCTTACCTCTATCCCCTACTACTCATGTAACCATAGGCAAGTCACTTCCCCCTCCCTGGGCCTCAGTTTCCTCATCTGTAGAGTTGTACTCTATGGCCTCTAGGTCCCTGCCAACTCTTAGATCTAGGATCCTAGGACATGGGGGAAGGGATAGGAATGACTGGCTCTGTGGTTGGAAGACATACACAAAGGGGAACAGAAGGAAAGTGGCCAGCCAGGTGAGCAGGAGAGCACTCAAATTTCACCTGGGATGGTGATTATTTATGTGACCTTGGGTCAGTCAAAGCTTCTCTGTGCTGGTTTCCTCACTTTAAATTGAGGGGTTCGGGGTAAATGACCTCTTATGTCCCTTCCAACTCCTGCTCAGTTCCATCTGCTGGAAATAATGACCTAATGAAAATATTTCTTAGAGATGTTTAAAAAGGTCCAACTGCAAACTAGAGTGAAGATATTAAAAGGGCTTGGAAATGATCTTATTGTAGAAATATCTATATAGATCTGCACACTCATCTGACCCCAGAGACTTGAGTCAGGAAGAACAGAAGGCCATTGCTACCTCAGAAGCTTACTAGCTTTGTGACCCTGTCACTCAGCTTCTGAGCCTCAGTTTCCTCATTTGTAAAATGGAAATGGGAGTTAACATGTGTAAAGTGCTTTGCAAACCTTGAAGCGTTAATTATTATTATTTGCAAAAAGCAAACCAAAACTGTTGGTAGAGCATAACAAAAAAAGCATGAACAGAATCACCTTGTGAAAGAGTGAGGAGTCGGTTAGGGGAAATTGGTCCCTAAGTCACTGGGGATTCTCTCTCCAGCTCAGGGGTCTACTGGCATATTCACAGCGTTCGCCTTCGCCCAGCAGTTCTTGGCCCCCCTCCCCCCTGT
>NW_027187282.1:1721156-1813576 GCF_028583685.1 Petaurus breviceps papuanus | reverse complement strand
GCCCCGAGTCGTTCGGCGCACGCAGAGCTGTCATTCCCTAGTGTTAGCGCAGTGCCAGCGCAGCACGGCGGGGAGGGAAGCAGGGGGTGCGGCGTTGCCCGGGCCTGGCAGCCTCCACGTGGCGGGCCGACCCCCTCCCGCGGGCCCCCTTAGGCCCTCTCCCCGCCTCTCTCCCTCCCAGGCCCAGGGGAGCCCGGGAAGGGCAGCGTAGTCGTCGTGGCCGGAAAGAGCAGGGTGGGGGCGGGGCCCAAGTCTCGGGCCGCCAGCCCCTCCCCCTGTCCTCCCCCTCCCTCTGGTGCCTTGGGGCCGCCCGCAGCCCGCCCGCCCGCCGCCTCCCGCGCAGGTGGGTGCAGACCGCAGACAGGGTGGGCTCGGGGCGGGGCTGGGGGGACGGACTTGGGGGGCTCGGGGTTGGGAGGGGGGTGACTGTCCCCTCTCCCGCCCCTGAAGGGGCTCCTTCTACGCCAGCTAAGCAAGGGGGGTGGGGGTGGGGGCTGCCCGCAAGCGCAGAGCAAGGGGGGGGCGGGCGGGGGGCTGGGGCGCCCTTGGCCAGTCTGCCAGCCAGCGAGCCTGCTGCTAGTACTGGGCCGCGGCGCAGCCTGGGACCCTGGGACCCAGGATTTGACCTCGAGCGCCGGGGTGGACTTTTGAGAGGTCATCGAGTTTAACCCCATCATTCCCCAGATAAGGGGACCCAGGGCAGACCCTGGCACGGCACCTCGTGGACCTCAGGGAGGGGAGAAAGGGACGAATGGGCCATTTTGGAAAGTGGGAAGGAGGTTCTGCCTGCCCTCGAACTTTTCGAGGAGCAGGCCGCACCTTCAACTCTGAATGCTTAATTAACTCCCATCTGCTAAGACCGGGTGCCTCCGAAAGGAGGTGGCTTTTTCTCCTCAGTGGCCTGTAGCCAGAGCACAGTGGTGACAGTTTTTGTTAAGATTAGCAGCTTCATTCCCTGGTTCGGCTCTTCTCTGCCAGGGCCTGGCCTCTCTACAAGTAGCTCCCTCCACCTGGAGGCTTCAGCTAACTAGAGCTGGGTGAAGAGCTTTCTTCCCCTTGACATTCTCATTTGATCGCTTCCTAATCTTAGCACTGACAGTCAACCCTCCCTCTTTAGCCAGTTTCCCACTTTCCGTCTAAAATAGCCTATTCTCCAAAATTGGACAGTGGTTGATGGTAACAAGAATTGCAAAAAAGGCAAGAATAGTATGGATATTGTCAAGAAACGTAGAGGCTAAAGGAGGGAGCTAAGAGGGCACTGGGATACCCAACCATAGTCCAGCCCTTTGAGAGCTGCAGAGCCAACCTCTTCATAATCTGTGTTGTGTGCTGTGGAGAAAAGAAGGTTTATAAGTAGAAAAAGCTTAAAAATCAAGTGGGACATACTACTACTACTACTACTATTACTACTACTACTACTACTACTACTACTACTACTACTACTACTACTACTGCTACTACTACTACCGCTACTACTACTACTGCTACTACTACCACCACTACCACTACTACTGATACTGATAACTAGCATTTACAAAGCACTTACCAAACTGTACTAAACATACACTTGTGAAAGAAGAGCTCAGAAAAGAGATAGGATTCCAAGCTAGATCTCAAAGCAAAGTGAGGTTTCTGATAGAGGTGGGTAAGACATTCTAGAAAGGGTGACAGAAGAAAAAAAGAAAAAACCTGGATGGAGGTAGAAGATGAACTTGGGATGTGTAGGAGATGCCCAGGAGGGCAGCCTGTAGGGGGCAAATGTTCTGCAATATGAGATAGGGAACTCTTTTAAAATGTAAATTCCCCAGTTAATATGAATCCTTTACAGTTTAGTTCATGCTAACAAAAGACTTTACTTCCTACATTTTCCTTGGGGCTGATTGGATTTGTTAGCCAACTTTGAGGCCTTAGAAGACGTAGTAGAGTATCCATGTCTAGGTCAGTGATGTCTGTAATAGGCAATTGGAAGCCAATGTTGATTTTAGAGCAGAGTGGTGACATCATAAAATCAATGCTTTAGGCCATTTCACATAAAATTGTGGCACAGGCTGAATTGAAATTGGAGCCACGGCTGGGAGGCCAGAGAGGGGAGGCAGTTATATAGATTCTGATTTGAGGGTTAGAATAGGCCTGAACTACATAGCAGTGTGAATAGAGAGAAAGGACCAGCTTGAGAGAATCTGCAGAGGATTTGTTATCAGTGGGAACTGGTGAGTGGTGGGCTACGAAGGACAAAGATGCCACCAAGATTTCACTTCTAGTGCACTGAAAGACTGGTGGTGCTGTTTACAAAAATGAGAAAATTTGGACAAATCTCTTGGGAATGTGGGTAGAGAGTTTGATAAATTGGGTTTTAGGGCCATTGAGATGACGTGACAAAGGGATATATCTGTAAATATGGAACTAAAGCTTGGATAAGAGGTCAGAGCTTAAGGTCATGAATTTGTAGGTATAGAGAATGGACCTTAGACATCAACTTGTTGACTCTGTTCAGTTTATAGTTGAGGAAACTGAGGCACAAAGAGGTTTAAGTAGTTTGCCAAGGAGCTCACACTGGCAGTAAGGGGCAGAGTCAAAATTTAAATGCAGGACCTTCTTCCCTCTTCCCACTCCTCCACACTGAGTTGTAGACCTCTGCAGAGGAATGGAAGCATGTGATCTCTGAGGTAATCTGCAAAGGAAAACTAGGCACTCAAGAACTGACTGGACACCCAAATAGACAGGTAGAAAGGGAGACTAAAGAACAGGGAACACAACTCCTCTGGAGGACATGAAATCAAGAGATTTCAAAATGGAAGGAACTTGAGATGTCACTTCTTTCTCCAACTCATTCTATAGATAGGGTTTGTGGGAGAGGGTAAGGTCAGAGGTGGTGATGGTGACATGACTAGTTAAGAGTATGAATCGATAGGTGGCATATCCTAACCTCAAACTCAGGTCTACTGATGCCAAATATCCAAAGAAGAAGTCAGGAGTTGAAGAACCTCCCCCTACCCCTTCCTTGCCCCAGTGGGAAGTGGGGCCCTATGATACTTGCAGAATAGGATCACATAATTTCCAAGGTGACAAAGACTTTGGAGATCATCTAGTACTATCTTCTCATTTTATAGGTGAGGAAGCTGAAGCCCAGAGAAGGGAGCCCTGAGGTCATTGAGCTTGCTAGTGATGGAGCTGAGACTAGAAGAACCAAGGTTCTAGACTCTGCTAAACTCTGCTTTTCTAGACTCACATTCTGCTTCACTGCCTTTCTATGTGATGGGTTCCAACTCAGTTGTTCATTAATCAACATTCCATCACTCAAGCCCCATTTCCACTTCAGCTCCCATTTTTTCAATGGCCCCAGACCAGTGTAGCAGTAAGGAATTTACAGCTGAAGTCTAGCTGGCTGAGATGTGGCCTGACAGCATTTCCTGTTTAGCTAGACAGTATGATTGACAAGTCTAAATCCCCAAATGTGGCTTGAATGGAACACTGCTGAGGTCACCCTTACTTGGTAGAGCAAGAGGTTTTCCTTCTCTTCATTGCTTGCTCTAGTTGGGTTCCCCAAGTTACTGAAGTACCACAGAGGCTCAGGGCTATGACTCTTTGCCACCCTCTGCAACCAGAGACCTTTCCAGGTGGGAGAACAATGTGGATGTCCCTTCTAGCTTTAAGTAGCACAGGAGAAGCATTGACCTCCCAACCTGGAACCATTGAAAGAGTTCAAGATTTGGAGTCGAGGTCCTGAGTATAACTTCTGTCTCTGCTACTAGCCCCTTAATCCCCTCAATACCTGGTGTCTGAAATGCAGAGTTTGGATTATATGACCTTGAAAAAGCCTTTTCAATTAGAAAATTTTGATCCTAAACAGTAGAATTGGCCTATGAAATAATTGATGAAGGAGGGCCTGGCATTGGAGTAGGAAGTATCTTCCTGGGTTATCTAGGCCACTCCCCCAACCTTGTATATGCATCTTTCCCCCATTTGGCTTCTGCAGGTATGCAGAAGGAATTATTATGGAAATTCTCAAAGGCTACAAAGGAAACCCAAAACAACCTCACATCTCTTTTTTATTCTTTCTTTTCCTAGCTCTCTCCTGATCTCTCTCCTCCTTGATCTGTCTATTCACAGCCCACTGACCTGGGCCTTGTTGCAGTCCCAACTTTTCATATAAACTGCCTTGGTTAGGATTCTGGCTAATAACTCCCAAACATTCACCTTCTTCTGCTAGCAGCCTAGTTCAAGCCCTCCTTACCTCTCACACACTTTATTGCAATAATCTCCCAATAGATTTTCCTGCTTCCACTCTCATCCCCTTTCTAATACAGCCTCCCTGCTGGTCAGGATCATCTCAATGCTCTTCATACACACCTTCTATTACATCCCCCCATTGTTCACAGGCTTTCACTGGCTGCCCATTGTCTGCTAAATAAAATCCAAATTCCACAGTGTTAGTGATGCTTCTTTCTTTCAAAATTCTGTGCTATAATTTCACACCAGAATTGTGAGAAATAAGCCTATTCTGACCTTGGGTTCCTTTTACACATATAAAGAGAACTTGGGACCTTTTTGCTTTGGTTAAAAATCCTTCTAATCTCTCACTTTCATGTCTTTCCTCAAAAACAGTAGCATGACTGTATTTAGCATGTAGAATTAAAATATTCATTGATTATCTTGAGAATTTTTAGCTCAAAAACATATGTAAACCATCATTTATCAAAATATATATATTTATATTAGGAAGAGCTTCCCACGGTAACAGACACATCACAGACAGAAAAGATTTGCTGACAGAAGGCAGCAGACACATGTATCCTTGGCTAGAATTGGGAAACAACATCTGACCTGAGTGCAAGCTAGGCAAGAGCTTCTGCAAAGCTAGACTAGAATAAGACAGATACCTTTCCGAGAATCCAAGCTGGACCTTCTTGTTGGGGACTGTGAGAGTTCCTGATCCCTTTGCAAAGCTAGGGCCTCCTTGGAGATGGACTCTGAGAACATCGGTCCCCTCCAGCAGAGCCCACTTGCAAGCAGATGTCCAGGGGGAGAGAAGGTGAGCTAGCTCTCGAGTTCTCTAAACCAGAGACAGCAAGAGGCAGCAAGAGAGGGAGAAATGCCAGACTTGTGTCTTAGTTGGGGTTGAGAGCCTTTTTAAAAGCCATGGAAGATATTGATAATGTTAGTCACTCCCCTTCTTCGGCTCCATCAGGGCATCTCAGGAATGTTCATGGTTCTTTCATGTTTCTTCATTTTCCAGTTTAGTTTTGCAAATATGTTTCTTCTTTGTACTCATAAGTTAGTTAGCCATAAAGAAGAGTATTATAAATAATCTTTGTATCTTCTTCAAGGACTAGAAAATCTTCCTGTGGGAAGGGAGGAGGTGTGACTTTGTAGGGACATTGTGTAGACTGTGTTCTGCCAGCTTTTGCCCTGAGAATTACAGTGACCTTGTCAAGGTTTTGCTGATCCTGGTTTTTCTTAAACTTGTTGCGCCACTGTGTAAAGTTTGGTCCCATAGTTGTTACTGCACGTAGCATATTTTTAGAAGTATAACAGTCAAGCCTGTGATCAACCAGATGAAGTGGGAGGGAAGGGTGCCCCTTTCAAGGGAAGAAAACAATGAGTTCTTCCAAAAAGTCCTGCCACCATTATTAGGGTGGTTCTTGCTCTAGACCTTTTTCACTGCTCCCAGATCATCTGCCTGGAACCAATTCAGTACTCAAATGTGGCAGGGAAGAAACATGATTGTGACTTGTGGATGTCTTTCATGAACATCCCAGTAAATAGCTAAGCTTAGACTGACATGTGAGGCCCATTGCCACAAGGGAGAACTTCCTAACAATTAGAGCTGTCCCAAAGTGGGGTGGTTGGTCCCTGGAGGTGGCAAAGGCTGGAGGATGACACCTGTCAGCTCCATGATAGAAGAAATTCTCATTTAGGTTTGGACTGGCCTGGATGCCTCTGAGATGTCTTCTGCCTCTGACATTCTGGCATTCTGTAATATGCTTCCATTTAAAAAAATTATTTATTTACTTTTAGTTTATAGTATTCAGTTCCACAATCCCTTGAGTTCCAAATTTTCTCTCCCTTCCTCTCCTCCCCCCATGGCAGCAAACAATCTGATATAGGTTCTCCAAATACCTTCACACTAAACATTAGTATACACATTAGTATATCTCTGTCTCACGTTATAGATTTTCATGTTTATTTTGTGTTGGCTTAATGTAGCCCACTCTTCCATATTTGCATATTACTTTGTTCACATTGCTTCCTACACCTGGAATGCCCTTCCTTCCCCATTCTCTATTGACATTTCACCCATCCTTCAAGGCCCAGCTCAAATGCTACCATTGATTCCTATTGTTGGAGGGAATCACAAAATCTTCCAAGTCTTTTTGTACCTCATGCATGTATCACATTCTGTCCTGTTTTCTTGTTATTTGTATGCATCTTGTTTCCCCTGTGATATTTTAACCTTCTTAAAGGCAGGGTCTGTATCTTATTTATCTTTCTGTGTTCTCCCAGTACCTTACACATAGTAGGCACTTAATAAATGCTTATTGACTGAGGACAAAAATAGAACTTTCCTAAGTTCTGCTATAATAGACACAATTTATTCCTGTAAAAATATAACAACTGAAAAGTCCTCATGCCAGTAGCCACGTGCTTTCCTTTTTAGCTTTCAAAAAGAAAACTGGGGTTGCTTTCTCACCTCAATTTCCCTTCCCTGGCTTTTCTCAAGATTCAACTCAAGGGCCCTGTTCTACAGGAGGCATTAATTGTCCAGGTCCTTCCAACTTTCTTTCCATCTAGACCTATTTACTTACATGTTGTCTCCCCCATTATTAGGAGGTATGCCCCTTGAGGGCAGGAACCTTTTGTCCTTTGTATCACTAGCACTTAGCACATAATAAATACTTAATGAAGGCTTGTGACTGACTTTGGAAGCTGTGACTTGAGTTCTCATGCAGGCTGTGTGACTGTGCCACAGTTGCTTGACCTTTCAGATCCACAGTTCCTTCCTCTGCAAAATGAGGGTGATAATATTTACATTTCCTGCCTCTTAGGGCTTTTGTGAAGAAAGCCTCTTTTCAGCTTGAAGCACTCTGGGAAAGTAAGCGCTTTTTGGGGGGTGGGGGAGAGAAGACTACAGATTTCAGTGCAATAGGAAACTCCCAGTATGTAAACTCCTTTAACCAACCCTCAGAGAGCTGCCTAGGACACCAAGAACTCAAAAGATGGATTGCTCAGCCTGTATGTACAATCATGATAATAGCTACTGTTTCTGCTGCAAAACATCTTACTTGTATTATCTTACTTGATCCTTATGACACCCTACTAGGTAGGCACTATCCTTACTATTACCATTTTACTGATGAGGAAACTGAGGCTTATAGTTTCTAACCCTAAAGTGACTCATCCAGAATCACACCATACCACAGTCAATCAGTAAACATTTATTAAGCATCTCCTATGTTCCAGGCACTATGCTAAGCACTGGAGATACAAAAAGAGACAAAAGACAGTCTCTTCCCACAAAGAGCCCAGTCGAATGGGGAAAATGACACACAAGAAGAAGCTGACAAGTGGGGTTTGGGTTGCGGAGGCCCTAGGGAAGGTCCTGATGTGGGAACATGTTGGAAAAGTCAAAGAAGCCAAAGTAGGATATCCAAGTGAAAAATTGAGGACATGTTCTTACCTGGACTACTTCCTTAATGGTGGTTGTAGGGTTTATGCCTCTAGGAAGTGTCTGAAGCAGGGTTCTAACTCAGATCTTCCTGGCTTCAACTATATTTAGCTGTCTCCAAGAAACTAGAATGTGGGTTTTCTTGCTCTGAAGCTGCCTTTCTATATACTAGGTCACTCTGAACTCATGTTATCCCACTTATTCCTGCTTCTCACTATAGATAAAACTTCATGAAAATTAATTGGCTCTTAGTTATTGTTTTTGAGGAGGCATCAGTGAAATGAGCGTAAGAACCCCACCATTTTATGTCAGAAACAAAAGTAGATGCTCCATAGACTAAATGATGCAAGAGACCCTAGGGGGCTTCTCCCAGTTGAGTGAGGAGGTTGAACTAGATAGATGACTTTTGACATCTTGTGGTAGAGATGGAAGTGATTTCTCCTCCTTGAGACTTTGAGCCTCCCTGAGAGTGTTCACTTGGGTCCCCTACAGGCATTTCAGAAAGCTGGCCTAGCTATGGACCCTGCAGTGGTTAATACATAAAAATATGCATCTCTTTGAGATCAGCTTCACATCTTTTGACCATTTATCTATTGGTAAATGGCTCTTACTCATATGATTATATCACTTCCTTACAGATATTTGATGTCAGAATTTTGTCACAACTGTTTAATGATAACACACACACACATACATATATGTGTGTGTTCCTGTCCTATATCTTTCCTTTGTATTCCATTTGCATTGTTTTTAGCTTTGCAAACATTTTTATTTTTATAAATTAAATTAGTCTATATTGTCTCATAATTTCCTCTATATCATGATTGATCAAAAGTTTTTTTCCCCTCTCTGGAGTTGTGAAAGATCCAACAATCTTTTCTTTCTTTCAAAAATTTTTTGGGGGGTGGGGATAAGAGAGTTAGCAATATGGTTACCAAAATTGAAAAAAAAAGGAAAGAGAGGGGCAAGAGAACTGAGGAAATGCAGTAGGAAACCCAGCCAAACAGGGCAGCTCAGGAAACAGTGTTGAGTTAATTATCTATTTAAGAAAAGCCAGCTATCCTTGATAGAAATTCAAGACAGTCCCTGTGGCATTCTCTTCTCTGTATGGAAGTGGTCATTTCCTTGGATGTTGGTTAAGTTCACAAAAAGAAGGAAGGAAGGAAGGAAGAAAGAAAGAAAAGAGGAGGGGGGAAGGAAGAGAAGAAAGAAGGAAGGAAAGAAATATAACAGACACCACTGTTCTAAATACAGTGGGAGGTGGCAGGGGGGAAGCTCTTTGGCCTTTTTATTCACCTTAGCTTTTTTCCAGGAACATCAGAAAGTGGTTCATGTTTCTCTCTAAAGAAGTCTTCAGCTCACTGACAGTCACCATCAAATACATATAGGACAGGCTTTATTTACCCTGACAATACAAATCTAACTCTGTAAACAGTTAAGAATTCAGGGTGCCATACAGAGATCTCACTGGGATAGAGCTGTGGGGGATGTAGGTCTGGGATGCAGGGAGTGGCATTGGAGGTACAGTGGAAAGAATGTTTTCATCCTGAATGTCATCTATTCTCTTTCATTTCAGGTAGTCAGTCAATATGCCTCTTAGGAAGGCTATACTGTGTACAGGGTGTTCTGTGCTAGGCTGGAAGATACAAAGTCAAAAGTGGGATAGTCCCTGCTCCCAATCAGAAGAGACATGTCCATATAAATAGACCATTTATACAAAATAAAAAAAAAGTAATTTGGGGAGAGAGAGCCAAGGGGGTCAGTAAAGGTTTCATGGAGAAGATGGGGTATGAGCTGAACTTTGAAAGAAATGAGGGATTCTTTTTTTTTTGAGGGGGTAAGGTAGGGCAATTGGGGTTAAGTGACTTTCCCAAGGTCACATGGCTAGTTTTTGTGTTAAGTGTCTGAGGTCGAATTTGAACTCAGGTCCTCCTGACTCCAGGGCCGGTGCTCTATTTACTGAGCTACCTAGCCGCCCCATGAAACAAATATTAGAGGGATTCTAAGAGATAGCGTGGAGGGGGGAGGGCTCTCCAGCCATGGGAGGCAGCCATGGCAAATATAGAGTTCCGTGTAGAAAGAAAACTCCAACCAGTTTGACTGAACTGTAGCATGTGTGTGAAGGGGAGTAATGAATGTGTATGAAGCCATACTGGGAAAGGCTTGAAATGCCAAACCAATGAGTCTGTATTTGAACCTAGGGGTGATAGAGAGCCACTGGAGTTTATTGAGCAGGGGAATCACAGAGTCAGACCTGTGCTTTATGGAATCACTTTGGCAACTATGTGGAAAATGGTTTCAAGTGGGGAGATATTTGAGGCAGGGAGATCAATAAAAAAACATTGATGTGAGTGGAGGAGGGAAGGAGATATATGGGAGAGATGTTGTGAAGTTAGGAACTAGAAAACTTGGCTAGTGATTGAATAGGACAGGCCTGCAAAACTTTTGGCCTGAAGGCTACTTAGGGTGCACCAAAGGATTTCCTCTACATTCAAAGGGTGTTTTCCTCTACATTTTTCATGGGCCGCCCGAAATTCTTTGGTGGACTGCAGGTTGTGCAAGCCTGGGATAGAAGGTGCTGCTGAGTGCCAAGACTAAGGTATGACTTTGAGTCTGTGAACCTGGGGAATGGAAACATGGCTTTGCAGTCAACAGAAATAGGGAGGTTTGGAAAAGGTATGGGGTTTGGGGAGAGGGAAGGATGATGAGTTTTGTTGAGTATGAGGAGCAGACTGGACACAAAGGAGAGAGAGAGAGAGACTATAGAGGGAAAAGAAAGAGGCTCTAGGACAGGACCTTCCACAACATCCAGTTAGAGTGAGTGATAGGGCTGATGAGCCAGTAAAAGTAGCTGAGAAGGAGGGGTCAGGCATCCCAGATCTGAACAAGTCAGAGTAGTGTTGTGAAAACCCCAAGTGGAGAGAAGTTTAGGAGGAGAGAGGAGAGGGAGTGGAGGTGATGAGTATGACAAGCTTGTTCTAGGAGTTGAGAGGAGGAGGAGGAGGGGAGAGAGAGAGACAGAAGGGGGGGAGAGGGAGAACAATAGCTTGAGGGGCCCTGGACAAGTTGCTTTTTTTTAGGATTGAGAGGGAATGGAGCAAATACAACAACCATCTACACTCATTGCTTCCACTCACCTCTGCAATCCTCTCCATTCTGGCTTCCAGCCCCATCACTCAACAGAAATTGCTCTCTCCAAAGTTATCAATGAACTCTCGAGTACCCATTTCATGGCTTTTTCTCAGTTCTCAACCTCCTTGCTTTTTCTATAGCATTCTACACTGTTGACTAACCTTTCTTCCTGGATATCCTCTCACCACTAGGTTTTGGTAATGCTGTTCTCTTGGGTCTCTGATCTAGTCATTTCTTCTCAGTCTTCTCTGCTGGATCATCATCCTTCCAATACATCCTAAATGTGGATGTGCCTTAAGGCTTTACTCAGGGCACTTTTTTCTTACTGAACTCTCGATGATGGGTTCAAATATTATCTGTATGCAGATGAGTCCCAGGTCTAACTATCCAGCCCTAACCTGTCTTCTGAGCTCTAGTCCTGAATCTCCAATTGCCATTTGGACGTATCCAACTGGATGTCCCATAAGCTTCTCACACTCTGCCTATCCTAAAGAGAACTTCTATTCTCTCACTCCTTCTCCAAATCCATCTTTCTTCTGACCTTCCCTGTATCTATCAAGGGTACAGCCATCCTTCCAGTCACCCAGACTCAGAATTTTGGAGTTCTGAGCTGCTTACTCTCCCTCACATCACATGAGTGACCCTTTGTCATTTGTCGAGTCTTCTTTACTACATTTCTCAAATCCTTTCCCTTATGCTTACACACATGGCCACCACTCTCCTGTGGATCCTCATAGCAACTTGCTGGTGGATTGTTTCCTTGGCTAAAGTCTCTTCCCTTTGCACACAAGTACCAAAGTAATATCTCTAAAGCATGTCGTGGCCCTGCTAAAGAAACTCCTTATTGTCACAAGAATTGAATGCAAATTCCTTTTCCCTTTTTAAAGCCCTCCCTGGCTTGGGCCCTACCTACCTTTCATGGGACCACAGGCTATCTATAGGTGTAAAGATGGAAGAAACCTTCGAGGGTAACTTAGTGCCTTCATTTTTATATAGGAAATGGAGGCCCAAAGTCATATAGGTGGTAAGTGCCAGTGACAGGATTTGAACTCGAGTCCTGGGACTGGCACAAGTTCAGTGTGCTTCTCATTGCTCCTTGATGCTTTCTAGACTTACACATGACCAAGGCCTTTCCAAACTGGCCTTCTTGCTGTTTCTTACACCATTTCATTCCCTGTCTCCATGCCTTGCACATCCTGTCCCATGTACCTGAAATGTCCTCTATCCTCATCTCTTCCTCCCAGAATCCCTAGTTTCCTTTCAAAGCCCAGCTCAAATGCTACTATGCCATGAGGTCTTTCCTATTTGCCCTTCAATAGTTTGCGCCTCACCTACAAATTTCATTGTATTTATTTTTGATTTACCTTGTTCCTGATTTTGTATATGTGTACATACCCCTCCCCCCAGCTCTGTGAGGACTGGGACTGTTTGATTTTGGTTTGTGTTCTCTTCATTTAGCACCTTATAAAATGCTGATTGGTTGATTGATAGTGCTAGGAATCATTTTCTTTCAGTTACTATCATTAGTGACTCCATTTTGCCTTGATCCAGCATTTTGTGAAGTTAACTTCCAACTCCATGTGAGTCACCTGATTTTGATGATTTTGCAAGACTACTCCCCCTCCCCACTATCACTTAACCCCAAGAATACCCCTCTACCCTTACCTGAGTGTCCCCCAATCCCCTCTACCAAAAGGAAACCAGGTGGCTTAATCCTTACATCCTGTTTTATCACTCTTTTCATTGTATATCAACCATATAGAAACCAGGATTCAGGGCTTCTTGTGCTACTTGAGAGCCTTGGACCTAATTTGTTTTTGCAACTGCATGCCTTGCTGAATAAATCACTTGTCTGGATTATACTTGTTTTTTCAAATTTCGTTGTAGCACAGTCTAGCCTCAACTGGCCTCTTTTCCACTTCTGCCCTTTACTTCTGATTCTTCCCTCCAGACTTCCCTTCTCCAGGCTAAACAGCTCCTGGTTTTTCTACTGATCCTCTTATGGTGGCAACCTAAGACCAAGGCTTGCTCTTCTGTAGCCTTCATCCAGTTTATCAACATCCTTCTGAAAATGTTGCAACTGGAGTAGAACACATTGTTCTCTCTTCTTTTTTCAAAATAGTTTCTGCAACAAAAGAATTGTTGAGTTTTTGAGATGTTTGCTAGCATTCACTCATAAGTCTTAGGGTTTGTGATTTGGTTTTAATGTGGCAGCTTCCAGATAAACAGTTCCAGTTTCTCTTTTGGAAAAAAGATTGATTTTTTATTCTTTCATGTTTGTCAGTTTTGGTTGTTAATATTTTTGTAGTTATCTCTTTTTATATAGTCCCAAGTTTGCTGGACTTTATGTGGCATTAATTTTAGAATTTTTAAGATTCTTGCAATTTTCTTTGTTTTGTCTCCATTCTTGTAACTTCTCCTATCTCTCTTTAAAAAAAATTGATACTTTGACTTTCCCTCTCCCTCTCTCTCCCTCTCTCTGTCTGTCTCTCTACCTCTCTCCCCCTCCCCACCTCTCCTGAAATGGGGGGGGGGCTGCTTGATCAAAATTCCAGGTGGTACATGAAATTTTTCAGGAGTCAGGGGTGTTACAGGTCCTGAATCTTCTAGGAAGATCCCTTTTGGAGAAAAATGCAATAAGAATAATAGAATTTCAGGGTTGAAAATTATGGGCTTGTTCAGTCCCCACCAGAGTGGGGTCCCACCTTTCCTAAGTAGAGTCCCAAAGGCTAAATTTTGCTCTGCTGAGTTCAGTGCAGTCAATAAACAGTGAAGGGTCTTATATTTTCTCTACCACTCAGTCAACTGTGTTACTGTGAAAATGTGGTCTGCTGCAGCAAATCGGCTATGAAAGCCTGTCTGTTCCCTTCTCCTGTTCTCTTCAGGCCTTTCCCTGATGTGGGCCTTCTCACAAGCCTTTAATAATACATTCTCCCAATTCGCCAGGAATCCAACTCAAGCACGCAGGCCTCTAGTTTGAAAAATTCTTCCATTTCCCCAACCTTTGAAAACCAGACCCACATTTCTTCCTATCCTGCCTTGTGGCACCTCTCTGATTCCATAGACAACAACTTAGTCCTTGTAGCTCATGGCCACCTGGGGACTTGAATTCCCCTATGCTTGAGTTCTCTCTTTCTATTTCCTTGATCTTGGGTTTAAGTTGTCTATTAATCGTTTGAATTCTCTACTTTTCAGTTTGAATATTCTCCTTGATTGAAGAAACGAAAGCAAAATAGGAACTGAGTAGTGCTCTCTCTATTAGCCCTGGTGTCCAGACCATCTCCCCCTAGTAGTGGTGCTGTCCCTTCTTTTCTTCCTCTTGCCCCCAACATAGTTCAAGGAGGGTTTTGGATAATTCTTAGCATTTATTCATTGCCAGACTCAGTTCCTTTTGTGTTTTCAAGTTCCTGGAGCCGTGCTTTCCTCCTTGCTTTTTTTTTTCTTTTTGGAGGGGGGAGGGCAGGACAATTGGAGTTAAGTGACTTGCCCAAGGTCACATGGCTAGTAAGTGTTAAGTGTCTGAGGCCAGATTTGAACTCAGGTCCTCCTGACTCCAGGGCCAGTGTTCTATTTAATACACCACCTAGCTGCCCCAAGCCTCTATTTTTCAAGATAGAATTTATATATATAGCACTTTACTAGACATATGTCATTTTATTTGGCCAGTTTCTCTGACCCTTTTTCTGAAATTTTTGATCCTTATCTGACAGGAATGCTAAGACGAAATGTTAAGATCATTTTCTCCCAAGCTTATTGTCACTTCTCTCTTGCCAGCCTCATTGGTCAGAATCATGTCCACAAGAGTAGATACCCTTGTTGAATTTTTTTCTAAAGGACAAGATGATTTATAAGTCAAGAATTTCTTCTCTCTTCTGGTTTTAGCAGAGAAATAAATTTCTCCAACAAGTATCCAATAATTATGGCATCTTAGCATGACAGTATCCTGCTGCCTTGGGTGGTGCTTGTGGACCATTTCATCCCTGTCTTCCTTCTGTCTGGATGGTTTGTGACATGTTCCACCTGCAATCTCTCTCTTCTTTCCCGTTCTACTGGTCCTCACCCAAATGTTTCTGACTGAATTTCCACACAGTGCTTTATCTTGTTGATAGATCTAGTGTTATATCACTTCCTCACGGATCTAATCTGGTCCTTTGGAATTGACTATACCCTGCATTTGACCTATTCTAGCCCTAGGTTGTGCCCCCCTCCCCAATCTCAGGGAGCCCTATCATTTGAATGTACTTAGCTCCTTGCATTGACCCCATGATGACATCACCCTGGTTGGCCCAAATGACCTGTGAAGCCTGGTGCCTGACTGCATGGGGCCCCTGGCTCCCTTCAAGGATTCCCCCAAGTGTCTCTTCCTACTACAGGACTCTCCTGCCTCTCCCAGTGGTTAGTACTGACCACCCCTTCCCACAGTGATTTTGTATTCATGTTGAATAATATTGACTTATCTGTGCCCAAATAGTAAAATGGTCTTCCTTGAGAGCAAGGGGTATCTCATTTTTGCTTTTCTCTCCCAAGTGTCTAGCACATAGTAAGGGCTTAAGAAATATTTGTTGTTATTGAAAACGTTTCCATTAATGGCCAGTGACACTCAGAAAGATTTGAAGCCCATGGATGTTGCCTTGCATCTTCTGAGGGTAACCTCCAAGGGCTTTGTGTCAGTAGCATTCAAGCCTTCACCAGCTTTGGTGATCTGATTGCTTGTTTTGATAGTGAGGGCTTGGAAGTTCTCTAATGGAGTTCATATTTTTGTTGATATTAGGAATTCCTAGGAGATGATATCTAAGGAGAAAGGCACTGAGCTTTTCTTAGCAGAATTGGCCTAGTGCACTCTTATTATCAAGTGATTAACCCATGATTTACTGCTGTTGTGATTATTTCAGTCTTGTCTGATTCTTCATGACCCCATTAGTACCTTTCTTGGCAAAGATTCTGGACTAGTGTGCCGTTTCTGTCTCTGGCTTATTTTATAGATGAGGAAACTGAGGCAAAAGGGTTAAATGACTTGCCCAGGGCCACATAGCTAGTATCTTAAGACCATATTTGAACTCAGGAAGATGAGTCTTCTTTACTCCAGACCCAGCACTCTATATAACTGTTGTGTCACCAAACTGCCAGGTTTCATTTTAGGGGAAGTTCTACGTTACAAAATCACTGTGGGAAAGGGTGGTCAGTACTAACCACTGGGAGAGGCAAGAGAGTCCTGTAGTAGGAAGAGACACTTGGGGGAATCCTTGAAGGGAGCCAGGGGCCCCATGCAGTCAGGCACCAGGCTTCACAGGTCATTTGGGCCAACCAGGGTGATGTCATCATGGGGTCAATGCAAGGAGCTAAGTACATTCAAACCTAAGGTCTGTGAATTTGGATGGGATAAAAAAATTATATCTTTGTTTTCAGTTAACCTCTACCACAAATTTAACATTTCCTTTGGTTATTGAAAGACATGATTCTGAGAAGTCACCAGACTGCCCTCTGGCACCTCTTTAGGTTCGTGACACAAAACAGGGTAAGAATCCTTGCTTTATGTATTATGGTTTTCCCACCTAGACCTGGGGGTGGGGGTGGGGATCAGCCTGATGATGGAGACTCCAGGAGCTTGAGAGTAATCAGCCTCTGCTTAATCTTCAGCCTAGCCTCTTTCCAGGTCCAGAGGAAGAGCTTTGCCTTCAGCCATCTAGAGAGAAGGGTGTGTTAATAACAGGTGCATATAACCTGCAGTTGAGGAAGCAGGGCCTTGTCCAAGGTCCCACAGATGTGAAGGGTCCATGTCAGGTCCTTTGACTCAAGGGTCAGCAACAGGCCACACCTTCTGCTAAGGAGCCACACCGTGACTGAAAGGCTAGATGCCCCCATCAGATGCCCCAAACCCACTGGGAGGGATTCCATCCTGTCTTGCTCAGATCCTCAGCTTGGTACCTCTAGTCCTAAGTCCCCTTTGTTCAGTCTGCCCTATCATAGTTATGTTCGATTCTGAAACAGTGTAATAAAGAGCCCTGTACCTTCTGGACCCCCTTCTGTGCCACTGCATCTTTGAGACAAAGCTCAGATGCCTGTGCCATTGGGTGACTCCTCTGGCACCTCCTGGCTTTGAAATTTCGCTTAGAGACTTAGAGTCTCAACTTCCTGTGTGCCCATATTATGTTCGCAACTTAGCCATGGAGTACTGAGGTAAGGGGGGCTATGGACTCTAGAGGCCAGAGGGCTTTCTTAGCTGTCTGAAACCCATTTCCCTACCCTTAAAGATACAGGGAAGGGTCAGTTATATAGAACCTGGGGCCTGGAATCAGGAAGGCCTGAGTTCAAATCCAGCCTCGGCCACTTACTAGATGTGGCTTCACTTTTCCCAGCTTTAGGTTTCCTCTTCTTTCAAATGGGGATAATAACAGCACCTACCTCACAGAGGGCTGTTGTGAGCATCAAATGAGATGATATTTGCAAAGTGTTTAGTGTGGTACCTTACACGTAGTGGGTGATCAATAAATGCTTGTTCCCTTCCCCTTGTTGTTGTTTAGTTTTGTCCAACTCTGTGACTTCATTTGGGGTTATCTTGGGAAAGACACTAGAATGGTTTGCCTTTTCCTTCTCCAGATTATTTTACAGATGAGGAAACTGAGGCAAACAGGGTTAAGTGGCTTGCCCAGGATTATAGTAAGTGTCTGAGGTTGGATTTGAACTCATGAAGATGAGTCTTCCTAACTGCATACCTGGCACTCTATCTACCCACTGTGCAACCCTGCCCTTCAGAAGTGGTAAAACTTTGTCAAAAGCTCCCTCCCTCTCTGTGAAGCCCAGGATGGGCGATGGGCCCAAACACCCAGAATAAGGAGGTTTCTTAGACACCAGAGGGCAGTGGTGAACTTGGGCCTGAGAAGGGCTAAACTGATCGAGGGTGGTTATGCCAATGGAGCCAGCTCCTCAATCCCTCCAGTTGGCATTTCCCATATTCAGAGTCATAATAAGCATATAGGAATTTTAGGGTTCCAAGGGCTTTTGTCATCGTAGCCCAGTGATGTATATAGTCTCAGTATCATTAGTACCCACATTTTCACAAAGAAGGAAACAGGCCTGAGAGCTGAAGTGATTTGAGAAGGAGCAAGGTACAGTGGGAAGAGTTTGGAGTCACTGGCTATGGTGTCAAGTTCTTCCCCCCCCCACTGACTTTGTTTCCTCCTTTGTAAAAATAAGGGGTGGGGGGAAGGAGAAGGCAAACAACAAGAGTCTAGA
Organism: Petaurus breviceps papuanus; assembly: GCF_028583685.1. Classification (NCBI taxonomy): domain Eukaryota; kingdom Metazoa; phylum Chordata; class Mammalia; order Diprotodontia; family Petauridae; genus Petaurus; species Petaurus breviceps. The sequence goes on along the minus strand of NW_027187282.1, from coordinate 1,795,545 downwards.
AAATATTTTTAGAGCATTCTTTGTTCTTTTCCCCTCTTCTTCCTTCCCTGCCTGTCTGTGATTCTGTCAGCCTCAAGAGCTGGGAGATCAACTGCTCATAAAACCTTATCCACATCCTAGGACTGAATCCAAAGTCAGAGTGATCTTCATAAGTAGGAAAGGATGGGAAAGAAGGGTGTTTTAAGAAGGTAAGCAGCAGGGATTTGTCCTTAGCCTCTTTTGTCATTGACTTGGATGAAGGGCACAAATGGGATGCTTGGCCAATTTTCAGATAAAACAGAGCAAAAAAGGGTAACTACATGTGTTGTATAACTGAATCAGGAGTCAATGGTTCCAACTGTTAGAATGACAGGCCCCACATAATCTGGTGGAATATAATGGAAATAAATGTCAGGTCCTACATTTGAGTTAACAAAATCAGCTGTTCAGGTGCAAGATCAGAGAAGCCTGACTACACAACCCTTCCCGTGCAGAAGGTCTTGGGGTCCTAGCAGACTGCCAGCTCTTTATGAGTCCTCTGTGGTTTGTGGCATGGCCAATAGCCCATGTACTTTTCGACTTTAGTGAGAACTAGACCTTACAGGACCACAGGTGACAATTGTTCTGTACCTTGCCTTGACCAGACAGTGTTTCAAGGATTGTCCTTAATTTTCAGTACTGTGTTTTAAAGAAGGACCATACGGTCCTTCTTTACTGTATGGTAAAGGAGATTCCTGTTCAATCACAGGTTCAGCTAGGTGGCCTTTGAGACTTCTTCCACCTCTTGAATTTCTGATAAGCTGAAGTGTGTCCAGATGAGGGCAGACAGGGTGGGGAGGAGGAGAATGTAGCCCAAGCCACATGAGACTTAGTTGGGAAGAAAAGGCAAAGAGAATCAGGGGAAAGAGAGAGGAAGGGAGGGAGGGGTGGGACACACACTGTCTTCAAATTTTGGAAGAAGGAGTAGTCTTACTCTGCTGGCCCCAGAGAGAAGAAAGAGGAGTAAGTGCTGAAAGTTTCAGAGATTCTCCAAATGTAGGCTTGATGGAATGAAAAATCTAGGAGTAATTAGAAGCATCTCAAAAGTAGAAAGGGCCACCTCAGGAGGTAGGGAGTGCCCTGTCACTAGAGAGAGGGTTTCCAGTAGAAACTGAGAGCCTCGTGGAAGACATTCCAAGCTGATCTTTAGAAAGCATGGGAAGGTTTGCAGAAGCATGCTCATGTACAATTTACAACAAGTCTGGAAGGGAGGTCATTTTGGGGTTGTTTTGGATGGGACCTGTGATTTTAATCGATATAGGAACTTCTAGGGAGGGAGAAAAACTCCCAATGCAGATGAACAATTGCTTAGACCCTGAACACCTTGAGACGCAGAGAGATGAAATGATTAGCTAGCAGTGGAGGAGGGATTAGAACTCAGGTCTTCTTGTCTTTGAGGCCAGCACTCTATCCACTAGTCCATGAATTAGGGCATAGACATAGGTGACCTAGGCAGCTTCCAAAGCCCTTTCCAGCTCAGAGATTCAATGAGCCCTTATACTCCTACCATGGGACCTACTTTTCCCTGAACACCAACATTCCTGATCAATCTTATTCCATTTTGTTGTCAGTTACCATAGTACCTTATTTACCCTCCATTGTCCACAAATGAGTTGTTTCACAGAAATGAGTTTTCCAAAGTACTGAAGCCTGTTGCTATGTGGACTCAAACTGTTTTTTAAATGATTTTGTTGGGAGGTTTCGTTATGAATTCTTTCTGTGTTTCCACTTCCCTAGAACATCTCTTTTTCCTTCTCCCCCATCCTGAAGAACCCATTCTTTGTATGACTCAGGGTCATAGTTAAGCACAGAAATTCTGTGCTCTGCTGTAATATCTGATAGTGATCATTCAATTCATGAGCCCTCTGGGAAAGAGATTCCTGTTTAACAAAGAAAAGGAAAAGGGGCACAGAGTTGGAGTGAGTGAGCCCTGGTTTGGGAAGCAGTCACAAGTCATGGCTTCTAATTCTGGCTCTGTGGGGCCTCAGACACACATACACATATACTCTTCCCCTCTCTGGCCCTCAGTCTTCTCTTCTGCCCAATGAAGGAATGCCTTAGTTTGGGGGATTCCAAAATGCACTCATTACAAGGAAACTGGAAAGACAGGTAGTCCATAGCCAGAAAAGAGAGCAAGCCAGCTTTCTGGAGGGGAAATACAATAAGAAGGGAGGGTGGGAACAGGTTCCCTGGGATCCCAGTGGATTTTGGGCACCAAAAGCCAATGGGTTTTACTAGTCTTGGTTGCAAATATTTTCTGGGTCCTTGGCTAGCCACTGCCTTGAAGAAGGCAAGATAGGATCCAGGCAGACTGGTATGTTACCTTCAGGAGATAGGTCATTATCTCCTCAAGAGGGTGGCACACCCCATCAGAAGGTGGTGGGCATGTGTGCTTCAGCATCCCAGGGATAGCACAACACAACACATACGTACACATATACAGATACATGCATATACACATATATACACATACATCCATTCACACATCCATACTTCATCCATCCATCAGTATGCATGCTTATATAGATTCTCTCTTCCCAGGCTACCTGCTGCTCAAAGCCTGAGGAAAGCTGCTTCTTACCCAGAAGTCTGGGGTTAGATCATGGAGGGCAGGAAAAGATACTTCTTTGGATGCTTTAATTGTTCTAGTAAGGAAAGAATGTGTCCTTTGTAGCCTGTTCACAGCAGAAAGAAGAAAACAGTATCTTCTTTATCCCTCAGTTAGTTAATTAGCATCTGTTAAGCTCCTACAGGGCCTTCTTCGATAGGATAAAGAGAAGGGAGTGAGTTCCTGGAACTATTCAAACGCTATGAGTTTTCTTTTGTAACCATAAAGTGATTGAGGGAAGGGAGGTACACAAGGACACATTCAGTCCTTGTCAAAGAGGCATCTCCCAGAGACACAAAGAAATATAGTAACAAATAGCAGATATAGGGCAAGATGGAGTCAGTTCTGCTCTCCCCCATATCCACATTTAACTATTCTAATCTGGGTCAAGTGAGAGCAGACATTGGGGGCCAGGGCCTGGGGCTGCCTGGGGCCTGCTGCTGATTCACACTAGGGGGGAAGGGGAGCTGGGTGCAGCCATCAGCACAGGCCTTACTTAATTTGGTGGTGAGATTCTCCCAGGGATCGGAGCTTATTGGGCAGGACCTGTGAAGTCCCTTGAGCTGAGCCTGAGAGGGATTACAGAGGGGTTACAGAGCCATTTCTGAGCAGTAGTCTTATGTTGGCAGGAATAGATGGCGTCAGACCCCCACTTTTGACATAAGGGATTTGAGACTCAGCAAGGTCTAGTGACTTGCTCTAACTCATATAGCTCCAAAGGGCCAATTTCAGTTCTTCCAAAGAGATGCGATGAATATCTGAAAGCTAACTTATGGACTAGTGGTTAGAGGGCTGCCCTTCAGAATGGACGTCTGTGACAGAAGTCAGGTTCTGGGACAAAACCACTGCAGTAGTGAAAGGAATTTTCCCCAAAATAAATCTTTGTGTATGTAAATCACATTTATACCTATGTATCATTACTTTAGCCTCCACCCCTGGGTCTATATGCAATTAATTTCAATTCAGTTCAACTCCTGCTAGGCAGTGGGGGAAAGAAATACCCCCCAAGCAGAGGTTCTGTCTAGGGCCCCCACAGTGTTTCTGGAGGGCAGCTATAGAAGAAGAAGAAAAGGCTGAAGGGGAGATGAATCAAGAGGCCAAAGTTGAGGGTTCACAAAGGACTGTCTAATCAGTCAATCAATTTTTAAAGGCTTACTGTGTGGCAGGCTAAGCGTCTGAGACTGAGCCCTGGTAGAAATTTTAGAGGCTACCGTTTCCTGCCTCCTTATTTTGTGGAGGGGAAAACTGAGTCACAGACAACTGAAGTGAGTTGAGCAAAGTCACACAATCAGAGTCTTCTAGTGCAGCAAACATTGAATGAATGCTCAAAGTGTGAGGCATTCTGTTAGGGACTGGATACAAAGGTCAAAAGAAAACCAGCCCTTGTACTCTGCTTATGTATATGACATGTGGACAGAGGAGTGAGTGATACAAAGCTGAGAGCAATGTGATGGGCAGGAGGGCTGGAGCCCGAAGAAAGTGATTCCTGAGGAGACCAGAGGAGAGCGGGAGAGCAGATGTTAGGGGACCAGGCAGCTGTATGTTTCTATGAGAAAGGGAAACACTGTGTGTTCACTCTACAGTTGGTCTGTGAGAAAGGCCACCCTCGCTGAAGGGCAGGGAGTGAGCCAGTGGTAGCCAGAAGGGTTAAGCAGATGGTGGGTCCCTGGGGTTCTGAGGAACAAAGAATGGGCCAACAAAAGGCTGGTACAGGATTGGAAAATTGTCCCCAGAGTTGAGCATCTAGAGGCAGCCTCCTCTGCTGGGAGGGCCCAGAGGAGTTGGCCATCAGAAGTCACAAGCAGTACTGAGAGCATTGGGAAAGGTGGAGACAACATTGTGCCAAGGAGGTAGTCCTGAAGAGACTGGGAAACAGGAACTGAGAGCCAGGCTCCCTTGGGGCTTTGTAGGACGCACTGGAAAAGAACACTGCATTTGGAATTCTGAAGATCTAGTTCAAGGCCCACACCCACCCCCCATTTAATAACTGTTTTTGGGCAAATCAATTGCTCTGGCCTCTGTAAAATGAGGGCTTAGACCAGGTGACCTCTGAGATCATTGAAGAAACAATTCTTCATCCTCTTCACCCCTCATCATTTTGTCTTCATCCCTAAGAAAACAGGAAAATGCTTTGATCCCTATCTTTGCTCACATTTTGACTAGCTGGATCTTAGTGTGAATCAGCTCTCTGAGCCTGGGGATTTTCAGCCTTTTATCTCTTAATTGTGGATAGAAAGATTCTGTTCCTGGTAGAGCAATTGCAGGCATCGGTTGGTAGCTGCATAAGTTTTTATTTTTCTTGGGGTTGTGGGGGAGGGGGGTGGGGGGGCAAGCTGAATTTACAACTCTGTGGCCAAGATTGGCTCCTTTGGACCACCTAGAATTGTCCATGGCCTGCCCCAGGGCTCTCTGCCTCTGGTAATGAGAATGAATGTGTACTCTGGCTGCGGGGTTCATTGAGGCATGTGTGTGCATGTGCACGTGTGTGTGCATGCGCATGTGGGCTGAGTGTGTGTATGTGTGTGTGTGTTGTCTCTTCCCTAGCTATCAGATTCTGGCTTCCCCTCCCCTCAGAGTTACCAGAACCTCCAACAAGGCAGCAAAGCCTTTCCCCACACAGGTCCCACCCCCCCTCCCCTTTCTAATTGGCTGCTTCTCTGTAAGAGTGAGAAATTAGAGAACCCTGCTCTTTGTTGGAATAGTGTGTAAATTGAGTCCAAATGACTGCCCAAGGGCTTCCCCTGCTTTAGGTAGTAGTTTCTGCAAGATGGGGGAGGAGAACTTTTATACCCCTCCTCTTTTTCTGGGCTTGTGTTCTGGATTGCTGAGTTGCTGGAAGGGTGGCCTCTACATGAGGGGAATGGCCTGCTCCTGCAGCATTATTTGCTCCTATAGTTCTTTGTAAATGGGCAGTATTGCTGCTACTCTGAAGACTCCATTGGGTTTTGTGGGCTGGCCTAGGAACCTAACCACAATTTCTAATATTTCTAAGGACAAATGTGTTCCCAGTTTCAGACTTCAGCAAATATCTCTTAACTCCACTTTTGTACGGTTTAGAGCCCCGTGGGACCCATGTTCCCCTCCTGGTGCAGTTGAAGCATGGTGTTAGAATCAATCAGTGAATAAGTACTTATTCCCCTGAATGTGTCAGGGTGCCTGGTAAACAGGAGAGAGCCCCTGAATGGCCCTTCCAGGAGAACAGCCACAAGGGAAGGGGACTGGGGCATTCACACTGGCTCTCTGAGTAGGTGACACTCAGGTCAGAGACACAAGGGGCAGAGATCAGCAAAGTCCCTCCTCAATTTTCCAAGCCCAGGACCCAAACTTCAGCAATAGCTGCCTCTTGGGACCATTCAGTCTCAGCTTTTGTAAATGATTTGGCCACCCCTCTCCAATTCACCCTCCCCACAGCTGCCAAATTGATTTTTCTAGAACAGAGATCTGATCACTGCATCATCCCCCTACTCAAAAATCTTCTGGTGCTCCCTTTGGCCTCTGGAATCCAAAGCAAACTCCTCAGCCTGGCATCTAACTCCTTCCCCAACCTGGCTTCCACCCAACTTTCTATACTTATGTCACATTACTCCCTTTCACACCACTCTCTTTTCCGGCCAAATGGGCCAGCTAGCTGTTTCCTGTACACAGTGTTCTATTCCACAGGCTGGCTGACTGTCTCTCATGTCTGGAATGTACTCCCTCTTCACCTAGAGTCATCAGCTCCCCTCAAGTGAAACTCAGTGGGGCCACCTCCTATGCAAGGCTATTTTAGACATACTTCATATTTATTTATCTGGGGATAGGGATGTCCAAATAGACATTTCCCATTGATAGGGGGGCAATATGATACAAAGGAAAGAATGCTAAATTTGGAGTCTCGGGGCTTCACCTCTGCAGGCCTCAGTTTTTCGTCTCCAAAATGAGAGGGTTGGACAAGTTGACCTCTTCAGTCCCTTTCAGATCTAGAGCCAGGACTCTGAAAGGTATACCAAGAGAACTAACTAACCCTGATCAATAGCATCAGGATGTGGTAGAAACTGAGATGTAGCTGATCACTAGAAATAATTCTTGCTGTGCTAGCTAGCATTCCCTTTCTGGCTCTACTTCTGACTTATTGGCCTTCCTCACTGTATCTCAGGTACCTTCTCACCTGGGTACCAGCCTTCCAGCCTTGTGGCTCCCTTCACTTGATAGGGTGCTCCTCCTGCAACTTCCATTTGGAAGAAAGCTGTTCCCTTGTATGTAGCATTTTTCCCCATTGGATTGGAAGCTCCTTGAGGTCAGGACCTGTCTTTCTTTCTTCTTGTATCTAGTTACAGTGCTTAGAAAAGTACCTAATACACAGTGAACACTCAGTAAATGCTTCTTGACTTGACTTGGTTTGATGAAGGAGACTCAGATCAAGGAGAAGTCCTGCAGATGCTCCTGTGTAGTCTAAGCCAGGGGTGGGGAACCTTTGACCTTGAGGCCACATGTGACCCTCTAGGTCTTCAACTGCAGCCCTTTGACTGAATCCAAACTTCACAGAACAAATCCTCTTAATAAAAGGATTTGTTCTGTAAAACTTGGGTAAAAGGGCTGTACCTGAGGACCTAGAAGGCCATATATGGTCCTAAGGCCACATGTTCCCCACCCTGGTCTAAAACATGGCCAAGCCTCTTGGAAGAGATCTTTAATCACTCAAAAGAGTTTGCCTGCCCATCTACACAGGAGATCAAGCAGATGAAGTATGTCTGTTGCCTGGATTGTGCTGTCCATTTGGATGCTTGACCTCAGTGTTGATATCTGGGACAGGCAGTCTAAATGGTCAGTGAGGTGGGCCCCAAATTTAAACAGCAGTAGGAGAGCAGGCTGGATTGCAAAGCTCCATTAATGACTTTAAGCTTCTCCTAGAAACTAAGGCTCCTCTTTCTAATACCAGTATTCTGCCAGTATTATTATATGGCTGGGAGACCTCTGAAGAACTTGAAGGGAATATCACATAAAGGGTGTTAGAAAGGCCTGTGATAGGTGTGAAGAGGCTGTAACATATGATAATATAACTATAGCTGACATTTATAAAATGCTTACTATGTGCCAGGTACTGTGCTTTGCAATTAATTATCTCATTTGATCCTTATTACAACCCCTAGGAGGGGCTATTATTATCCTCACTTTACAGATTAAGAAACTAAGGCAGACAGATGAAGTGACCTGCCCAGGGTCACATAGTCACTGTCTGAAGTCAGATTTGAACTTAGGTCTTTCTGACTCCAGGCCCAGAGTTCTGTGTACTACACCACCAATATATAATCGATGGAGAACTCCAGAGAATCACAGAAATAAAGGATGTCACCAGAAAAAAGATGAACTGTGATAGGGCCAGGAAGAGTGGATAGACAACCTAGGTGCCCCAGTGGTATTCTGGCATGTCCAAAGAAAGAGAGCATAGCTTCCAGCATATTAAGTGGATATCCTGTGGCAAACTTATGGGAGGACATGGGCCTGAATTATGTAGCAATCTGCATCTTTGGAGGAAATATCCAAACTGAGAAGATTGCAGTTCTGTCGGAGTATTTGAATGTACCATTTGTACACCCAGAAGAATGTGTGCCACTGCTTGAAGACACAGCTTGTTCTTTTCTTTGTCTTTGTATCCCTCATGCCTAGCATTGTGCTTGGTGTATAGTAGGAACTTGAGCAATGTTTGTGGAATGGAATTAAATTCTGTAGGTCCTCTGAGAAAAGACTCTTGATATACCTTCTCTGTTCCCTCTTTATTACTTCATGGTAATGAATTTGGCCTTGACTGCCTACATTTTTGTCTTGTGCAGGAGGCAGAGGTGAGGAGAGAGGGAATTTCTGGCATGGGGGACTTTTTGTTTCTGTTGTTCAGTCATTTCAGTTGTATCTGACTCTCTGTGCCCCAATTTGAGGTTTTCTTGTCAGAGATACTGGAGTGGTTTGCCATTTCCTTCTCCAGCTCATTTAATAGATGAGGAAACTGAGGTACACAGAGTGAAGTAATTTGCCCAGGGTCACACAGCTAGTAAATATCTGAGGCCAGATTAGAACTCAGGAAGATGAGTCTTCCTGACTGACCAAGGCCCTATCCTTTATCCACTACAGCGCCACCTAGCTGGCCATGGAGGATAGTCAAGTGTTTTTATTTTATTTTATTTTTGCTTTTTGGAGGGCAATTGGGGTTAAGTGACTTGCCCAAGGTCACACGGCTAGTTTTTGTGTTAAGTGTCTGAGGCCAGATTTGAACTCAGATCCTCCTGACTCCAGGGCCGGTGCTCTATTCACTGCACCACGTAGCTGCCCCTAGGATAGTCAGTGTTAAAACAGAGATGAGGGATGGAGTAGTGTGTGTGTGTGTGTGTGTGTGTGTGTGTGTGTGTGTGTGAGTGAGAGAGAGAGAGAGATCAGTGTGACCCCACATTTTAGTGCCACTCGAGGATGGATGTGGAGTGAGGATGAGATGATAAGTTGGGGCCAGGTTGCAAAGGACTTTCAAATCTAAAGAGAGGAGTTGCTATTTACTCAGTTATTTGTTATTTACTCAGTTAAATGCCCATGCATTTAACTGAGTAGGAGAGTGACCTAGTTAGATCTCCAATTAAGGAAAATTACTCTGAAAACAGGATAGAGTGGAGTGGGGAGAGACTTGAGACAGAGAGAACAATCAGGAGACTTTTGCAAAATAGTGAATGATGAGGGCTTTAAGGAAGGCTGGCTGTGAATAGAGAGGAGGAATGGGACTTGACATCCATTGTGAAACAGAGAGAATCTATATCAAATAGTTTGCTTTTCTCAAGAAGGGGGTATGGGGGAGAGAATTTGGAATTCAAAAATTTTAAAAACAAATGTTCAAAATATTTTTTACATGTAATTGGAAAAATAAAATAAAATCCAGAATTCCATTGTGAAGGTACCAATGGTAAGATCTGGCAACTAATTGGGGTGGGAGTGAGAGGAGTTGAAGAAAATTCCAAGGTTGCAATCCTGGGAGATTGGAAGGATGGTGGTACAGACAGAAATAGGGAAGTTTGGAATGTGTTGAATTTGAGATGTCTTCGGCTCATCCACGTTGAAATATCCACTGGACAATCAGTGATGTGGGGCCTGATAGCTCAGCCCATTCTTTCACTTTGTAGATCTGCCAGTCTTTGGCACAGAAATGATAGCAGAGCCAGGGGAGCTAATGAGGTCACTGAAGAGTTAGACTTGGGGAGCCCTTGCATCAGGGGGTGGGCCGTGGATGATGAGCCAGCCAGCCTTGATGGTGTGAAAGCCTCAGCAGGGTCTATGTGGCCCCCACAGAACAAAGAGGCAGCATTGTACTAGGTGCTCGAGGTATGTTAATGAAGAGGTTGGCCCTTGCCCCTGAAGACACTTTAGGAAGGCTAAGATAAATAAGCCCATAATTAACATGCCCTCTGAACAGCTTTTGCAGATCTACTCCTTTCCCACGCTTGCCACATTCTTCCTGTTGTTCCATGCTGCCAAGTAAATATTCAGACCTGAAGTAAGATTAGGGCCCTTTAGGGACTGCTAGTGTGAGGAATCTTGGGCCCTTGGGCACAACTTAGGGCTCAGCCACAGTTAATCATTGCTGAGTGGAATGGATTAGTTTGTGTTGGTTAGTCATTTCATGTGTGGAGGGATGTTCCCCCAGCTCCTTTGGGAGCTCTTTTGGAGGGCAGGGAGGGAGCATAGCTTCAAAACCTGGGTGGCCTCAGAATCTGGGTTCTGCCCCCTACTACCTTTGGGCTTTTGGCCTAGTCACTAGGCCCCAGGAGAGCTCTTCTTCACTCTGAAACCTAGAAGCTGTTGCTATGCAATGTCCTTCTGTCTCCCAGTGGGACAGTTTAGAGAGAAGAGACAACCGCTTCATTGTTTTAAAAAGGAAACTGAGGGGAAATGACTTGACTAAGGTCACACAAGCTAGCCCAAACTAGTGACAGAAGCCTGCTTCTCCTACTAATGCCACCTTTGAGCAGCTGAGCCAGATTGCAGGCCCATGCTAATGCTGTGGTCAGTGGTCATCCTCTATGGAAGGAGGGAGGGAGATAACTAAACTGAAGGGGACAGATTCAGTCTCTTCAGGACCTAGGCTTTCCGCATCTAGCTGGCTTTATTCCTCATAGCCTGTTGCCTGGCCAAATCTTCTACACTGTATTTCTGCAGTAGATTTTTGCAATAGGGGTTTTCTTTCATTGATTTATATGGGTATTGAGCTAATACAGTACCTGCCACATAGTAGGTGCTTAATAAATACTTGTGGATTGATGGGTCATTATCTTCTAATTGGATGGGAGGCCAAGCATATAGAGATCAGTGCTTCCACAAGGGACCTGCTAGGGTTGAGGTGGAGGGGCTAGGGAGAGAAAGGGGGAGAGAAAGGAGGAGGAGGGAGAGAAAGGAGGAGGAGAAGGGAGGGAGAGTGAGGTGCGGGAAGGGAAGGGGAAGGAGAGGATGGGAGTGATGAGGAGCAGAGTCATTTGTCTTTTTGCAATCCCTTAATACAGTACAATGAGGACATTTTGATTCTCCTCAGGAACAACTGTCACTGTCTCCAAACAAAATGGTCTGTTGGCTCAGGGTTTTATAGGAGGTGAATCTTCTTACTTATTTCTAAGTAATAACCAGGAAGAGACACAGGTAGACCCATTATAAAATTGCTTGCTGTGGTTAGAACTTAGCAATGGTGAACCTCCTGCAGCTTTGGCTACTCTGATGACTGCTTGGGGAATATTAATGCAATTCAAGGGTACAAGAATGTAGTGAACACCTTGTATTCCTTGCACTATGGGAAAGCCACAGAACCCATAACATGACACATTCCTTGCCTTCCCAGGGTTCATAATTGAACTGGGGAGATGACTTAGGTAAGTGAACCATTTAGAGGCCAATGGAAGGACCTAGTCCATGAATAAGGGAAGTTAGGGGAAAGGGAGCCCAAGTATAGGCCAGCCGGCAGCAGGGCAGTAGACGGAGCTTCTCCTTGGAAGGCAGGAAACCTGGGGTCCAGCCCCAGCCCTGCTATTAGTTTCGGCCCCGCTCTTAGCTGTGGGCCACATATGCTCTTAGGTTCCTTATCAAATCAGTCTAGTCTAATACAGGGTGTCCCTAAAGTCCAGACACATAGAAAATCTTGTTAACTATGCATATTTTCAAGAAATGAGTGAAATTTTCAACATTTTATTTAATTAGCATAAATGAGATTTGATAGGAAGACATAAGAGAAATATAGGAAATCTCATTAATTAAATTAAGTTAATCTCATCAATATGGAAAATAGTCACCAATAGCTAATAAAAGCTTTTATTCCATATGAAACTGTCATGGCTAAAATTTATGGTAGTGTAAATTAAGACAGGCACTGGGGATGTAAAGATGAAAGAAAAGCAGTCCCTCCTTTCAGTGAGCTTACATTCAGTATGTATGGAGAATTTGAGATGGGAGAAAATTCTAACAAGGAGGAGACTAAGGAGAGGTTTCCTGGAGGAGGTGGCACCTGGATGGAGTCTTTTAGGAAGCTAAGAATTTTAAGAAATAAATGTGGACAAGGTGGCCATTCTGGGCATGGGGGCCAGCCTGAGCAAGGGCTGGAACAATGGAGATAGACTGTTGCCTCTGCGGTAATAGCAATAAAGACAGTTTGGCTAAAGTGTAGAGTAGACATGAGTCAGGGTAAAGGTGGGAACCAGATTGTGAAGGCTTTGGAATGCCAAGCTGAGGAGTTTTTATTTTATCTTAGAGAAAAAAAAATGCAGTCACTCAAGGTTATTGAGCGGGGGCATGGCATTGATAGACTTGTGATTTAGGGAGATGGTTTTGGCAGCTTCGTGGAAGATGCATTGAGGAGCAAGCTGACCAGAAACAAGGAGATCAGTTAAGAAACTAATGCATTAGGCCATACGGAAAAGGCTATAGCGACTGAATTAGGCACCATTTCATCACTGAGCCTTAGTTTCCCCACTTGTAAAGTTGAGATAATAATAGTCCTTTTTTTGATCTTTTTTGAGGGAGAAATGCAAGGCAGTTGGGGTTAAGTGACTTGCCCAAGGTCACACAGCTAGTAATTGTCAAGTGTCAGAGGCCAGATTTAAACTCGGGTCCTCCTGACTCCAGGGCTGATGCTCTATTCACTGCTCCACCTAGCCGCTCCAATAATAGCAATTCTTAAAGAATTGTTGTGATGCCATGAGACAGCTTCTTTTGCTCCTCCTACTATTATTACACCTATGATTGTGTGAGTGGAGAGAGATGAGAGATGCAAGAGGTACTGTGGAGGCAGAATCAACAAGATATGGTAACTCATTGCCCTAGGAGAAGAGAGGTACTTATGAGTATATAGTTAATACAAAAGAAAAACAGTTCCTGCTTGCAAGGAGTCTTCCCTCCATACATTGTAAGCTCATTGAGTGTAGGAACTCCTTTTTCTCTGTATCCTCAGAACTTAGCAGAGTATCTGGCACATAGTAGGTGCTTAATAAATGTTTGTCATATTAAACTTAAAATCATAGGACCATAGAATTTTTTTTGTGTTTTTTGTTGTTTATTTACTTTTATTTTACAATGTTCAGTTCCACAGTTCCTTGAGTTTGAAATTTTCTCCCCCTCCCTTCCCCCTCCTCCCATGATGGTGGCATGCACTCGAATATAGGATCTACAAATATCTTCACATTAATCATTAGTCAGGTTGTAAAGAAGGATTATAACTGATGGAAGGATCAGTGGGAAGAGGAAACAAAACAAAACAAGAAAAAGAAAGAGAGCAAGTAGTTTGTTTCGATCCGCATTCAGACTCTGTAGTTCTTTCTCTGTATGTGGATATCTCTTTTGATCATGAGTCTTTTGGAGTTGTCTTGTAACCTTACATTGCTGAGAGGAGGCCAGTCTGTTGAAGTTAGTTGTCACACATATATTGTGTCTGTGATTGTATAGAGATTTCTCCTGGTTCTGCTCTTCTCGCTCAGTTTATATAAGTCTCTCCAGGTTATTATGAAGTCCATCTGCTCCTCATTTCTTTTCATTCTCATTTCACAGTAGTATTCCATTACATTTATATACCACAACTTGTTCAGCAATTCCCCAATTGATGGGCATCCCCTTGATTTCCAATTCTTTACCACCACAAAAAGCCATTATAAGTATTTTTGTACATATGGGTCCTCCTCTCACTTCTCTGATCTCTTTGGGATATAACCCTAGAAGGGGTATTGCTGGGTCAAAGGGTACGCACGTATTTATAGCCCTTTGGGCATACTTCCAAATTACTCTCCAGAATGGTTGGATCAGTTCACAATTCCATCAACAATGCATTAGTGTTCCAATTTTTTCATCCTCCCCAGCATTTGTCATTTTCTTGTTTTGTCATATTAGCCAATCTGGCCAGTGATATGTGGTACCTCAGAGTTGTTTTGATTTGCATTTCTCTAAACACTAGTGATTTAGAACAGTTTTTCATATACTTATAGATATCTTTAATTTTATCTTCTGAGAACTGCCTGTTCATATCCTTTGACCATTTATCAATTAGGGAGTGGCTTGTATTCTTTTATTTTTTTCAAACGCTTTATTAACTTCTGACTTACATCATTCATTTCCTCCAGATTTTGAGTTACAATTTTTTTCCACGTTTTTCCCCTAACCACCGCCCCAAAATACCAGTCCCACAGGATATCCCCTCCTCCAATCTGCTCTCTCCCATATCTTCTCCCATATCCTCTTTGACTTTTCCAGTAGGGTATGGTAGATCTCTATGCCCCAGTGCCTGTATATATTTCCCAATTACATGTAAAATAGTACAAATAATAGTATTTATATATTTTTAAACATTTGATTTTAGAACTTTGAATTCCAGATTCATTCCCTTCCTCCCTTGTCACCCACACTTACTGGGAAGATTAGCAATTCAGTATAGGTTATACATGTGTAGCTATGCAAAACATTACCATAGTAGATATATTATAAAAGACTGACTATATTTCCCTCCCTCCTATCCCACCTCCCACTTGTTCTATTCTCTACTTTGATCCTGTCCCTTTTCAAAAGTGGGTGCTTCCAACTTCCCTTCCCCCCAGCCTGCCCTCCCTTCCATCATCCCCCCTCTCATCCCCTTCTCCCCTACTCTTCTGTAGGATGAGATCCCCTATTTAGTGTATGTCATTCCCTCCCTGAGCCAAATTCAATGAGAACAAGGTTTTGCCTTTTTGCCTTCCTATTCTTCCCCCCCATTGTAACCATTTTCCCTTGCCTCTTCTATATGAGATAATCCACCCCATTCTGTCTCTCCCCATCTCCTCTCATTATATTCCTCTCTCACCTCTTAATTTCACCTTTTAAATATCATCCCTTTCTATTCAATTGGTCCTGTGCCCTCTGTCTGTGTATACCTGTAAACATATATACACACATTCACATATGTATTCATATGCCCATATATCCTCATATATATATATATATATATATATATATATATTCCCTTCTATTTTCATGCTGAGAAAAGTTTCATCAGTTATAATTATCATTTTTCCATGTAGGAATGTTAATAGTTCAACTTTGATAAGTTCCTTATGATTTCTTTTCCCTGTTTACCTTCTCATGCTTCTCTTGTTTCTTGTATCTGAATGTCAAATTTTCTATTCAACTCTGGTTTTTTCATCAAGAATACTTGAAAGTGCTTTATTCCACTGAATGACCATATTTTCCCCTGAACCATGATACTCAGTTTTGCTGGGTAGGTGATTCTTGGTTTTAATCCCAGCTCCTTTGACCTCTGTAATATCATATTCCAAGCGCTTTGATCCCTCAGTGTAGAAGCTGCCAGATCCAGTGTTATCCTGATTGTTTTTCCACAATATTCAAATTGTTTCTTCCTGGCTGCTTGTAATATTCTCTCCTTTATCTGGGAATTTCGGGAACTGGCTATAATATTCCTAGGAGTTTTCTTTTTGGGATCTTTTTCAGGGGGTGATCGGTGGATTCTTTCAACCTCTATATTGCCCTCTGGTTCTAAAACATCAGGGCAGTTTTCCTTAAGAATTTCTTGGAGGATGATTTCTAGGTTCTTTCTTTGATCATGGCTTTCAGGTAGTCCAATAATTTTTAAATTATCTCTCCTGGATCTATTTTCCAGGTCAGTGGTTTTCCCAATGAGATATTTCACATTGCCTTCTATTCTTTTATTTGTTTGGATCTGTTTAACAGTATCTTGTTTTCTCATAAAGTCACTAGCTTCCATTTGCTCCAATCTAATTCTGAAGCAATGATTCTCCTAAGTGAGCTTTTGAGATTCTTTTTCCATCTTGCAAATTCGTCTTTTTAAGGCATTCTTCTCCTCATTGCCTTTTTGAGCCTCTTTTGCCATTTGAGTTAGTCTTTTTTTTAAGGTGTTATTTTCCTCAGTCAGGCTGTTGACTCTCATTTTGTAATTTTCTTGCATTGTTCTCATTTCTCTTCCCAATTTTTCCTCCACTTCTCTTATTTGCTTCTTAAGGTCCTCTATGGCCTGTAACCAGCTCATATTTTTCTTGGAAACTTTTGGCTCAGGAGTTCTGACTTCACTGTCTTCCT
This sequence comes from Petaurus breviceps papuanus, assembly GCF_028583685.1. Classification (NCBI taxonomy): domain Eukaryota; kingdom Metazoa; phylum Chordata; class Mammalia; order Diprotodontia; family Petauridae; genus Petaurus; species Petaurus breviceps. The sequence continues at coordinate 1,779,356 of NW_027187282.1, read as the reverse complement.
ACTGTTCCATGCTTTGATCCTTTTTGTCACCAAAATAGGAGTGTAAAGTTGGGTTGCTCTGTTTATTTTGCTTCCTTTGCCTGCTTATGTCACCACTCAGTCACTTGACCCCTGGGCTTTTTGCCACAGTAGGACTCTGCTACCAAACACGGGAGCTTCATCCCAAACACTGGGGTTTTCCCAGCTGCTAAAGGTATTAGTTGGGTGCCCTCTCTGAAGCCTCCACACCCTCTGGCAAGCTGATCGCACACCCCAGGACCTCCACCCTAGACTGCAATCCACATCTAAGCAGGTTAAAGCAAGAGCGATTACCCCTCAGACTGGTTGCTTGGTCCCCCTACCCTCTATAGGCCAGGAGCTGAAGCTGTCACATGGCGGTGGCTGTGCAGGGGCACCTCAGCGGCTTATCGCTCTGGGGGCAAAGGCCGATGCACTCAGAATTCCCAGGTCCCAAAGTCCACACTGCACTGACCTCTCACTTTGTGCTCTGCTTTTATGTGTTGATAATTCTGGAACCTGCCACAGCTGTTGGTGATCTGAAGTCCCTCCATCTGGTGGTTGGTGAGGCCTCCCTAGGGCTAAAACCCAGCTCCTGTGGGGCTTGGGTTGGCTCCCAGAGCACTGTGCTGGCTGCTTCCTGACGGCCTTCCGGGCTGTCCTCAGTGGGAGGTTAACTTCTCTGTGTCATTTTGTGGGTTCTATAGCTCCAAAGGTTGTTCAGAATCCCCTTTTACATAAATTGGGGGAGGTGGAAGCCAGAGCCCCGTGCAAGTCATGTTTCTATTCCACCATCTTGACTCCACCCCCGAGTGGCTTGTATTCTTATAAATTTGACTCCATTCTTTGTATATTTTAGAAATGAGGTCTTTATCAGAGACATTGGTTATAAAAGTTCTTTCCCAATTTTCCACTTCCCTCTTTATCTTGGTAACATTGGCTTTATTTATACAGAAGCTTTTGAATTTAATGTAATCAAAATTATCCATTTTGCTTTTTATAATGCTCTCTAACTCTTATTTCATCATGAAGTCTTTCCCTCTCCATAGATCTGACAGGTAAACTATCCCTTTCTCTCCCAGATTTCTTACAGTATCAGCCTTTATACCTAGGTCATGCACCCATTTTCACTTTATTTTTGTGTACAGTGTTAGATATTGGTCTGTGCGCAGTTTCTGCCATACTATGTTCCAGTTTTCCCAGCAGTTTTTGTCAAATAGTATGTTCTTATCCTCAAAACTGGGGTCTTTGGGTTTATCTAACAGTAGATTACTATAGTCATTGGCTTCTGAGTCTCATGTACCCAGTCTATTCCATTGGTCCACTATTCTATTCCTCAGCCAGTACCAAGTAGTTTTGATGACTGCTGCTTTATAATACAGATTAAAATCTTGTATGGCTAGTCCACCATCCCTAGCATTTCTTTTCATTAATTGCTTTGATATTCTGGACCTTTTGTTCTTCCAAATGAATTTTGCTACCATTTTTTCTAGCTCTATAAAGTAATTTTTTTGGTAGATTGATTGGTATGGCACTAAATATGTAATTTAATTTAGGTAAAATTTTCATTTTTATTATATTAGCTCAACCCAGCCATGAGGAACTGATGTTTTTCCAATTAGTTAGATCTGACTTTGTGTGAAAAGTGTTTTGTAATTGTGTTCATATAAGTCCTGGGTTTGTTTTGGCAGGTAGCTTCCCAAATATTTTATAATGTCTACAGTAACTTTAAATAGAATTTCTCTTTTTATCTCTTGCTGTTGGATTTCGTTAGAGATATATAGGAATGCCGAGGACTTATGTGGGTTTTTTTATATCTTGCAACTTTGCCAGATTTGTTTATTATCTCAAGTAGTTTTTTACTTGATTCTCTAGGTTTCTCTAAATATATCATCATATCATCTGAAAAGAGTGATAGCTTAGTCTCTTCTTTGCTTAATTTGATTCCTTCAATTTCTTTTTCTTCTCTTTTTGCTACTGCTAACATTTCTATTACCAAATTGGATAAGAAGGGTGATAGTGGACATACTTGTTTCACCCCCAATCTTATTAGAAATGCTTATAGCTTATCCCATTTACACATAATGCTTGCTGATGGTTTTAGATAGATGCTACTTATTATTTTAAGGAAGACTCCATTTATTCCTATACTTTCCAATGTTTTTAATAGGAATGGGTGCTGTATTTTCTCAAAAGTCCCTTCTTCGTCTATTGAGATAATCATATGGTTTCTGCTAGTTTTGTTGTTGATGTGATCAATTATACTGATAGTTTTCCTGATACTGAACCACCCTTGCATTCCTGGAATAAATCCTACCTGATCAAAGTGTATTATTCTTGTGATTAGTTGCTGTAGTCCTTTTGCTAATATTTTATTTGGAATTTTTGCATCCATATTCATGAGGGAGATTGGTCTATAATTTTCTTTCTTGGTTTTCTCTCTTCCTGATTTAGGTATCAGTACTATATTTGTGTCATGAAAAGAATTTGGTAGGACTCCTTCTTCTCCAGTTTTCCTGAATAGTTTGTAAAGTATTGGAGTTAATTGTTCTTTAAATGTTTGATAAAATTCACTAGTAAAGCCATCTGGCCCTGGAGATCTTTTTTCTTAGGGAGTTCATTGATGGCTTGTTCAATTTCATTTTCTGAGATAGGGTTATTTAAGTAGTTTACTTCCTCTTCAGTTAGTCTGGGAAACTTATATTTTTGCAAATATTCATTCATTTCACTAAAATTGTAAAATTTATGTGTGTACAAATGGGCAAAATAATTCCTAATTATTCTTTTAATTTCCTCTTCACTGGAGGTAGATTCATCCTTTTCATTTTTGATACTTGTAATTTGGTATTCTTTCTTTTTTTTATCATATTGACTAAAGGTCTATCAATTTTATTGTTTTTTTCACAATAGCAGCTCTTAGTTTTCTTTATTAATTCAATAGTTTTCTTAAATTCAATTTTACTAATCTCTTCTTTGGTTTTCATTATTTGTAATTTAGTATTTAATTGGGGATTTTCCATTTGTTCTTTTTCTACCTTTTTCAGTTGCATGCCCAATTTACTGACCTCCATTTTCTCTATTTTATTTATGTATGCATTCAGGGATATAAAACTTTCCCTAAGAACTGCTTTTGCTGTATCCCACAAGTTTTGGTATGTTTTTTCATTATTGTCATTCTTTTGAATGAAGTTACTTATTGTTTCTATAATTTCTTGTTTGACCCAATCATTCTTTAGGATTAAGTTATTTAGTTTCCAATGAGTTTTTAATCTATCCTTCCATGGCCCTTTACTACATATAATTTTTATTGCATCATGATCTGAGAATGGTGCATTTAATATTTCTTTTTTGTTGCTTTTTTGTTCTTGTTGTTTTGCTTTTTGGAGGGCAGTTAGGGTCAAGTGACTTGCCCAAGGTGACACGGCTAGTTTTTGTGTTTAGTGTCTGAGACCAGATTTGAACTCAGGTTCTCCTGACTCTAGTGCTGGTGCTCTATTCATTGCTCCACCTAGACGCCCCAGCATTTAATGTTTCTGCCTTTCTGCACTGAGTTGTGAGGTTTTTAATACATGGTTTTTAGCCCTAGTACATGGTCAGTTTGTGGTGCCATGTACTGTTGAGAAGAAAGTATATTCCTGTTTATCCCCATTCAGTTTTCTCCAGAGTTCTACCATATCTATCTTCTCTAAGATTCTGTTTACCTCCTTAACTTCTTTCTTGTTTATTTTGAGGTTAGATTTATCAAGCTCATAGAGGGGGAGATTGAAGTCCCCCATTAGTATAGTTTTGCTATCTATTTTTTTTAAAGCAATTGGGGTTAAGTAATTTGCTGAAGGTTACATGGCCAGTTATTTTGTGTGGGTGTTAAGTTTCTGAGACTGGAACCCAGGTCTCCTGACTCTGGGGCCGGTGCTCTTACTCACTGTGCCACCTGGCTGTCCTTTGCTATCTTTTTCTTCTTTTAACATCCTTAATTTCTCCTTTAGGAATTTGGATGCTATACCAGTTGGTGCATAAATGTTAAGTAATGATATTGCTTCATTCTCGATGGTGCCTTTTAGCAGAATATAGTTTCCTTCCTTATCTCTTTTAATTAGATCTATTTTTGCTTTTGCTTTATCTGAGATAAGGATTGCTACCCCTGCTTTTTTTTTTTTTTACTTTAGCTGAGACATGCTATATTTTACTCCAGCCTTTTACCTTTACCCTGTATTCCTCTGGTTTCACATGTGTTTCTTGTGAATAGCATATTGTAGGATTATGGTTTTTAATCCATTCTGCTACCTGCCTCTGTTTTATGGGAGAGTTCATCCCATTCACATTCACAGTTATGATTACTATCTTTCTCTTCCCCTCCATCCTATTGCCTCCCCTGTTTATGCTTTTAATTTTCCCTGTCTCCCTTCCCCTCCTTAAGAGTTTTCCTTTTGACCACTGCCTCCCTCAGTATTCCCTCCTTATCAGCCCCACTCCCTTTTCCTCCCCTTCCCCCTTACTTCTTCCCTCCCTTCTAACCACCCCCCATTTTTAGCCCTTCCCCCCTCTTACTGCCTGTAGGGTATGATAGATTTTTATACTTAATGTAGTATGTTATTTCTTCCTTGAACCAAGATTGACGAGAATAGATCTCATGCAGTGTTCCTCTCCCTCCCCTCTTTCCGTCTATTGTGATAAGTTTTATGTCTCTTCTTGATAGAGTCCTATACTTAACTGATTATGTTATTCCCTCCTTGCACCAGAACCAGTGAGGGAAACCTCATATATTGTTCTTCTCCCTCCCTTCTTTCCCTCTAATATAATGTTTTATGCCTCTTTGTGTGGCATAATTTACCCTTTTCTGCTTCATTCTTTCCTCTTCTTCCATTGCAGTCCCTTTGCAGCCCTTAATAAGGTTTTTTTTTATCATCATTTTGTGTAATTTATACCCACGCCCTCTATTTATCTATATCCCTTTTAGATGTTGCCATAGGTATAGAATTCACAGTATTAACAGGTGTCAGCTTCCCATATAGGGATGTAAACAGTTTGCTGTTATTAAATAACAAGTTGTGTGTGTGTGTGTGTGTTTTCCTTATTTACCTTTTTATGTCTCTCTTGAGTCTTGTAATTGGAGGTTGAATTTTCCATTGAGCTCTGGCTTTTTCATCAGGAAGGTCTGGAAGTCCGTTGTGTCATTGAATCTCCTTGCCTGGAAAATTATGCTCATTTTCTCTGGATAGCTGATCCTTGGTTGTAACCTGAGCTTTTTTGCCTTGTGAAAAATCATATTCCAGTTCCTCTGATCTTTCAGTCTAGAAGTTGCCAGATCCTGTGTGATCCTCAGTGTGGTTCCGTGATATTTGAATTGTTTCTTTCTGACTGCTTGTAGTATTTTCTCCTTTACCTGATAGTTCTGTAATTTGGCCACAACATTTGTGGTTTTTCCCTCCCTCATGTTATCCTTCCTCTTAACACCTTCCCTTCCTAACCTGACTTATTTCCCTGATCAATTTTATGTATTTCTCTTTGAATGTGTTGAACCCACTTTTGTCCACTTCAGAGAAGAGCGAGGTTCATGTGATATCCCTGTCCCTTCCATCATGTTTGTATATTCTCATATGCCCTAATTATTACAAGGAAGTACAAGTTCCACTCCCTTCTTCCTCCTTTCTATACTACTGTATTCCTTTACCTTCTCTCCTTCATCCTCTCATTAAACTTTCAGAACAGAACCAATCCATCCCCAGGTCTTTTTTTTTCTTTAACTCCTTCAATATCCTTTGAAGACATTCAGGTTCTGAAGGAATACTTGTTTTAGAGTGTTAGCACGATGTCATCATGCAGCCCCTTCTGATCTTTCACATAAATTTACCTTTCTAGGTATCTCTTGACTATTAAGTTTGTATTTCAGAGTTTCTACTCAGCTCTGATCTTTTCATGATAAATGCTTGAGAATTTAATATTCCATTAAAGGTCCATTTGCTGCCCTGCCCCCCCTCCACCCCACTAGGGTTACATTAAACTATGTTTTTTTATTCTTGATTGTAAAGTCTCTTGGGGTATTTGATTCCAAAATTTCCTTTTACTTAGAGTAGAAGCTGCCAGGTTTTGTGCAATCCTAGCCATTGTTTCTGAGCACTTAAATTGCTTTTTTCTGGATGCTGGTAGTAAAATATACATGTGTATATGTGAATATATATACATATAAAATTTGATGTGGAAGTTCTGAATTTTTCTGTGTGATATCCTTCCACTCCCCCACCTCCTAATGGTAATTCAGGTCCTTCCTTACTCCTTAGTTTATTGTCCCTGATTACCTGAAGTATGGAAAGGTATTCCTTCAGTTCCTTCACCTAATTTTCCAGGAGGGAGGGCAGACACTTGGAACATAGATAAAAGTCACTTGATTGTGGCAGAAATATAAACATTGGACACACTATGTAAATCACTGGAAAATTTCCCTCCTGTTCATACACATTGACATTCTCAGCCTCGTTGTTTGTGTTTTCAACTTCCTAACCATTTTCTAAAGACCTTCTGTTGCCCCCCATCAGCCACTCACAACCAACCTCTCCACTCGTTTCATCAATCTGTTTTACTTACCAGTTGGGCCATCAATTTGTTTCACTTACCAATTTGTTTCCTCTACCTTGCCTTGCTAGCTACCTTCTCCTTTTCCTTCTCTTCAAGTCCTTATTCCTTACGATCTTTAATCATGCGCATTCTTCTTCAGTCTTCTCCCATATTTGTCCAGCATTAGAAACTGGACCTGATACTATTCTACTTCAAGTTCTTCCAAGTTTCTTTTTGCTGTATTCAGTGACTGACTTCTGGTCCAAACCCTTCCAAATTCACTGTCAGAATTGCCTTATCTGTCATATTCAACTCAGATCTTCTTTTCCTACTCCTTTTCTAGTTACATTCTTCCATAGAAGCTAGAAATAGAATTCACAGTTTACCTTTAATTCGAGATCTTAGCACTTCTCACCTAGTCTAGGTTTTAATAGTCTACTGAAATAACCTAATTGGTCTCCTTGCTTAGAGACTCTTCCTGCCCTCTGTTTAATCAGTCCTCCACATAGCTACCAAGTTGATATTCCTAAATCACAAGTCTGTCCATGTACCTCTGCCTAAAATGACTCCCTGTTACCTCCAGGATAAAATCCAAACACAACTTGACATTTACAATACTTTACAATATGGCTCCCACCTACCTTTGAACACTGATTCAATGGTACTTTTTCTTCTTACTCTGTTCAAGACAAAGTGGCCTAGTAGATATTACCAGAAATTGACATGTACTCTCCCTCCTCCATGCTTTTGCCCATGCCTGGAATGTACTCTCCCTTACATTTTTCTCTTCAAATCCCTGGCCTTATTCATGCCTCAGCTCACATATTGCCTCATATAAGAGGTCTTTCCTAATACCCCCAGTTGCTCTCTCTTTTCTAAAATTATTTTGTATATGCTTCTCCATGTACATGTTGTGTTTCCCCAGCGAATGTAAGCTCTTTGAGAACAAGGACTGTTTTTGGTTTTGTTTTTGTCTTTGCTTCCCTAGGAGCTAACATAGTGCTAGACATATAACAGATGCTTAAACTGAGGTTGTATGGAACTTCCCTGCTCAAAAACCTTCCATGACTCCCCATTGACTATGGGACAAAAGACAGATTTCTTAGTCTGTATTTTCATGCTTATTTCACTTTAGTCCTCTTTGCATGCACGGCATTCTAGTCAAACTGGCCTGCTAGCTGTCACCCAAGCTCCCTGTTCTGTCTTTGGGATCCATATATTTGCAGGAACTTGGAATACACTTACCCACCTCCTACCTCTGCTTCTCAGAGCTTTTTTCTTCTTCCCAAATTCATCTTTCTTGCCACCTCTTCCCTGAAGCTTTTCTTGTTTCCTCTCAGTTGTTACTACTTTCTCCCTCCTTAAATGATCCTGCATTCCCTTCTGTATGCATGTTATATCCCCCTAGTAGAATACAAGTTCCTTGAGGGCAATTACTGGTTGTCTTTGCAGAACCTCACATCTTGCACATAGCAGGTATTCAGAAAGTATTTGTTGAATTGAATTGAATGGAATTGTGATAGGCTTTGAAGTATGGGTAGGTTTGAATGGGCAGAGGAGACCAAGGAGGAAATGACAGGTAGAGGGAACTGTGGGAACCATGGGTATGGTAGTCTCTAAGGTTGGATGAATTCAATGGGGCTCAATCATGGAGGACCTTAGATACCTGATTGAAGAACTGGAACTATATCCCGGAGATAATGGGGAGCCATTGTCCTTTTGCTGAAGGAGTGATATGATGAAAGTGGTGTTTTAAACAAATTAGTCTGGCAGGGGTGTGCAGGATGAATTGGAAAGGGGGGAAAGTGACTGCAGGCATGGAGACTAGCTAGGCTATGGCATTTGTCCAGGTGTGAAGTAATCAGGGCATGTCCTAGGATTGTGGCAATAGGAATGGAGAGAGAGGGCTGAATTGAAGACACATTTTGAAGGAAAAATCAACAGAAGCAAAATGGGCTGTTGGCTTAAAGCCTTCCAGGAAGCGATCTTTCTTCCTTTGTAATAACAATGAAGAAAAATGAAGGCAAACCCATTATGTAATTGCTGGCTATGACTAGAATTTAAAGCTTAAACAATTCTCATGGAGCTTTGGCTACTGTGCCTGATGTTTGATTGGACAAAAAGTAGAGAGCAAGTACCTGCTTAGAAGCCCAGCACTTATAAAAGGAGATCATGATACTGTCCTCAAGGAGTTTGCAGTCTAACTAGGGAAATAAAACTTATACACATAAAATTATTAGAAATCAAGGAATACAGAAGAGAATAAGGTGCTATAATGTTTCCTATAGGTCTCAGGATCAGAAGGGACCTTTGAGGTCAGCTAGTCCAACCTGTACCTAAGCCCAAATTCCCTTTGTAATTTCCTGGATGAGGAGTTATTTAGTCTTACTTAAGGACTTCAGGTAGTAGGCATCCTCCTACCTCCTGAGGCAGCTATAATCTGTATTAAATTTTCCCCTCAATAGCACCTACCCAGAAATCCCTGGCCGTGTAATCTTGAGAAAGTTACTTAACCCTAATTGCTTAGGGGTGGCTAGATGGCTCAGTGAGTAAGAGCACCGGCCCCAGAGTCGGGATGACCTGGGATCGAATCTGGGCTCAGACACTTAGCACCCATCCAGAAACCCCTGGCCGTGTAACCTTGAGCAAATTACTTAACCCCAATTGCTTTAAAAAAATTTTCCCCTCAAATTGAGTCAAAATCTGCCTCCCAGTCACATCTACTCTCCAGGCTAGAGGGGAAAAGTATTCTTCCTATTCCTTGTGACAGCCCTTCTCATACTGGAATTCCCTTCTAGGTCTCCCACCCTTTTACGAGGTTTCTCTTTTCCAGGTTGAACATCCACATTCCTTCAATCAAACCTTGTATATCTTGGTCTCTAGTCTGCTTGTCATCCTCCCCTTCCTCTGGAAATGCTCTAGTTTTTCAGCATTGTTCCTAAAATATGCCCTACACAGAACATGATACTCCAGATTTAGTTTGCTCATGCCAGAACATAGTACAACTATCACATAGCCTATTCTGGATAGTATATTTTTCTTAATGAAGCCTATGGAATGCTTTGGTCCTGTGTCATGCTGTTGATTCATATTGTCCTTGTGGTCCTCTAAAATTCCCTAGGTCTTTATCCCAGGAATTGTTGTCTGTCCACTTGTCTGTCTGTCATCTGTCCTTTTCCATCTTGGCCTTCACTTTTTTTTAATCCCACTGTAAGATTTTTATATTGATCTTACTGAATTTCATCTTACTATATTCTTCCTGTTGTTTTAACTTCCTGAGATGTCTTCTAGTCAGTGTCTGAGCTTCCCCTTCCCACTTCATGTCATCTGTAGATTTGATAAACATGTCACCTATACCTTTATTTATGTTAGTCTTAAAAAACATTGAATGGCCTTTTAAAGCTACAGGTGGAATTTATTATCTCCTTAAAAAGAAAAGCAAGCTAGACTTAATGAAGACCTATAGTAACACCCACATTTCTCTGTTTTCCTGTGCATATGAAAATACCTGCTTGGGGACAGGCTGTTAAGTTGAATATAAAAATAAACATTTTAAAATGTTGTAGGTCATAGGGCAGCTAGGGATGTTCCTTCAAGTTGGCATAAATTCATTAGTGGGTACTCTGGATTTACTCATTCATCCACTTCTAAATCTTTATAACTATACTATCATCTAGCCCCAATCACTCCATCTCTCCACACTGAAGTCTGTGTATATTCTGACAAGGGAATTTCCTTTCATTTATCAGTTATAGTAATCCTACTAAAAGACAAAACAAAGTTAATCTTATTTCACTATTTTTAGTGAAGTCATGCTGGCTTTTAGTTCATCACTTCTCTGTCTCAATGCTCACAAAAGCATCCCTTTAAAAATATACTCTATTATTTTGTCAGAAATCAAACTCAGAACTCCAGGCTTATTGTCTGGGCAGGGCTTCCCTCTCTTTGGTTTTTCCAAAATTCAAATCTCCTGTCCTGTGTTATCTTTCCCATGGAACACATTTTTTTCTGAGATCTCTGATAGTAGCTCAACAATTACATTTGTTAATTCTTTCAGTGCCCTGGGATGCAGGCCATCTAGGCCCCTATTGACTTGAACTAATGGTGGGTAGCTGGGTCCTCTTTTGCAGTCTCTTGGATTTCAATTTCCTCTTTAAATCATTATCATCTTGGGTTTCAATTCCCCTTTAACCTTTTTCTGCTTTAGCCCTCTTAGTCCTGCGATCATTCTCTTTGGTAGAAAAAGCAGAAGTAACGTAAAAGTTGAATACTTCTATATTCTCTTCCATAATCCTGTATCATACCTTCATAAGCCCCAAGCAGTAGTTTCCCTTATCCCTTTTTTAATCATCTTCTTGTTCCTTTCCAACATAGCTTTAAAGGACCCTTTCTGTTATCCTCATTGTATTCAGTGACAGACTTGCTGAAGCAAGAGTGAGAGTGAGTAGAGACACCCTTAAAAGTTAGGTACAATAACAGTTTAGAATTGTAGCAAAGAGAGACAGCCCCAAACGGTGTGATCTAACAATAATTTGATTTTAGAATGTATTCAGTACCAACTCAGTGTCTTGCATATAGTCAATAGGGAACTCAATTGTATCTTCATCAGACCCATATGCATTCATTTATCAAGTGTTTCCCATGTACTGGATGCAGTGGGAGACTAGAAACAATGCAAAGTTTAATAGTCTGTGGAATTTACAATATGGGATAAGAAGTAAACACAGATAACTATAATATACACTAGTACGTGATTGGTGCATTGGGGAATTGAAATTCAAAAAGCTATGTAAGGTCTAAGGTAGAAAAGCCTTGCAACCTAAGGAAAAGCTTCCAGGATGAGGTGGTATTGGAGATGGGTTTTACAGAATTAGTATGACTTCGTTGGGAAAAGAGGAGTAGGAAGGACATTTTATATGGAGAAAAGCATAAGCAAAGGTATAGCAGTAGAAGAGCAGAAGGTATGTTTGATCAGTGGTGACCAGTCCAATTTGACTGGAGTGCAGAATGCTTAGCGGGGAGTAAGATGAAAAAATGCTAGAAAGGTAGGAGTAAATGAGAGAGGAAAAGGTATAAAGATAGGAGACAAGAGCCTGAACCTAGCTCTGGCCAACATAAAAATTTGAGAAGAGAATAAAGAGCTAGTGAAGAAGAATAGGAATGGAAGAAGAGAGTCAGGGGCTTGTGCTATCTGAAGCCAAGGGAGGAGATTTCCTATGGGCTAGTAAGAGATGGTGGTCAGTAGTGTTAGATGATGCAGAGAGATCTAGAAGGATGAGAAATGATGCAAGATGGATGGATTGGGCCATGTTATTAGCAGGTCTTTGGTGATATTTTAGGAGAGAAGTATTAGTAGCATGGAGGAGGCAGAAAACTGATGGCAAAAGGAGGTGAAGGATGGGGTGGCTAGGTGATGCAGTGAATAGAGCACCAGCCCTGGAGTCAGGAGGACCTAAGTTTGGATCCTGCCTCAGACACTTAACATAACACTTACTAGCTGTGTGATCTTGGGCAAGTCACTTAACCCCAATTGCCCTGCCTTCTCCCTCCAAAAAAAAGAGGAAGTGAAGGAGGTGGGTAGGGTGAGGAAGAGAGAATGGGGAGGGTAATGGAGAAAAGATGGAGAGGGGCTAGAGAATAGGGCTTTACTTTTCCCAATTTTGTCCTAGCAAGTTTAATAGTCGAGGAAAAGAGAGATGAAGAAGCTTGATATGGTAGAAGGGTCAAGGAAAAGTTTTTTTTTTTGGATTCTGGAAACATTGCCTGAGCATATATTGACTTGATGGGTAAAGAAGGGCAGTCTAGGAGCCTGCCAGGGACTAGGCAAAAGCAGCCCAAAACACAGACTCTTCAGGTAGTCCACATGTAAGTGTTTACACTTCTAAAGAGGGCTGCCTCTGCTATTTAGTAGGAGGGGAATGATGGCATTTCAGACAAAGTCACATTGATATATGACTGCTTAATTGCATGTGTTATCATTTGGCACATCCCATGCAGAACTTCTGGCTCTGACACCTGGAGAATAGATAGGGATCAAGACATGTGTTCCTCCCACTATACATTTTTGCCTACTTGTTAGGAGCTGCCATCTCTCCAAAGGGGAAGGACTTTGCAGGAATATATACACACACACACACACACACACATATATACATACACACACACACACACACACACACACACACACACACATATATATATATATATATATATATATATATATATATATATATATATATATATATATATATATATATATATAAGACTAGGGCCAGGAGGAGGATCCTGGGATGTGGTGTTAAAAAAAAACCAACTTGAAGTGAGAGAGAGTTGTGAATGGGAAAATATTAAAGTTTTACTTTTGGTGATAAGAATTTGACTCCTTCACTTCTGCTGAAATGCCAGATGCCTCTGAGCATCTTTACCATTATTTTGGGACTTCCCTGACTGGCTTCCCCCTCAGGCCCCAGGAAGTTCATTATTGGAACAACCTCATCATCCTATGAGATCTCAAAAGCTTTGGTCCTCTCCCTCCTCACCACCCTCTGTCTCTTTGATTAGAGGGTGAGGCCATGAACTTCATACTTTCATTTAAAGAGGAAGTTTAGCTCAGAACATCTTATTTCTCCACCTGACTGTCCTACTTTGGGACTTCTCCATGATGCCCCCATGTCAGGTCTCTGTCCTCCACTTTTTAGTTTCTTTTTTTTTTTTTTAAAGCAATCGGGGTTAAGTAACTTCCTCAAGGTTACACGGCCAGTTATTTCTGGTTGTGGTGCTAAGTATCTGAGCCCGGATTTGATCCCCAGGTCATCTCGACACTGGAGCTGGTGTTCTTACTCGCTGAGCTACCTGGCCGCCCCTAAGCAATTGTGGTTAAGTAACTTGCTCAAGGTTACACGGCCAGGTGTTTCTGGGTGGGTGCTAAGTGTCTGAGCCTGGATTCGATCCCAGGTCATCCCGACACTGGAGCCGGTACTCTTACTTGCTGTGCTACCTGGCTGCCCCTTTTTAGTTTCTTTTGTGTCTTGTCTTCCCTCATTTAATTTTAAGCTCTTTGAGGGCAGAGATTACCTTTATTTTTTCATATTTATGTCCCCAGTGCTTAGCATAGTGCTGGCATATAGTAGATGCTTAATAAATGTTTATTGACTGTTTATCTCCTCTTTTCTTTCCCCTCTGTAACTTGGGAAGATGGAGGGTCAGAGTGGCTGGAGACTTTCTTTGCTTTTGATTTCAAACTCCAGGGAAGCATAGAATACAAAAATACCCTACTTTAATTCTTGATATTTTAAAATGACAAATTTTCTGAAGCCATTTTTTAGGAAAAAAAAATGGAAAAAAGAAGAGCATTTTCTTTTCATTTGTCCAGGAAGAGGCCAGTTGGTTTGTAAACCATCTGACATAAGTTATGGTTCATATTAAGAATAATTTCACACAAATCAGTCTTAATTGCCCTGTGCTCATCACTAGAAGAAAAAAAAAGAGGAGAATATAAGCAATATTCACACCTGGAATATTATATTTCCATTTAGAGAAGCTTGATTTGATGGACAATTGGTAGTGATCATGAGTTTTCAAATAAGGGAGTGACGGGGTTTTAAAGAAGATTACTTTGGCAATAAATAATGCATAGGATGGATTGGCAGCAGGAAAACCTGTTAGGAAATTATTACAGTAATACAGGCATAAATTGATAAGGGCCTCACAAGGGAAATAGAAAGGAAAAGGATGAATTCAGGAGACATAAAGGGAGAACCAATGTGACATGATATAAAAGAGGAGAAAGACCACTCTTATTGAGGTTGAAAGACTATGGAATTAGGAAGATGGTGACGTATGGTTTTGAGATGGGAGAGTGGTGGGAAGGATTATTTGGAGCCTATTGAGTTCTATAGACAACCTGTACTCTGCAGGGTTGGTAAATCAGGACTGGAGATAGAGATCTTTTTTTTTCCTTTCTAAAAACATTATTTTGAGTTCTAAATTCCCTCTCTCCCTCCAGATCCTCTCCCACCCATTGGAAAGGCAAGTGCTGCTTTACCTGTTATACATATTAAATCATGCAAAAACACATTTCCACATTAGCCATGTTGTAAAAGCAAAACAAAAGCAAGAAAAATAAAGTGAAAAAATCTGCTTCAATCTACACTCAGAGTTAATCAGTTTTCTTTTTGGAGGTGGAGAGTATTCTTGAGAAGGAGTCCTTTGGAATTGTCAAGCATCATTGTATTGATCAGAGTTGCTAAGTCTTTCACAGTTGATCATCCTTACAATATTACTGCTGTTGTGTACATTTTTCCCTAATTCTGCTCTTTTTTTTGCTTTTTGGAGGACAGTTGGGGTTAAGTGACTTGCCCAAGGTCACACGGCTTTTTGTGTGTGCTAAGTGTCTGAGGCCAGATTTGAACTCAGGTCCTCCTGACTCCCAGGGCCAGTGCTCTATTCACTGCACCACCTAGCTGCCCCCCCTAGTTCTGCTTATATCACTTTGCATCAGAAAAGAGTTGCTATAAATATTTTTAAACATATGAGTCCTTTTCCTTTTTCTTTGATTTCTTTGAGATACAGACTTAGGAGTGGCATTGTTGGGTTAAAGGGTATGCACAGTGTTATAACCTTTTGGGCATAATTCCAAATTATTCTCCAAAAAGACTGGACAAGTTGGCAGTTCCAACAACAGTGTCTCTATTTTTCCACATCTTCTCCAGCATTTGTCATTTTTCTTTCCTGTCATCTTAACCAATCTTATGAGCCCAAGGTGGTACCTCAGAGTTGTTTTAATTTGCATTTCTCTAATTATTAGTGATTTAGAGCATTTTATATGCATTGATAACTATGATTTATTCTTCTGAAAACTGCCTGTTCATATCTTTTTATCATTTATCAATTGGAGAATGACTCTTATTTTTAAAATTTGGCTCAGTTCCCTGTATATTTGAGAAATGAAACATTTATCAGAGAAAGTTGCTGTAAATTTTTTGCCATTTTCCTTGAAACTTTGTTTTCATGTCTTCCTCTGGATTTGTGTCTTCAGTTTCCATATCCCCACATCAGCTTTTCATAGTCAAGTTCTTTTTGTTTGTTTGTTTGCTCATTTTTCCAGCCTATTTTTTTTTTTTACTTCGGACTTTATGTTGTGCTCTGCTCACCTCTGGGAGTGGGAGTTGGTGGGCAGGGGAGAGAATGACTGACCTGAACTTCTGTCTTTTATGTCCTTCTGCTCTTTCCACAGCTAGTGTTAGAGGTCTATAAGTTTTCAGTGCTTCCAAGGTGGTGTGTTCTGGGTAGAGGTGTGGCCACTGCTCTTCTGATCTGCGCTCTGGTCCTTACCCAGGTAGGGTTCCTGGTCCCCCATGACTGCAAATGCTCCTCTCCTCTCCCTGAAACTACAACCTAGAACTAGTTAAGGGGCTGTGGAGTTGTCAAATGGCACCTGCTCCTATGGCCTGTGTCCCACAGGGGTCCCTTGTAGTCTCTGATCAGGTGTTCCATCTCCTTACCATCTCTGGGCACTAAATGTTCCTGTTACTGCTGCCCTGCCACCACCAAGGCCCAAGTTGGTGTCACTTCTGCTGCACTGTGCTCTTGACCAGCTCCCATGCCAGTGCTGCATACCTCCCTTTCTGTCCTTCTAAGCTGTCTTAGGTTGGAAAAAATGGCTCCCTCTGCCTTTTTGTTGGTTATGCCACTTAGAATTTGATTTGACATTCTTTTTAAAAGTTCTTTGGAGGGAAATGTTGGGAAGGCTTAGCAAAAATGCTCCCTTTACTCCACCATCTTGGCTCTGCCCCTCTATAGATAGAGATTTTGAAGTAATCAGCCTAGTGATTTGAGAGTGGGTAATGTCTCCAAAGGACTGAGTATGGAATTAAAAGAATATAAGGCAAGGGCATGGGAGGTAGGAAGAACAAGGAGAACCAATTAAAAGAAACAGAGAAGTGGGTTGAAAAGAAGGAAAATTAGGAGAACATGGTGTTATAGAAGCCAGGAAAGAAAGAGCATTTGAAGGAGTAGGAGAGTTTAAAGAAGGGGATATTTATCATTGGGATTCAGATGCCACCAAAAAAAGTCATGGAAGATGAGAATTGGAAAGACGCCATTGTTTTAGACACCATTAGTGAATTACATTTGGGCCACCATGGAGGGTATTCACGTAATCATGCTATTTCACAGGTGAAAGGGACATCCATCAGTGGTCATCTATACCAACCCATCACTGAAAAAGAATCCTGATTTTCTGTCTCTAAGAAGTGGTTAGCCAGCCTTTGCTTGAAGACTTCCTAAGGCAAATCCACTAACTCCTGAAGTAGTCCATTTCCCTTTTGGATAGGTCTAATTGTTAGGAAGTTTTTTCTGACATCAAGCTTAAATTTTCCTTTTTGTATTTTCCCCCCATTGCTCCTAGTTCTGTGACTCAAATCTTTCTTCCATGTGACTTCATGTGACTTCCATGTGACTTCCATTGTCTTCAGATATTTGAAGACAAGTTCTCATGCCCTCCCTGAGTTATCTTTTATCCAGGCTAAAATGCCCAGTTCCTCATATGACATTGGATTCAAGACCTTTCTCCATCCTGGTTGTCCTTCTTTGGGCATTCTCCATCTCATCAATGTCCTTAAACTGTGGTGCCCAGAACTGAACTGAGTACTACAGATGAAGCCTGACCATGGCAGAAGGCAAAGGGAATATCATTTCCCTATCTTTGGAAATTATGCCCCTCTTATTTCAGTATCATTCCTACATTTATTAGAGATTTGATTAGATGACCTCTGAGTTCTCTTCCAACTGTGAGATTTTGTGATTGAAGTTCATTTGTGGTGATAGAGGCAAAAGCCAATTTATGGGGCACCAAGTGAATAGTGGGTGAGGCAATTGACAGCAATGACTTGGGGCCCTTTATGTTTAGCTTTTCCAAACTGAAGTTAGCCCTCTGTACTTGAGATAATTAAATCCCTGTCACCTCTAACTATGTTTCATGGCACCTCTGACTCACCTTTTCTTTTACTCTTTTTCCTTAGAATGTGGTACCACAGGCTATCCCAGATATACTGTGGCATCCAGCATCAGTTGAAGGGAGGAGTTAGACACCAGACCCTTCAGCATCCCTGCTTCCAAAACAGATTTCTGGCAGTTCGACGATGGCAGCACACAGCCCTGGGGCCTCTGAACTGTGCCTGGCAGCAGCATGAGGATCATTTGGGTAGGGGCTGACTGATAGCAGAATTTGAGTACAGAAACATATACTGAGGAAGGGGACTTTGATGCCATCTGTAGATACTTGCTGAGATGTCTAAAGAATCTAGAAAATGCTCTAGAGAATCTTTAGCAATTGATGCCCCCCACACCAATTAGAGATGATGGCAGCAAAGATAGTATCCTAGAAAGTACCTGATTTATGTAAACCAATGACTAACTTATGATAATGGTTAATGACAGTGACAATCCTGTGAATTCAAAATGAACATTTCTTCCCCCAGAGAAACTGCCCATTGATGCCTCTCTCCTCCACTCACACTCTACTCTGTGTTGGGCACCAGAAACACAAAGATCAGAATGACAGTGTCTGTCTTTAGGGTGCTTACCTGGGAGGATTGGAGAGGACTCAAAGAAGCATACTAGAAGCTAGTCATCAAAGGGACCACAAAGGAAAAAGATGAGCAGGGTGTTCTTGGCAGCATTGAGAACAGGGAAAGCCCTGGCAGTGATGTGGTGTAAGGGGTTGGAAGGGGGACCTTGAAGAAAGAGAAGAATTTTGAACCCATGTAAATACATGGAGATCAGAGATGGGTAATGAGTTTGGTCAACAGTTAACAGATGGTCCATTTTGACTAGAACATATAACTTATGAAGGAGTGTTATAAGGTCTAAGTCTTGAAAGGAATGTGGGAGCCAAGATGTGGATGATCTTTATTACCAGGTGAGAGCATAGGGATGACATGGCCAGACCTATGCTTTGTAAAGATGATTTTAACAGTTTTATTGAGGATGGATTGGAGAGGGGAACAGTGAAAGCCAGAAGACCATTCATTCGTCCATTCAGCAAGCATTTTATGAATCACCTACTAAATATCAGGCACTGTGCTGGGTATTGGGGAGTTTTTTCAGTTGTGTCCGACTCTTTGTGATCTCATTTAAGATTTTCTTGGCAAAGATACTGAAGTGATTTGCCATTTATTTGCTTCTCCAGCTCATGAGGCAAATTGGGTTAAGTGAATTGCCCAGGGTCATGGTAAAGTATCTAAGTATCTGAGGCTGAATTTGAACTCAGGAAGAGGAGTCTTTGTAATTCCACGTCTGAAACTATCCACTGCGGCACCACCTAGCTGCCTGGGCATCGGGGAGAGGAAAGGTAAAAACAAAACAGTCTCTGTCCTCAAGGAGCTTACATTTTACTTGTGGGATGGGCAGGAGCAATGTAATTTAATTTAAGGGGTATTTTGGTGCGGTGGAGTGGCACTGGATTTGGAATAACAACTCTGAGTATGAATCCCAGCTCCATAACGTCCTATTTACATGGTCTTGGCTAAGTCTCTTCTCCTCTCTAGATCTTAGTTTCCATGTTGATCAGTGAGGTGATTGGACTGCATGCACTTTAGATCTAGGATCCAGTAATAAGTAAATATAAAATGTATGCAAAATGGTTCCTAAACTCAGGCCCAAAAGTTGGCCTTGTATAGGAGGTGGCTCTGGAGCTGAGCCTTGAAGGAAGCTTGAGATTGTACAAAGTGAAGGTGAGGAGGGAGGGCCGTTCTATGAATGGAAGGCAGCCTCTACAAATATAGGAGATGAAAAACTGTGTATGGGGAGCAGCAATTAGGGGTTTGGTTGGGACATAAAGTGCATGAAGATGAGTAATGTGCAGTAGGCCTGCAAAGGAAGGGTAGAAGTAGACAGTAAAGGGCTGCAGATGCCAACTAGAGGAGTTTAGATTTCCTTCTCTAGATTCTGATGTCACATGGCTAGGAAGAGTTTTAGGGATATCCATTTGGCACCTATGTCATCAGTTAAGAGGCTATTACTTTGGTCTGAGTGGATGAGAGACTAAACTAGGTTGGAGGGGGGACAGAGGCAAGATGGCAGAGTAACAGGAAGTAGTTGAACCTAACTTACCTCTATCCTTTCTCCACAACAATCTAAAGACTGCAACAATCCAAATATTAATGGGGAAAGCCAAGAAAAGTCATAGTGAGTCATTTTTCTTACTCCAGGAGATAGACAGAGGTCTGTGGAAATATTATGTATGGGGAGCAGCAATTAGAGACACTAGGGAAAGGGTCTGGCCAGGAATGTGTGTGACAGTGGCAAGGAGCATTCCAGTGCCCAGAGACAGAAAAAGCCAAGACAGGGCATCAGGGTAGAGATTCCAGGTGATGATTAATAATAATAATAGCTAACATTTATATAATACTTACTATGTGCCAGGTAATATGCTAAGCACTTTACAAATATCTCCTTCAACCCTTTTAGATAACTCTGGGAGGTAGGCGCTGTTATTATCTCCATTTATAGATAAGGAAACAGACAGTAAGAGATAAATTGACTTGCCTAGCATTTTGTAGCTAGGAAGTATCTGAGGCCAGATTTGACCCAGTACTCTATCCACTAGAACACCTACCTGCCCTCTGTGCCACCTAGCTGCTCATGGTACCCCTGAAGTAGTGCTGAGTTTAGGAACAGGTGCTACCTGGCAACTCTGTTTCCCATTACCCAATTCTGGATACTGGAACAAAGAGAAGCAGTCTCAAGAGTGGATATTAGTTGTGTAATAAACAAGAAACAAGTTCTGGAAATGTAACCTTATGGCTCTGATTCCTAGATCAGAATGGTGACTCAGTTCTAGCTTTTTCCCCATTATGATAAACGTGCAGAGGGAAAACCAGGGCAGGAGTACCAGACCAAAGGGGAGCCTCCCAGTAGACCATTCATTAGTGACTGAGTCCAGCAGCTGTCTGCTGAAACTCTCAGCCAGGAACAAGTCAATAGACTTAAACCTGGGTCAGGAACTTGCAGAACACAGATTAGGGCAGTGAACAGACCTTGTCTGGTATCACTCCACTTTGGGAGCACTGAAAACCTGCCAGCCTCCAGCTAGAGCTGTGAAAGCAGCAGAAGGATGGAAGAGGATAGAAGTTCAGGCCAGACACCCCTTGTACCCCCTTGCCAAAGTACATAGAATAGCCTTAATATTGAGTTCAAAGTCAGGAAAGAGTCTGGAAGAATGAACAAATGATGGGAAAGAGCTTCTATGGTGATGGGGAAGCTCAAGAAACAAACTTGGAAGAAGACAATGACTTCAAAACATCAACAAGCAAAACCTCAAGGAAAAAATGCAGCTAGGACATAAGTCTAACAAGAATTCCTTGAAGAGTATTTTTTTTTCAAAAGCAAAAGAGATTTGAAAAAATCAAATGAGTGCTATGGAAGATGGGAAAAGAGAATTAAAAGCTTGAAAAAAGAGGTCCAAAACCTTACTGAAAACAGAATAACTCTTTGAAAATCAGAAGTGGCCAAATGGAAGCTCATTAATGACTCTATGAGATATCAAAAAATAATATAACAAAGTAAAAAATCTGAATAAATAGAGGGGGGGTGGAGCCAAGATGGCGGCATAGAAGCAGAAAAACTCCGTGAGCCCCGCCCCCATAACCACCTCAAATACCAATAAAATATGACTCTAAACAAATTTTAGAGCTACAGAAAACACAAAGTGACAGAAACAAATTTCCTGCTGAAGGCAGCCCAACAGGCCTACAGGAAGGGTCCATCACAGCTTGTTGGGAGCTGAGCCCAGCCCTGCATGAGCCCCAGTTTTATCCCCAGGGCAGCCCGACCAGCAGCGGCTAGAGCAAATTTCAGGAGAGTGGATCACCACCAGCAGTGGCGGTTTCCAGAATTATCAACCCATAAAAGCTAAAGACAAAGTAAAAGGTCAGTGTGGAACTCTGTTGGAACAGAGTTCTGCGAGCAGAATTGGAGGAGGTCTTGTTTCTACTCTACCATCTCGACTCCGCCCCTGATCCAGAGAGAAGCACTCACTTTTGAAAAGGGACAGGGTCAAAATAGAAAAAATAACAAGTCAGGGGTGGGGGCAGGATAGGATGGAGGGAAATATAGTTAGAGTCTCAAATATATCCACTATGGAAATGTTTTGCATAACTACACATATATTTAATTGCTTATCTTCCCCGTAAGGGTGGAGGGAACAAGGGAAAGAATCTGGAATTTAAAGTTTTAAAATCAAATGTTAAAAAATATTATTATTTTTACATGCAACTGGAAAATAAGATACACAGGAACTGGGGTATGGAGATCCATCTTGCCCTGCCGGAAAGTTGGAGGGGGTTTGAGCAAGGATATAGGAGAGAATGGATTGGGGGAGGGGGTTTTCAGTGGGATTGCTGTTTTGGGGTGGTGAGTAGAGGAGAGATGGGGAGAAAATTTGTAACTCAAAATTTTTGGAACTCAAAATTTGTAACTCAAAATTGTGGAAATGAATGTTGTAAACTAAAAATAAAATTAAAAACAAACGACCAGGGCAAGTCAATTAACCTCTAAAAAAATCTGTATAAATAGAATAGAATGTGAAACATCTCGTAGAAGGAACAACTGACCTAGAAAGTAGAGAAATAATTTAAGAATCTTTAGACTATTTAAAAGCCATGAACAGAAAAAGAGCCTAGACATTATATTTCAAGTAATCATAAAAGCAGATCTTAAGTGTTCAGATCTCTTGGAACCAGGGGGCAAACTAGAAATTGAAAGAATCTACCAGGTAATCTCTGAAAGAAACTCCAAAATGAAAACTCCCAGGAATGTTATAGCCCAAACCCAGAGCTCCCAGGCCAAAGAGAAAATACTGTAAGTAGCTAGAAAGAAAGAATCCAAGTACCAAGGAGTCAAAGTCAGGATCACAAAAGATTTAATAGCCACTGCATTAAAGGAATGGAGAGGTTGGAATATGATATTCCAGAAGGCAAAAGATCTAAGTTTACAGCCAAGAATAATCTACCCAGTAAAACTGAATATATATATTCTGAAATATAAATAAATAAGTAAAAATAAATATTTTAATAAAATTTTATAATTTCATTATATATACATAATTTATATATTATCATTATGTATTAGACATATTTTATAATTACATATTATATAATATATTATTTAATTTTATAAATTTTTATATTTTTATAAAATATTATTAATATTTTAAAAATAAATAAAAATAAAACTGAATACATAATTCTACAGGGGTGGTGAGGAAGGAGGTGAGAATGAACCTGTAATGAAATAAAGCACTTCCAAGCATTTCTGATGAGAAAACCAGAGCTGAAGTAAAAATTTGAAATAGAAAACAGAAAACTCAAGAGAAGTATAAAAAATAAACATGAAGGAAATTATAATGGGTGAAACAAGATTAAAGTGTTTATGTTCTTATATGGGGAGATGAGAAATGTATTGTGGAAATAGCCAATGATTCATTGATAAGTATTGCTGTCAATCATACTTATCTATATGCAGAGACATTTTAAAACCAGCTTTTACTATGGTCGGAGCAAGGGCTCATAATTCTATATTACCTCTGGGCAATAGACAGTTCTGGCAAAGCTCATTTAGTTACCAGTTACATCAGACAAAAAAAAAAGATATAGTTGCTAAAAGGAAAAGGTAACTTGTAAACTTCATAGCTGACAAATGGAGAGGAAGGAGGTTTACATGTCAAATGAAAAATAGAGGAAAATTCTATGAATCTAGTTGTAAATTGATCATCAAACATAGCTAGGAATTAGTATACCAAAAGGTTATCTCAAAATGAAGCCATTAGAATGAAGGGTCAGCTGAATTCTAAAGCTTCAGCTGGCTACATGATTTTCTGTACAGATGAAATGACTGTCCTGGAGCCAAACAAAAAGGGAATTTAAAAACTCTTAAGACATTCTGTCTTCTCGGTTGTAGAGGGAAATGGAAATAAAATGCCTCTCTGTGAACATATTCTTTTACATTCACTTTATAATCAGTCACCTCTCTGAATGCTTCAATATCAATTTTACGACAAGCATTTCTATAGGCAGATACAAAGTATTACATAGTATTGAATATAACAGCAAAACAGAAGCAAGAAATATTGGCATTATATCATGGTTCAACACATTCTTGACTACCAACCCCACTTTTCTATTTAGACAACATATTTCTTATTCTGTTTTCTTGAGTTTAGCCATCCCATGAAGTCATCTGCTTCTGGGAAACATTTTCCTTTGCAAATACTTGCAAATATAGGGTCTGTCCTAGACCAGTGTTTATGATGAGCCCAGTTTAGTTCAAACATTCTGTTGTCCTTAATTAGGATTAAGTAATTGGTAATAATTATTAGTTGGTAATAATACCTGGATCAGGCCTTGTTCTTTAGTGGGGTTTTGAAGAGGTGTTCCTTCCAAGAGCTCCATTTCCCACGTTCTAAGTCACTTGCAAAGTTTCCCTAGGTAATGCTGTTTAAACCTTCTAGCAATAAGACTTAGTTTAATTTAATATAAAAAAAACCTGACAAAATCTAATCACATTAGCTTTCCAGTAATTAATTCATGAGATGAAAACCAGGTCAGACCTTATGCCTTAGTGAACTAACCTTAGAAACAGCAGAGCTATAAGAAGAATATTAAATTAGATTGCCTGAAGGACATCTGACCATTCAGAGAATTTCAGTCTTTACATACCATTTGCTTTTTCTGTCTTTACCTGACCCTTGTACTAGATAGATAGATAGATAGAGAGAGAGAGAGAGAGAGAGAGAGAGAGAGAGAGAGAGAGAGAGAGAGAGAGAGAGAGAGAGAGAGAGAGCAAATAATAAAAGTAGTGTTCACAAAGCCTGAACAGTTAAAAAAAAAGCTCTCAAAGCAATGGGGTCATTTACACTTAACAGTTCAGAGATACTTGCTGAGCATAACAAAGATCTATTATAAAACATTAGAGAAAGTTGCTTTTGTTATGGGAGAAATATCTCCTCTTGATTTTGTGTGGTAGGTTACTGCTGCTGAATAAGCAATATCACAGTGCAGAAATTATAGACATAAACACCTAGGTTTTGTTGTGTTTAAGTAAAGGTTCAGGAAGTAGAAAAATGACCTTGAACAAAGATTAGAATTCTAATGATAAAAGTTATGTCAGAGACAAAGAAATTTTTGACATATGGCAATCTAGTACATCTTCTTAGGCTACACAAATTGCACAAGCTTAGTTAAACAGAATCATAATTTCATATATCTCTTAAGGAAACAAACCTAGTTAAACATACTCTATAGGTAAATTAAGTCATGTTATAGATTAAAACTGCATTTAGAGGGTTCACAGTGGGCTAATTGAGAGGGAGATTTACATGCCTCAGAGAAAACTACAGCATAGGAGTCAGTAGACTCTCTTCACAAATAGTTAGCCAAATTGCCTTGGAAAGCTCAAACTCCTTTGGTTTCCTATCTGAGAACTGTCAAAAAGTCTTCAGCTAATATTATATCCATGAGTCAGGTTTATCCAGATGAAGTTAATATAAACAGAAAACAGGCTCCAGTTAGCCAAAATGTTCCAGAAGGAATGGTGTAATAAATTTTAATAAAAAGAAGTCAGCATTTAAAAAATTATTATCACACTATGAAAGGAGGAAAGACTCTGCTGATCCAAATTAGTACTGGTTCCTCAGGCCCAAAGTTACTGATTCACCTATCATAGGTATAGCAAGGGAAAATTCTTTTAGCTCAGTTTGAATTTAGGTAAAAATCATAGATACCTTTTAGAACAGCCAATCAGGTAATAGAGTTCCACAGTATTCACAGTATATCAGAGCCAGGCCCAGAATAAACCAGGTAGGAAACATTCCTGTTCAGAAAGGAAATAGCTCAGTGGGAAATCTGACTCAAGAGAATCTTGCCATTACCTTCATAATTCCATCTTTTCAACCTTCTCTGTTTTTAACATTCATCAACAGCATTCCGAAAAGGGACTTAATCTAAGCAACATTTAGCACTTCCCTTGAATGGTGGATTTTAGGGCTTAAGAAAAACAATTATACCTGAATTCACAATTTAGGGCAATTCAAATCACAGTTCCATCCTACATTGCAGACTTTCTACTGCTTATAATTTAGAGAAACAGTTTTCTTTGTTGCATAAACAGTAAGTAAGCAATAAGTAACAATATTTACTGAGTATTTAAAACATCCTAACAAACTCATTTATCATTTTACTTTGTCATTTAAGAAGAATTTGAGAAAATATCCACATTCTAGAAATTTATACATAAAATGAATACACATCACATTCACACATCACCCAGACCATTCATTATATAAAGAACAAACAAACCATTCCCCTATGATGGCTTTGAGAATCCTCAGGGAAGGGCTTATCTCCTGCAAGAAAAGAGGATTTCCAAAAAAAACCTCAAAGGAACCTTATTTATCTATTACAGGCAATTTATAATCAGAAGGGCAAGTTGCTATCCAGATAAAATAATTTAAAAAATTATTACATTCTAGGTACAATTCAATAGCATTTCTTATATGATGGTTTCCCAAAAACACAATGGAAAAAACTCTACTTAATAATATAGAACCCAGAATTTAAATCATAGACCTAAAACAAAACTCATTTTCCAGGCAAATGACATCAAATACGGTTAAATGCATTCTTAAAATTTTCTTGCAGAAAAAAAAAATCATTAGTCTGTGAAGTTAGACATTCTATACTTAGGTGTATCCAGAAATCAGTATAAAGCAATTAAAAATCCAGTTGCACTCAGGGATATGAAAGTGATTCTTATTCTAGCAGTTTATAAACATTTTACCTTAATGACAAATCCCCAAAGTATTTTCCATCAAAACCTGTTTAACTTAGGTTAAATATAGTAATCATTTTCTTCTTTCACAATATGACTAATGTGGAAATATGTTTAATTATGATTGTACATATATCAGATTGCATGCCGTCTTGGGGAGGGGAGTGTGGAGGGAGGGAAAAATTTAGAACTCAAAATCTTGTAAAACTGAATGTTAAAAACTAAAATGTTTTTTAAAATTAAAAAATAGTGTAATCATTTTAAGAGGGAGAAAAAAAGACAAAACACATATTACTTTAATACTGCATTACAATATTGTTTCAGAATTCATGACTGAAAGTTAGCATAGGATACAGAAAAGTAAATTTGCAGGTTACCAAGGAGTTGTAGGTAATTAGCATAGCCTTGTACTCAAGATCCAAGAAAACAACCTTATCAGATAAGGTAAATAAAACAGAACAGCCATTGTACTTTTAAGCTTTTCCTGAAGAAGGTGCTACAAAACCAAACTTTGAAGTGCTTTCTGAAACAAAGGATTTGCCAGGGTAATCTTTGTTAATTAGTAATGAAGTAGACATCTCACAATTGAGTATAATAAGCCTATCTTGAAAGAGTATTAACAAATTTACAGGAATAAAAATTTTCATCTTTCTCCACACTGATCTAACACTACACTTTTTGATTCCTTCACATCCCAAACATATCTCAAAGTTAATTTTCAAAACTATCCCTTCAATTTACTGACTCTACTTTTGTTAGTTCCTTGTTTGTGCTTTGTTCTGGAAGAGGACCATGACATCAGGAAGGTGATGTCATGACTTGCAAGTGAATTGGATTTAAGTTTCTTTGGAGCCATGGGGGTCCAGTGGCAAGATACAGATCAGGATGACTGGAGATGGCCCAGAAGCAGTGGGAGACCTTGGCCCTTTTAAGCTAAGCTCTTTCCCAGGTCTCTGAGGCAACACCCATTCAGTGATTAAGGATAGGTGAGAAATGAGGCAAAGTATAGCCTCTTTTACCTACTAAAAAAAATAAAAGAAGAAACAATAACCAAGGTCAATCTGGGAGGGGAAGACCCTCAGGGTTTTTGGCCAAAACAGATCCAAGGTAAAATGCTTCTTCCTATCTTGAAGGAAATTGCCATTCTTTTAAGAGATTTCCTGCCCTACTTCAATATTTTCATGGAATCAACTAAGAGACTTCCTACCCCACCTATCAGACCTCTGTCACTTCACAGAAACAAAGGTCAGTTCCAGTTTCTAATTTAGCTTTTAATTTACCTAGACAATTCAGTTAAATCATTTACAGTGTTGAGGCAACAATTCTCCTCTGAGAATCAAATGTTATAATCACTAGATAATAAATTTTCCTTATTTTCTCTGGAGAGTCCTCCAAGAGAATATCCTCAGGACTAAAGAGTAGGACAGAGGGGTGTTTTGTATAACAAAGATCCCCTTTACTCCCAAACACTGGGATATTTCAGATCTTTCAAACCACATTTTCATGAATAATCAATAAAGGATAAACTAGTTTTCTTTATGGTACTTTCTGCTGAGGGGAAACCTTTGATCCTGCCCCTCCCCACCCTTTCCCCAGCTCTTTGCACTCAGAATCAGGAGAAGAATGATAAGGGAAAAAAAATCTCCAGGTTTTCCTGCTTACTTAAATTCAACCTAGGGGATAGTGGAAATCTGGGTTTGTAGGAAAGCAAGGTTCCTTGAATCACAAACCACCCCTAACTAATTTAAATATGAAGCTTCACAATTAACACAAGGATACACAAGATTTCAGTTTTATTAGACCCTGGGGGAAGGGAGGGGGGAGATCAAGGAAGTTCTATTTTGGGCTTTCCCACTGTTCAGGAAGGATTTATTTTTATTTTAACCAAAGGGGAGCTCCAAAACCAAGAGTAGATTCTTCCAGGAAGTGCTTTAGTTTCTGAATCTGCAAGTCTATTAGAACACACCAAACTGACCAGATCCCTCTCTGAGTCCATTAGTTCTCTCTGTGGAGGTGGATTGCATATTTTATCATGATTCTTTTGGAATCCTAGTTGATCATTACATTGATCCGAGTTCCAAAGTCTTTCAGAATTGACTGTCTTTACAATAGTGTTGTTATTGTATTAATTGTTCTCCTGGTTCTGCGCACTTCACTTTGCATCAGTTCAAATAAGTCTCCCTAGTTTTGTTTTTTTTTTTCTGAAATCATCCCCTTCATCATTTCTTATATCACAATAACATTCCATCACATTCATATTCCATAACTTGTTCAGCCATTCCCCCAATTAATTAGCATCCCCTCTCTTTGCCACTACAAAAAGATATCTATAGATATTTTTAATACATAATGGGTCTTTTCCCTCTTTCTTTCATCACTTTTGGATACTCCTCATAGTGATATTCTTGGTATAAGTTTAATAGCTCTTTGGAAAAAATTCCAAAAGCTTTCCAGAATGGGTAGACCAGTTCGTAAGTCTGCCAACAGTACAATAATGTACTGTTTTTCCACAGCCCCATAAAATTTTTTGTTTTTTTCCCCCTTAGACTTGTCGATCTGATGGTATGAGTTATTTCAGTTTGATTAGGTTTTGTATTTTGTCAAAAAGCTTTTTCTGCATCTTTGGAATAATCATATGATTCTATTGTTTTTGTTATTGATTTGGTTAATGACTTTTATAGTTTTCATAGTACTGAACCAACTTTGTACTCCTAGTATAAATCCAGCATGGTTGTGATCTTTGTGATATATTGCTGTAATCTTTTTGCTTGTATTTTATTTAAAATTTTTGTATCAATATTGATGTATATATGTGTGTGTGTAGAGACACAGACAGACAGACACATATTAATAGCCATTGCTCAGTAGATAAATGGTAAAAGGACACTAGCAATTCTCAAAAGAAAAACTACAAAGTATTCACAACCACATGAAAAAATGTTCTAAATCACTAACAATAAGAGCAGTGCTAGTCAAAATAGCCCTGTAGTTTCACCTCATCCTCTGAAAATTGGCAAAAAATGACAAAAAATGTCAACAGCTAATGTTGGAGGGGTTGTGGAAAGATGGGCACATGAATACATTGTTTGTGAAACTATGAAATGGTACATCCATTTTGGAAAGCAATTTGGAATTATGCAAATAAAGTCACTAAAATATCCCAGAGATTCTATTACTGGGTATATACCAAGTAAGCCATTAATTAGTAAAAAGTCCCCATGTATTCCAAACTATTATATATTATATAGCTAAGAACTGGAAACAAAGTAGATACCCATTAATTGGGGGGGGGTGGCTAAACAAATTACTTGAATATATAAACAAAGTACATGAACATAATGGAATATTATTGCACTGTAAAAAAGGAGGTATGTAATGGATACAGAGAAGCATTAAGTGATCTATATGAACTGATGCCCAGTGAAGTCATCAGAGCCAAGAAAATAATATACGTGGTAATTACAATGATGTAAATGGAAAGAATGAGGACACAACAAAAAGTCAAAGGTAAATATAGCAAAAATTGTAAACATTAAGTGAGACTTAAATGAAGAGAGATGAGGAAACACACCCTCCCCCTCTTGGAATTGGGGGATCCATGTTTTCAGACTTTTTCAATATGTTGACTAGCTATGTTGACTTTTTTTTTTCTTTCTAGAAAAGAAAAAGTTTTTATATGGTGTGGCTCTGGCAGTGGGAGAATAAGGCATATTTGGGATAACTATGGTAATATAAGAAATAGAAAATATAAACAAAAATGTTTTAAAAATAGAGTACATTGTGGAATATGGTACAAGGTACTGTTTCAAGCCTAATTTCTGACAACTGCTTTTTAGTTTTCTCAGAAGTTTCTATCATATAGAGAGTTTTTTCCCCCCTAAATAATTCATGTTTTGAGCTTCATCAAACACTGGGCTATTGAGATCCATTGTTTCTGATTCTTTCTTTATCTCTAGTTTCTTTTTTAAAAAACCAATGCTAGATGGTTTTGATGACTATTGCTTTATTATATAGTTTGAGATATGGAAATGCTATTTCTCCTTTTCATCATTTTCCTGGATATCTAGATTTTTTGTTTTTCCAAATGAATTTTGTAACATTCAAAGTGTAATTTAGCATTTCCTTTTTATGATATTGGCCAGGCCCAGACATAATTAACAAATATTCCTCCAAATATTTAAATTGCTCATTATCAATCTGACCTCAGACAGTTAACACAAAAAGTAGCCCTGTGACCTTGGGCAAATCACTTAACCCCAATTGCCCTCCAAAACAAAAAACAAAAAAGCAAAAAACAAAACAAAAAAATTTTAAATTGCTCATTATTTATTTTAAGGAGGACTTTGTAATTGAATGTTACAATGCTGGAATCAAACCCAAATAGAAACTAGACTTTATGTTGACTTAGAAAATCATGAATTAGAATTATTTTTTATAATTTTATTTATGTTATTAAACATTTTCCAATTGCACTTTAATGTGGCTTGAAATTTACTTGGTAGTTTTGCAGGCTGAACATTTGATACTTCTGTTGTACAAATCTTTTTTATGCTATGAATTTTGTGGTTATTTGAATGGGATTTCCCTTTCTTATATTACCTCTTAGATTTTGTTGGTATCATAGATAAATAGAGTTGATTTTTGAGGGTGGTTTTTTTTGGTAGTTTGCAACTTTGAACATATTAATTGTCTCATTAATATTTTTGCTGATTTTCTAGAATTTTCCTAGTATTCCCTTAGGAAATCAGCAAATAAGAATAATTTTGTCTTTTCTTTTCCTGTCTTAGTGCCTTTAATTTCTTTTGTCTCATTGCTATTGCTAGCATTTCCAGAACCTGTATCAAATAATAATGGGGAGAATGAATACTTTTGCTTTATTCTCATTTTTATCAGATAAGTTTCTAGTATATTCACATCACATACAATGCAATGCTAGCTTTTGGTTTTAGATACCTTTTATGATATTGAAAGAATATCCCTTTATGCCTGTACTTTGCTGGGTTTTTAGCATAAAATAGCATTGTATTTTCCAGTGACTTTCTGCATCTATTGAAATAATCATGTGGTTTTGCATTTGATTTTTAAGATGATGCATTTTGATTGTTTCCCTAATGTTGAATCATCCTTGTACCCCTGTTTGTTATAAGTCCAGTTTGGCAATTTACAGTTCACCAGTCTTGGTCTCTGCCCCAAATGACCTCTGTGGGTTCATTGGTAGAAGGGTTATTGTCACCTTGTTTTAGATAAACAAACTAAGGCCCAAGCAAATTAAAGTCACTATACTATGTACAATAGGGAGCCATTGCAAGCTTTGGAGCAGGTGAGCATTTGGTAATCCATGTTCTAAGTGAACTTTACAGGAAGGTTTTTTTCCCTCCTAAGATAGCCTGTAAATTCTCAGAAGGCTTGCCTTGTATCTGTTTGTCTTCTAGTACACAGATCTGCACCCAATAAGTATGCAACAACCTGACTTTCTGTTTAGATTCTCTCTTACTCCCTTCTATAAGTCTTACCTTAGTTAAGTGGATTAGCTCAGCATTACTCCGAATGTATGCTTCTGTGATTATCTCTGCCAGGAATGCCCTTCTCATTGCCACTTCTCAAACTAGTCCCTAGTCTTTATGGCCATGTTTTCAGTGCTTTTCCTCCTGTTCTCCTTGCTTAATACCCCTAGAGTGTTAACATGGTGCCAATTGTATGACAATATATTACTGGTTTGTCCAGTGAGCTTGAAGATAAGAGCATCGTGTCCAGACCCTCATCCCCTCTCACTTGGACAGTTGTAATGGCTTCCTAATCAATCTCACTATATCCAGTCTCTTCCCTCTCTGATCTAACCCCCACCCAGCTTCCAGAAGCAGCTTCCTAGGGCACATCTCTAACCATGGCCTTCCCTTGCTCAAGATTCTTAATTGGTTCCTCATTGCCTCTAGAGACACATAGAAACCCTCAACCTGGTTTTTAAGACCCTACAGTATCTGGCTTCAACCTAACCTTCCAGCTTTATCTCATATGTTATATCTCAATTCCTTTAGTAGTCTATGTTACAGCCAAACTGGACTATAGAATCTATATGCTGTTTCCCACCTCCATGCATTTGCATAAGCTTTCCCCCATGCTTAGAGTACATCTGCTCTTCCTCTCACCACCTCTCAAAATTTTCAAAGATCAGTTCAGGTACCTTCTCTGAGTCTTCTTATTCTTGGTGCTCTCTCACTATATTCCAATTCCCCTGTATTTCCTTATCTGTGGAATCTTATATTACTTCCAGTAGAATATGAATTAGGGTAGCTAGGTGGTACAGTGGATAGAGCCCTAGGCTTGGAATAAGGAAGACTCATATTCATGAGTTCAAATCTGGCTTTGGATACTTACTAGCTATGTGACCCTGGGCAAGTCACTTCACTCTACCTCAGTTTCTTCATCTGTAAGGCTTCTTAAGGAAATAGAAAACCACTCTAGTATCTCTGCCAAGAAAACCCCAAATGGGATCAAAAAGAGTTGGATATTATTGAAAAACTGAACAAACAAACAAAAAAACAAGGGCAGAGCCCATTCTTTGTCTTTGATTCTGTGTTCCCATGGCCCAACAGAGGACCTGGCACAGACCAGGATCTTTCTAGATGTTTATTGAGTTGAACTGAATTGTATTCCTGACAACACCTTGTAGAGGGTCGTACATATTATAGGTGCTCATTCAATATTTGTGGATGGAATAAGCTAATACAGTATCTATATAGCATATCAATTCTGTAAAGGGATATAAGATTAATTAGGGAAACATCCTAAAGATCAGGTGTTTGGAGGCTGGTTTTGAAGGAGGTGTTGACCATGACTTGGGAATGGAGAGGGCTTGGCCAGGGCAGGGGAAGCAGCAGGCATGAACTTGGCATGCAAAGGAGGAATCAGATCCAAGCAGCTCTACTCCCCATACTCCTCAGACTTACGCAGTTGAAGGTGGGGCAAGCAGGAAGAAGTGAGTATTTTAGGGCAGGAGTTAAAAGTGGAACCCAGTAGCAGTGAGTGGTCATTGCTCTTTATCTCTGCTATGGGGTGATTGAATAGAACTGTTTAGGGCTTGTGAGGGCCTTGTCTTCATTATTGCAATGGAACAGAGGTTTTCAAAATAACCACCAAGGCCCAGAATCTATAAGGGGAAGGAGGCAAGGATTCCATGTTGTTAGCTGATGTGCCCAATGGTGTTATGTGGTTCTTTCTTTTTTTCTTTTCAAATGCTTTATTAACTTCATTCATTAATAACATTCATTAACATCATTCATTTCCGCCAGATTTTGAGTTACAAATTTTCTCCCCATTTTTCCCCTATCCACCCCCCAAAAATAGCAGTCCCACAGGATATCCCCTCCTCCAATCTGCTCTCTCCCATATTTTCTCCCACACCCCTTTTGACTTTTCCAGTGGATCTCTGTGCCTGTATATCTTATTTCCCAATTACATGTAAAATAGTATTAATAATATATATATGTACATATATATATAAATATTTAAATATTTGATTTTAAAACTTTGAATTCCAGATTCATTCCCTTCCTCCCTTGTCACCCACCCTTACTGGGAAGATAAGCAGTTCACTATAGGTTGTACATGTGTGGCTAATGCAAAACTATAACATAGTAGATATATTGTAAAAGACTGACTATATTTCCCTCCCTCCTGTCCCACCTCCCACTTGTTCTATTCTCTACTTTGATCCTGTCCCTTTTCAAAAGTGGGTGCTTCCAACTTCCCTCCTCCACCCCAGCCTGCCCTCCCTTCCATCATCCCCCTCTCATCCCCTTCCCCCCCTAATTTCTTGGAGGGTGACATACCCTATTTAGTATGTATTTCATTCCCTCCTCAAGCCAAATTCAAGGGAAATAAGGTTGACCCATTCCCTTTTGCCTTCCTATTCTTCCCCTCCATTGTAACCATTTTCCCTTGCCTCTTCTATATGAGATCGTTTACCCCATTCTGTCTCTCCCCATCTCCTCTCATTATATTCCTCTCTCACCTCTTAATTTCACCTTTTTAAGTATCATCCCTTCCTGTTAAATTGGTCCTGGGCCCTCTATCTATGTATACCTGTAAACAAGTATACACACATTCACATATGTATTCATATGCCCATGTACCCTCATATATAGACATATATATTTCTATTCCCTTCAACTACTGAAAAAAGTTTCATAAGTTACAATTATTGTTTTTCCAGGAATGTTAATAGTTCAACTTTGATAAGTTCCTTATGATTTCTTTTCCCTGTTTACCTTCTCATGCATCTCTTGCTTCTTTTATCTGAATGTCAAATTTTCTATTCAACTCTGGTTTTTTTCATCAAGAATGCTTGAAAGTCCTCTATTCCACTGAATGACCATATTTTCCCCTGAAACATGATACTCAGTTTTGCTGGGTAGGTGATTCTTGGTTTTAATCCCAGCTCCTTTGACCTCCGGAATATCATATTCCAAGCCCTTTGATCCCTCAGTGTAGAAGCTGCCAGATCCTGGGTTATCCTGATTGTGTTTCCACAATATTCAAATTGTTTCTTCCTGGCTGCTTGTAATATTCTCTCCTTAATCTGGGAATTCCAGAACCTGGCTATAATATTCCTAGGAGTTTTCTTTTTGGGATCTTTTTCAGGAAGTGATTAGTGGATTCTTTCAACTTCTATTTTGCCCTCTGGTTCTAAAACATCAGGGCAGTTTTCTTTGAGAACTTCCTGGAGGATGATTTCTAGGTTCCTACTTTGGTCATGGCTTTCAAGTAGTCCAATAATTTTTAAATTATATCTCCTGGATCTATTTTCCAGGTCAGTGGTTTTTCCCATGAGATATTTCACATTGCCTTCTATTCTTTCATTTGTTTGGATCTGTTTAACAGCATCTTGATTTCTCATAAAGTCATTAACTTCCATTTGCTCCAATCTAATTCTGAAGCAATGATTCTCCTCATTGAGCTTTTGAGATTCTTTTTCCATCTTGCAAATTCGTCTTTTTAAGGCATTCTTCTCCTCATTGCCTTTTTGAGTCTCTTTTGCCATTTGAGCTAGTCTATTTTTTAAGGTGATATTTTCCTCAGTCAGGCTGTTGACTCTCATTTCATAATTTTCTTGCATTGTTCTCATTTTTCTTCCCAATTTTTTCCCCACTTCTCTTATCTGCTTCTTAAGGTCCTCTATGGCCTGTAACCAGCTTGCGTTTTCCTTTGAAGCTTTTGGTACAGGAGTTCTGACTTCACTGCCTTCCTCCTGTTCCATGCTTTGCTCCTTTTTGTGCCCAAAATAGGAGTGTAATGTTGGAATCTTCTGTCTGCTTTGTTTCCTTTGCCTGGTCATGTCACCCC
Organism: Petaurus breviceps papuanus; assembly: GCF_028583685.1. Taxonomy (NCBI): domain Eukaryota; kingdom Metazoa; phylum Chordata; class Mammalia; order Diprotodontia; family Petauridae; genus Petaurus; species Petaurus breviceps. The sequence continues at coordinate 1,743,638 of NW_027187282.1, read as the reverse complement.
TCAGTCACTTTAACCCTGGGCTTTTTGCCACAGTAGGACTCTGCCACCAGACAGGGGAGCTTTCGTCCCAAATGCTGGGGTTTTCTTAGCTGCTGGAGGTATTAGATGGGTGCCCTCTCTGAGGTTTCCACACGCTCTGGCAAGCTGGGCACACACCCCAGGACCTCCACCCTAGACTGCAATCCAGATCCAAGCAGGTTAAAGCAAGAGTGATTACCCCTCAGTCTTGTGCTTGGTCCCCCTACACTCTGCAGGCCAGGAGCTGAAGCTGCCATGTGGGGCTGGCTGGCTGTGCCAGCGTCTTGTCCTGGGGGCAAAAGCCACACACTCCCACTTACTGGGTCCCAAAGTCCAGAGTGTACTGACCTCTCACTTTGTCTTTCACATCTATGTGTTGATAATTCTGGAAACGGCCACAGCTGCTGCTGATCTGGAGTCCCTCCACCCTATGGCTGGTCAGAACTGTCCTGGGGCTAAAGCCTTGGTGTGGGGCTGGGCTTGGCTCCCAGAGCACTGCACTAGCCAATTCCTGCCGGCCTGCTGGGCTGTCTTTAGTGGGAGGTTAACTTTTCTGTGTCATTTTGTGGGTTCTGAAGCTCCAAAGTTTGTTTAGAGTCCCCTTTTACATGGATTGGGGTAGGTGCAAGCTGGAGCCCAGCGGAAATCCTGCTTCTACTCTGCCATCCTGACTCTGCCCCCTATGCAGTGCTTTCTAAGTACAGGAGCTTATTGTTCTTCCTACCTGGACACCTTTGTACAGGCTCTCCTCATCCTTGCCTAGTGGAATCACTAACTTCCTTGAAAGCAAACCCCAAAGTTAGTGTCTTCCCACATTCCTGCAAGTTACTTTGTATTTATTATATGTATGTGTATGTATATGTATATAAAGCTTACATATTAATATACATAGACACATATATATTTATATATTCACATATGTACACATATTTTTTTGCCATTTTTGTCTGTGTATGCCTAACAGTAAAAACATGGTCTGTTACTCAGTCACACAATAAATGCTGACTGATTTGAATTGAGCGCCATATATTCTGGTACTTCAGAGACATAATAAACTATAAAGTACCTTTTTTATTAATTAATTAATTTTTAGTCTTCAACATTCATTTCCACAAAATTTTGAGTTACAGGTTTTTCTCCCCATCTTTCCCCTACCCTCCACCGCAAAATAGAAAGCCTTCTGAATACCCCTTCCCTCAATCTGTTCTCTCTTATATCCTCCTCCATCACCCCCCCCCCCCGCTGCCATCTTTCTAGTAGGGCAAGATGGATTTCTATACCCCAATGCCTGTATGTCTTATTTCCCAGTTGCATGTAAAAAAAAACAGTTTTTTTGCTTTAAACATTTGTTTTTAGAACTTTGAGTTTCAGATTTTTTCCCTTCTTCCCTCCTCACCTCCCCCCAACTGGGAAGATAAACAATTCAATATAGGTTGTACATGTGTAGTTACCCAAATCATTTCCATAATTGTTTTATTGTGAAAGTAACTATATTTCCTGCCATCCTATCCCACCCCCCACTTATTCTAATTTTCTCCTTTGACCCTATCACTTTTCAAAAATGTTTGCTTCTAACTACCCTCTTCCCCAGTCTGCCTTGCCTTCTGTCATCCCCCTTCTTATCCCCTTCCCCCCTTATTTTCCTGTAGGGTAAGATACCCAATTAAATGTATATGTTATTCCCTCCTTAAGCCAAATTCAGTGAGGGTAAGGTTGTCCCATTCCCTTTCACCTTCCTGCTCTTCCCCTCCATTGTAACAGTTTTCTCTTGCCTCTTTGTATATGAGATAATTTACCCTAATCTATTTCTCCCTTTCTTCTTCTCCCAATAAATTCCTCTCTCACCTCTTAATTTTATTTTTTAGACATCACCCCTTCATATTCAACTCATCCTGTACCCTCTGTCTATGTGTACATGAACATATATATGCCCACACTCACATACATATTTATATATACATACACCCTCCTATATATACATATATGCATATATATATGTATGTATATATATATTCCCTTCAGCCATCCTCATACTGAGAAAAGTCTTATGAGTTACAATTATCATTTTCCATGTAGGAATGTGAATAGTTCAACTTTAATAAGTCCCTTGTGATTTCTTTTTCCTGTTTACCTTCTCATGCTTCTCTTGCTTCTTGCCAAACTTTCTTTTCAGCGCTGGTTTTTTCATCAAGAATGCTCGAAAATCTTCTATTTCATTGAATGACCATATTTTCCTCTGAAGTATTATACTCAATTTTGCTGGGTAGGTGATTCTTAGTTTTAGTCCTAGCTCCTTTGACCTCTGGAATATCATATTCCAAGCCCTTTGATCCCTTAATGTAGAAGCTTCTAGGTCTTGTGTTATCCTGATTGTGTTTCCACAACCCTCAAATTGTTTCTTCCTGACTGCTTGCAGTATTTTCTCCTTGACCTGGGAACTCTGGAATTTGGCTACAACATTCCTACGAGTTTTCTTTTTGGCATCTTTTACAAGAGGTGAATTCTTTCAATTTCTGTTTTGCCTTCAGGTTCTAGAATATCAGGGCAATTTTGCTTGATAATTTCTTGCAAGATGGTGTCTAGGATCTTTTTTTTGATCATGGCTTTCAGGTAGTCCAATATTTTTTTAATTATCTCTCCTGGATCTATTAGTGGTTTTTTTAAATGAGATAATTTCACATTGCTTTCTATTTTTTTCATTTGTTTGGATCTTTTTTATAATATCCTGATTTCTCATAAAGTCATTAGCTTCTAGTTGCTCCAATCTAATTCTGAAGGAGTTATTCTCTTTAGTCAGTTTTTGAAATTCTTTTTTTTCATCTGGCAAATTCGGCTTTTTAAGGCATTCTTCTCATTGGGTTTTTGGGCCTCTTTTGCCATTTGAGTTAGTCTATTTTTTAGGGTGTTATTTTCTTCAGTGTATTTTTGGGTCTCCTTTAGCAGGCTGTTGACTTGCTTTTCATGATTTTCTTGCATCGTTCTCATTGCTCTTCCAAATTTTTCCTCTACTTCTCTTACTTGATCTTCAAAATCCTTCTTGATCTCCTCTATGGCCTGTAATCAATTCATATTTTTCTTGGAGGCTTTTGATGCAGGAGTTCTGACTTTGCTGTCTGTCTTCCTCCCACTCCATGCCTTGATCCTTTTAGTCCCCTAAAAATGATTCTATTGTCTCATTGTGCTTTATGTGCTTTATCATTGCCAGCCAATCACTTGACCCTTGAGCTCTTTGCCACAGGAGAACTCTGCTTCCAGAATGGAGAGAGCTTTGTTCCAGATTGCTGGGGTTTTCACAGCTGCTGGAGCTATTAGGAGGGTGCCCTCTCTACAGCCCCCACAGGCTCTGGCTCACTGGTCACACACCCCAGGACCACACCCCAGACTGCGATCCACATCCAAGCAGGTTAAAGCAAGAGCAATTACCCTATGAATGGTTGCTTGGTCTCCCTACAATCTGCAGGCCTGGGGCTTCTGAGGCAGCCACATGGTACAGCCACCATGCCTCTGCCTGCTTCTCGCTCTGGGGACAGCAGCCAAACTTAGCTCTTTTGTCCTCCCTGTTCCAGCAAAGTTCCACACCAACCTTTTACTTTGTCTTTGGTGTTTGAGAAGTCTGGAAACCACCACAGATCCTGGTTATTCACTCTTCTGAAGGCTGCTCTGGCCGCTGCTGATCCAGGCTGTGCTGGGGCTGCAACCACGCAGCTCCTGTGGGACTGTGCTTGGCTCCCAGTGTGCTGTGATAGACCTTTCCTGTTGACCTTCTGGCTGTCTTCAGTGGGAGATTTGTTTCTCTTTTTCACTTTGTGGGTTCTGTAGCTTTAAAATTTGTTTAGTCATTTTTTACAGGTATTAGAAGTGTTTGGAGCCAGAGCCCAGGCCAAGTTTGTGCTTCTACTCCACCATGTTGGCTCTGCCCCCTAAAGTACCTTTGTTCATACAAGAGTGGAGGGGACAAGAAAGAGCATGAAGAAAAGCTGTGGGGCTAAAGCAACATATGATAGGGTCCTCAGCTTTGGGGAGGAAAAAGGTAATGTTCATCTCAACCTTTGTCCTGCCTGCAAGCCAGCTTGAGAAGATAGGGCTTTTAGGGTACCTATATATGTACTACAGGATCTTCACCTTGATGGTCTCTAGTTGGTCTTATAGATTCCTTTCTGAACCTCAGAATTTTCAGTTTTGCCAAACAAAATTTCTCTACTGTCAATATTCTCTGTTTCTTTCCCAGAACTACGGTATGCTGGCATGGTGATGAGATTTGATTATGTTTGGCTCAGAGATCACTGCCGCTCTGCATCTTGCTACAATTCCAAGACCAATCAACGAAGCTTGGATACTGCTAGTGTGGACTTGGGGATCAAGCCTCAGACCATCCGCATGAATGAGACCATGCTCTTTCTCACATGTAAGTAAACTCACTGTTGATAAATGTAGCTAAGGAGCATTTAATAATAATGATAATAATAATAATAATAATAATAATAATAATAATAATAATAATAAGAAGAAGAAGAAGAAGAAGAAGAAGACTTATAGAATTGGAGAATTGGAAATGTTCTCAGTGGCCATTGAGTGCAATTCCCACTATAGTAGACCAGCAAGTAGTCCTCCAAAGGCTACTTGAGTTCCCAGGGGTGGGGATCCTACCACTTCTCAAAGAATTTTTGTTAAAAATGCCACTTTTGTTAAAAAATTGTCCTAATATCAATCCTAGATTAGTCTCTTTGCAAGTCCTATTCATTACTCCTGGTTGTGCCATTCTCATTTGACAGAATAGAGCTAATGCCTGCTACACATGGTCCGCCTGTGTGTTCCCTTCTTCAGGCTAAACTTGCCCAAGTCCTTCAGTAGATCTGTCTTCCTATGACATGAACTCAAGGCCTTTCACCATCTTGGTTGCCCATTCCTTCAGTGGGGAAAGAACCACCCAAAGGGTATTACAATAGTTTAGGTGTAAGATGAGTGCCTGCACCAGAGTTCAGGCAGTGTCTGAGAAGAGGAGACATATTCAAGAGGTGCTATAAAGGTGAAATCGACAGGCCTTGGCAATAGCCTAGATCTGGGAAGTGAGAGTGTGGGGTTCAGGACGACACCTAGGTTGCCAGCCTGAGGGCCTAGGAGAATGGTGGTGTCCTCTATAGTAACAGGGAAGGTAGGACTTAAGGGGAAAGATAATGAGTTCTGTTTTAGACATAGTAAAGAGTCTCAGATGTCCTAGACATTAAGTTTGAGATGTCTAAAAGACACCTGGAGATATGAAATTGGAGGTCAGAAGACAAGCTCCATCTTCCTCACAAGAATAGGAACTTAATCAAAAGCTTTGGTAAGATCAGATAAACTATATCCACAGTATGCCCCTCATCCTCCAGTCAAGTGGCCCTTTCAGAAAAGGAAATGATGTTGGTCTGGCATGACTTGTTCTCATCACTTCATTTTCTAGGTATTTGCCAACCATCTCTCGAGTGATCTATTATAGAATTTTAATGGAAATCAAAGTCAAACTCAGTGATCAATAATTCTCTTCCCTCTTTTAAAAATTAGGACATTTGGCCTTCTCCGATCTTTCTTTAAAATTTTTAAAAAAATATATTTTTAAATTTTAGACTTAAATACTAAAACTTAAATACACAATAAGAAAATAAAAATAAGTATATTATAAACTAAAATATTAAAACTTAAATACAAAATAAGAAAAAAAGTCATGTGCACAGCAGAATGTAAGAGAGGATTCAAAATGTATAGCAGTAAATTTCTATTTCAAGAAAGCCTATGTAATAAATACTACATGTTGTGTTGAGAGCTGTCCATCTTTTCTTTACTTTCTTGTAAGTTTTCTTATGTTCCCTGCTGGGCACTTTTTATTTTGTTCTCCCCCCCCCTTCCTCCCCACCCCTCTGGAAGACTACAATTAAGCGTGGATATATTTACATAGATATATATACATATATATATATATACATACACACATACATACATATATATACACACATAATAATACATAAACATATACTTTCACAAATTCTACTCCTGATCTTTATTTTTATGTTTGTGCATATCTCTTATTTCCTATCCCTCCTGCCTCCTCCTTAACTTTATTTAGCCTACCCCCTCAAAGTATCCCTCCCCTATCTTCCCATTCTCATAAATCTAAAGACACATCTGTATCTGCCTTTGAACTATACCTTAACCCTCCCCTCTAAAGATCCTTCCTGTATCCTCTCCCACTCTCTATCCCCTTCATATTTTATTTATTTCTGAATTTAGAAGACTTTTATACTCTTCTGGCCTTCTCCAACCTTGTGTTACTGTGGCTTTGCCATTGTAAATGTCAGCTTTTCTAGTGTCAGAGAATACACAGGTATTTAGCATAAATTTTAGCCATGACAATTTCATATGGAATAAAAGCTTTCATTAGCTATTAGGGATTATTTTCCATATTAATTAGATTAATTTAATTTAATTAATGAGATTTCCTATGTGTTTCTTATGTCTTTCCTATGAAATCTTATTTATGCTAATTAAATAAAATGTTGTTGAAAATTTCACTCATTTCATTTCTTGAAAATATGTGTAGTTAAGGATATTTCCTGATTGTCCAGACTTTAGGGACACCCTGTAGTTCATCTGGGACAAGTCACTGGTTAAATCACTGGAGCACTAGGTGCTTTCTTAGTGTCCCCTTATTTCTCTTAGGTATCACCTCTGTTTTGCCATCTTTTTCCTGTTACTTTTTCTTTAAAGGCCCTTCTCCTTGCTAGAGCAAGCAGAAGCCAGATTAGAATTAAACAGCTCTGGGGCACTAGGTGACACAATGAATAGAGCACCAGCCCTGGAGTCAGGAGGACCTGAGTTCAAATCCAGCCTCAATCACTCAACACACTTACTAGCTTGGGCTTGTCACTACCAAGTGACCTTGGGCAAGTCACTTAACCCCAACTGCCCGTCCCCCCTCCAAAAAGCAAAAATAAAATAAAAGAATTAAACAGCTCTGCCTTCTTTCTCTTGGTAGTTCCATCCTTACTTGAGCCTTTTTTTCTGTACTCATAGCTTGAAAAACTCAGACCTTTTTGTTGTCCTTAGTTTTCCTTGCTGGCCTCAGTTCCTTCTAAGCATTAGCACTACTGACTTTATTTTTACCATTTTACCATTTATACTCTCACAGTGGAAAGAGTTTTGGAGCTAGAGGATCTCAATTCAAATCCCAGCTTTGTCACTTAATATCTAGTGACCCTGATCATGTCATTTAACCTCTCTGTGCCTCATTTTCCTCCTCTGTAAAATGAGGATGTTGAAGTAGATGACCTCTAAGGTCCTTTTCTGCTCTAAACTTATGATTCTTAAAACTAATTAATTACTGTCCTGACTCGAGTTCTGCTGACACTGTGGATAGCCCCTAGCTCTGCTTCTAGCCCCCACCTAGTACTTTTTTAGTTGTATCTGCCTGAGCTATAAACCCAAAAGGTGATCTTACCCAGGGAGTTAGGCCCATATGAATTTATGCTTTGGAGGAATGAACAAGGAGAATGTGGTTGGAGGGTCAGCTGGAAATCCCTGCAGGGGAAGTGGGGGCAGGGAATAGTCACCAGAACCAGAAGTACACTATAAAATTTGACCAATTTAGTTCAAGCTGTTCATAGCCACTCATCCATAGGAGTTCTTCAGAAGCCATTTTAAGATGGACAAGAATGCCCAGCTGCCTAGACAGGTCACATGCTGCAATAATAAGGAAGCAAAATTTCTGCTTAGCAGTTTTATGAAGCTCCTTTCTGTAGGGAATCAAGCTTCATTAAGGCACCCCCTGACTCAGTTAGTGGCCAGATCTATATACATCCACTGAGAACATCCTAGCCCTGGGTGCAGAGGAGCCCATAAAGATTGGTGGTATTACCAAGATAGGTTTCTCAGGAGTTGAAATCAGCCAGGAAGATCTGGCCAAGAGGCCCATGTTTACTCTGTGGGTTATCTGAAGCACAATTTCTCAGCCAAGGGACTAGAAACTAAATGATTCAAGGTGGGTGGATGGAAAGGGGAGTGAAGAGAACAAAGGCTTCATGATGAGGGGCCCTGAGTAGAACACTGCTTCTACGCCTCCAGGGTCCCAGGCCCCATTACTGCTTTCTGGGCCAGTGGCCCAGTTTTCAAATGGGAGCAAAATATCATTTATAGGCCATCTAACCCTCAGTGCAAGGTAATTTACTCCATAATTACACAGAAAGAACATTCAACAATGATCCAGCATCATTTCAGGTAGGTGCATCTCCCTCCTCATTTGTCACTGTGGCACATTCTCATTCAGAAGAGTACATGAATTTGTATACTGATAGATACCCAATGAGCTGGAAGTGTCTGAGAAACTGCATCAACACTTTGAGCCTTACTCACCTTAGACTATTAAATCTCAAGAATAGTTTCATTGCCTTCTGAGGCAATTTCTGGGAAAATTAGTCTAGGATAGGGACCTTCCTGCCTTTTTAGGCCATTAATTAATTATTTTTTAAAAAAGCAGTTGCTAGGTGCTTACTTACTGTGTGCCAATTACTGTTCTAAGCACTGGTGATACAAATTCAAAAGCAAAACAGTCACTTCTCTTAAGGGACACTTTTTAAAAAAATATATTTTTTTCAAGCAACAAAGCATCACCTTCCCCTTCTATCTCTCCTCTCCCCCTGCCCCTATGAGAAAGAAAAAAAAAGTTATAAACATGTAGAGTCAGGCAAAACAAATTTATCATGTTGGCCATGTCACCAAAAAATATGTCTTAGTCTTCACTCTGAATCCATCGCCTCTCTTGTCAGGATGTGGGTAGCATGTTTCCTCATAAGTCTTCTGGAATTATGGATAATCATTTTGGTGATCAGAATTCCTAAGGGTGTCAAAGTTGTTTATTTTTACAATATTGTTATTGTTTATTTCATTTTGAATCAGTTCATAGAAATCTGTCCAGGTTTTTCTGAAGCCATCCCCTTCATCATTTCTTATAACACAGTAGTATGCCATCTGATTCATATACCATAACTTGTTCAGCCATCCCCCCAATGGATGGGCATCTCTTCGGTTTCCAATTCTTTGCCACCATAAAAAGAGTTGCTATAAAAATTTTTGTACATATAGTTTCTTTTCCTCCTTCCTTGACCTCTTTAGTGTATAAAGCTAGTAGTGCTATTACAAGGTATTCACAGTTTAATACCTTTTGGAGCATAGTTCCAAAATGCTTTCTAGAATGGTGGAACCAGTTTACAATACCACTAATAGTGCAGTTTTCTCACAACCCTACTGGCATTTGTCATTTTTTATTTTTTCAACCTTGCCAATCTGATCAAATGAATAGTTTTAATTTGAATTTCTCTAATTTTTAGTGATTTAGAACATTTTTATGTGACCAATCATAGCATGGATTTATTCCTCTGAAAACAACCTATTTATATCCTTTGATCATTTATCATTTGAGGAATGACTCTTATTCTTATAAATTCTAATCAATTCCCTTTATCTCCTAGAAATAAGAACTTAATCAGAGAAATTTACTGCAAATCAATTTCCTGTTTCTCTTCTAATTAGCTATATTAATTATGTTTTGTAAAAATTTTTTGTAATCCCTTGTAAATCCATTTGGCCCTAGGGATTTTTTCTTTATAAGTTCATTTATGGCCTGTTGAATGGCTTTTTGTGAGATTGAACTATTTTAGCTATTCTGTTAATCTGCATATTTTCTATTTTTGTAAATATTCATCCATTTAATTAAGATTGTCAATTTTATTGGCATATGATTGGGTAAAATATTTTCTATTAACTTCTTTTATTTCTTATGTGAATTTACCATTTTCATTTGTGATGCTGGAGATTTAGTTTTCTTTTTAAAAAATCAAATTAGTTAATGGTGGTTTATTTCTTTTTCAAAAGAGGTAACTAGTTTTATTTATTAATTTAATTTTTTTGCTTTCAAATTTATTAAGCTCTTTGATATTCAAGATACTTATTTTGGTGTTTAGGGGGTTTTGATTTGTTGGTGTTTTTATTAAGGTTTTATAATTGCACATTGATATGTTTTTTCTCCCTTTTATGGAAGAAGTAGTTTAGAAATATAAATTTTCCCCTAATGACTGCATTTGATACATCAGGAAATTAAGGTATACCATTGCTGTCATTATTTTTCTTCCTAACTGCTTGCAGTATTTTCTCCTTGACCTGGGAACTCTGGAATTAGGCTATAATATTCCTAGGAGATTTCTTTTTGGGATCTTTTTCAAAAGGTGATCAGTGAATTCTTTCAATTTCTATTTTGCCCTCTGGTTCTAGAATATCAGGGCAATTTTGTTTGATAATTTCTTGAAAGATGTTGTCTAGGCTCTTTTTTTTATCATGGCTTTCAGGTAGTCCAATAATTTTTAAATTATCTCTCTAGATCTATTCTCCAGGTCAGTGGTTTTTCCAATGAGATATTTCACATTGCCTTGTATTTTTTCATTTGTTTGGATATGTTTTATAATAATATTGATTTTTCATAAATTAATTAGTTTCCATTTGCCCTAATCTAATTTTGAAGGAATTATTCTTTTCAGTGAGCTTTTGAAATTCCTTTTATCACCTGGCAAATTCAACTTTTTAAGGCATCCTTCTCCTCATTGGCTTTTTGGGCCTCTTTTGCCATTTGAGTTAGTGTATTTTTTAAGGTATTATTTTCTTCAGTATTTTGGGGGGGAGGGTCTCCTTTAGCAGGCTGTTGACTTGTTTTTCATGATTTTCTTGCATCATTCTCATTTCTCTTCCTGATTTTTCCTCCACTTCTCTTACTTGATTTTGAAAATCCTTCTTGAGCTCCTCCATGGCCTGTAATTTGTTCATATTTTTCTTGGATGCTTTTGATGCAGGAGTTCTGACTTCTTTGTCTTCCTCCCATTCCATGCTTTGATCCTTTGTCCCCCAAAAAGGAACCTAAGGTTTGATTGCTATGCTTGCTTTGCTTCCTTTGCTTGCTCATGTTGCCACTCAATTACTTGACTTTCGAGCTTTTTGCCACAGTAGGACTCTACTTCCAGAGAGAAGAGTTTTGTCCCAAATTGCTGGGGGTTTCGCAGCTGCTGGAGTTATTAGGAGGGTGCCCTCTCTATAGCCCCCACAAGCTCTGGCACACTGGTCACATACCTCAGGACCACCACCCAAGACCATGATCCAGATCTAAGCAGGTTAAAACAAGAGCAGTTACCTTCTGAATGGTTGCTTGGTCCCCTTACAATCTGCAGGCTAGAAACTCTGGAGGCAGCCACACAGCAGTAGCTGCAGCCACTGTGCCTCTGCCACTCCTCACCCTGGGGGGCCAGGGACCGGACTGCATTCTTCTGTCCCCCTGTTCCAACAGAGTCCCCCACTGACCCTTTACTTTGTCTTTGGTGTTTATGGCTTGATAATTCTGGAAATAGCCACAGCTGTTGGTGATTCATTCTCCTGAAGTCTGCTCTGGCTCACTTGTTGGTTGGGGCTGCCTGGGGCCAGAACTATGCCACTCATGTGGGACTGTGTTTGGCTCCCAACCCGGTGTGATAGACCCTTTCTGCCAGCCTGCAGGCTGCCTTCAGTGGGAGATTTGTTTCTCTTTGTCACTTTGTGGGTTCTGTAGCTCTAACATTTTTTGAGTCATTTTTTACATGTATTGGAGGTGGTTGGAGCTGCAGCCATATAGAGGTCCTGTTTTTACCCTGCTATCTTGGCTCTGCCCTGCTATCATTATTTTTAATGAAATTACTTATTAATACTATGATTTGTTCTTTGACTCACCCATTCTTTAGAATTAAATTTTTAAATCTCCAATTAATTTTTTTTAAGTTTTTATTGATATTTTCTGTTTTTATATCACCATAATATTCCATGTATTCCTTCCTTTCCCCTTCCCCAAGAGCCATCCATTCCATGTGACAGATAATATTTTTAAGAAGAAAAAAGTCATCGCAACTAATCAAACATTGGAAAAAGTCCAAAAATATGTGCCATGTATAACACCTGTGAACCTCCATGAGGGGGTAGGTTTGGGGTGTCTTCCCATATCTCTTTGTTCTGATCTTGATCTTTATAATCTTATTACAATTTCTTTTGATTATCTTGCGTGTCATCCTTCTTTCCAGTTACATTATTGTAATTAATGTGTATATTGTTTTCTTGGCTTTGCTGACTTCCCTTTGCATCAGTTCATATAGATATTTCCATGCTTCTCTGTATTCATCATACACAGTATGTCTTATAACATAGTAATATACCATTATATTGATGTACCATAATTAGCTTAGTCATTCTCCATTCAATGGGCATCTACTTTGTTTCCAATTCTCAACTATGACAAAAATGTTGGTATAAATATTTTAGAGTACTTGGGGACTTTTTTCTTGTCAGTGGTTTCCTTGGGCATATAATAATGGAGTCTCAGGGACATTTTAGTGACTTTATCTGCATAATTCCAAATTGCTTTCCAAAATGGCCATACCATTTATTTTGTAACCTATAACTTTGTTGAAGCTCTTAATTGTTTCAATTAGTATCTTTGATGATTCCCTGGAATTTTTCAAGTACACCATCATATCATCAGCAAACAAAGCTAGTTTCATCTCCTCTTTACCTATCTTTTTTTCTTTAATTCCTTTCTCTTTTCTTACTGGGCATCCTTACTTCGCTCCTGTATTTATTGGAAAAGGTTTTCATTAATTTCAGTTCAGTAACCATTTATTAAGTGCTTACCATGTGCCAGATACTGTGCTAAGCATTAGGGATACAAACAAGAAAAAATGATAGTTCCTGCCCTCAAGTAACTTTATAATCTAATTGGGTAACAGGGGAGAGAAGACAACACACAAAAGGAAGCTGGAAGGGGGCAGGGGACCTGGAGCTACCTGGCACAGGGTGGGGGAGCAATCTTGTTCTGTGGAATTGAATCCAAGCGGAGCTGCAGATGGAAAGGGGATTTTGATGTATGCCTCTGTAGTGTCCTTAGGTCTCATAGTGTGACCATGTTACTGCTTGTATGGCAGGTACTGAATAAGCCTAGAGATAGTGAGTTTCAGTTCCTATATTTGTTTTTTGCTTTTTTTAATGCTTTGGATTCTTGGTGTCCTAGATCATGGAAATAGCTAAGGTTGCTTTATCTTTGGTGCATAACTTTTGTTTTGGAGAGATTTAAGAGGTCGTGAGATCAGAGAACATGTGTATTCCACCATCTTGTTAGTCAGATGACCTGAAAGTCCCAATTAACAGAAGTAGAAAAAAAAAGTTCTCAAATAATTCTGTCATTGAAAAAGAAATTGGACAAGCTATACTTGGACTCCCAAAGTTTTTAGGCCAGATGGATTTATAAGCAAATTCTACCAAACTTTTAAGGAACAATCAATTCCAATACTACATAAAGTGTTTGAAAAAATATATAAAAAGAAGTCTTGCCAAATTTCTTCTATGACACAAATATAGTCTTCATATCTAAACAATGGAGAATTAAAACAGAGAAAGAAACTAAAACCAGTATCTCTAATGAATATTAATACACATTTTAAAAATAAAACATTAGCAAGGATACTACAGCAATGTATCACAGATTATATATACTATGACTAGGATGAATTTATACCAAAAAGGCAGGGATGGTTCAATATTAGGAAAACTATAGTCATAATTGACTGTATTAATAATCAAAACAACAAAAATCCTATGATTATATCAGTAGATGCAGAAAAGGCTTTGGACAAGGCAGGACACCTATTCCTGTTAAAAACACTAGAAAACAGGACTGAATGGGGCTTTCCTTAAAAAGATAAGTATCTGTCTAAAATGAAGAGTCAGCATCTTTTGTAATTGAAATAAACTAGAGGCCTTTACAGTAAGATTATGCATAGGTAAAGGAAGTATGTCCAGTGTCACCATTGCTATTCATTATTGTACTAGAAATGATAGTTAAAACAATAAGAGAAGAAAAAGAAATTGAAGTATTAAATATAGCTAAAGAAGAAACAAAATTATTATTGTTGCATATGTTATGATGTTTTACTCAGGGAACCCTAGGAAGTCAAGTAAAAAAGCTAAATGAAACAATTTCTTCAGCAAAGATATAAAATAAACACAAAATAGTCTGCATGTCTGTATATTACTAAGAAAATCCAGCAGGGAGAGATAGAAAGAGAAATTCCATTCAAAATAATTATAGAATGTGTAAAGTATTTGGGAAGCTACCTCCTGAGACACATAGGAACTACATTAACACAATTTCAAACATTTTTACACAAATAAAGGCAGATATGAACAATTGGAGAAATATTTATTGCCTATGGGTAGGCCAAGCCAATATAATAAAAATGACAATACTTTCTAAATGAATTCATTTATTCAGTACCATAACAATCAAACTACCAATCTAGTTTGTAGAACTAAATAGTAAGATTTGTTGAGAGGAATAAAACAAAGTATATCAAGTGAATTAATGGAAAGAAGTGTAAGGAAGGAGGCACAGTGCCTCCTACACAGTAGGTGCTTAATAAATGCTTATTGACTGACTAACAGCATTAGTTTCAAGATTTCCTCTACTCCCATTCAGCAGTATGCAATCAGAATGAAATATTTGTCTGGTGGGAGTAATCCAGGTTTGGGTTTATGCAAGATATGATTGTGATAAAAAAAAAACAGTTGTATAAGGGATTCAAAAATAGATCTGAAATGGTTCACCAAGAGATTGCAATAGGGAAAGGAGGAGACTACAGTGTTTTTACTAGGAATCAGTGCTATATTTTGTCAAAAGCCTTTTCTATATCCATTGAGATAATCATTTGATTTCTGTTGGTTTTGTTGTTGATATAGTCAATTAAACTGATAGTTTCCTTAATCATCCCTGAATTCTTGGTATAAATTTCACCTGTTTATTGTGCATTATTATTCTGGTGACAAATTGCTGTAATCTCTTTGTTAAGATTTTATTTAACATTTTTGCATCAATATTCATTAGGGGAACTGGTTCATAATTTTCTTCCTCTGTTTTGACTCTTCCTGGTTTAGGTATCTGATGTACCATATTTGTGTCATAAAAAGAATTTGGTAGGACTCTTTCTTTGTCTGTTTTTCCAAATAGTTTATATGGTATTGTAATTAATTGTTCTTTAAATGTTTAGTAGAATTCACTTGTAAATCCATCTGGCTCTGGAGATTTTTTTCTTATAGAATTCATTGATGGCTTGTTCAATTTTTCTAAAATGTGTTTAAGTATTTTATTTCCTTTTCTGTTAATCTGGGCAATTTATATTTTTGTAAGTATTCATCCATTTCACTTAGATTGTCAGATTTATTGGCATACAATTGGACAAAATAGCTTCTAAATTATTGCTTTAACTTCCTCTTTGTTGGTGATGAATTCAACCTTTTTCATTTTTGATACTGGTCATTTGGTTTTCTTCTTTTTAAAAAAAATCAAATTAAGCAAAGGTTTATTGATTTTATTGTTTAATTTTTCATAAAACTAGCTCTTAGTTTTATTTCTTTTGTATTTCCTTTTCCATTTGGCCAATTTGTTTTTTCAGGAGGTATTTTCAGTGGATTTTTTTCCATTTGGCCAAATGTATTTTTTTTAAGGAGTTGTTTTCTTCAGTCAATTTTTGTCCTTTCTTTTTCAAGCTGTTGACTCTCTCTTGCATACCTCTCATTTCTTTCCCAATTTTTTCTTCTACCTCTCTTACTTGATTTTTAAAATCCTTTCTGAGCTCTCCCAAGGTTCATATTCCCCTTTGAGGTTTTGCATGTAGGCATTTTGATATAGTTGTCCTTTTCTGAGTTTGTGTTTTGATCTTCCCTGTCACCACAGTAGCTTTTTATGGTCAGGGCTCTTTTCTATAAAGAAACAGAAATAAGCAAGAAGCTTATTTTTCAGCCTATTTTTTGGCTTTTTAAGTTGGGCTCTTCTCCTGGGGTACAGGGAGCAGTATGCCAAACTTCTTTTGCTGGGGGCCAGGGGTTTTGTCACTGCTCCAGGGCCTCAGGTGCTCACATCTTATCCACTGAGCTAGAGTGGCCCACCCTAGTTGCTCCTGTTGTGCCCTCGGCTCTGGGGCTGGCAATTTGCCTTCTGTGCTGGGGCTGGAGGCCTCACAACTGGCCTGCTATGCCAGTGGACTGCTGATCTAGAGCCACAGGGTTTCTGTTGCAGATTGGTGCTGTGGCTAAGAGCCTAGATACCAGCTGTGCTGGGCTAGTGCTCCCCTTCTCCCCAAGTGAGACAGACCTTTCTTAAAGTTCCTCCAAGTTATCTTTATCTGGAAAATTGTTTTACTCCATCTTTTTGTAGGTTCTGTTGCCCCAGAATCAGCTTAAAGGTTTGATTTAACATTATTTCTGAAGGAAACTGGGGAGCACTCAGGCAATTTCCTGACTTTAATCCGCCATCTTGGCACTGCCCCTTGGGGCATTGTCTTACTACCCCCTTCTTCACGTGGAGTTTCAGATTTCTGTTAAGCATTTTTCTTTAATCCTTTACAGACTAAAGAGAATTTATTTTTCAACATCCATTCACTCACCATGTGACCTTGAGCTTTATTTTTCTGGGCCTAAATTTCCCTATCCCCCTAGCAGATGAGGGAGTTTGACCTCTATGACCTGTGAGGTCCCTTCTAGCTGAAATCAATTATCGTAGGTAAAACCCAGAGGACATTAGAAACTAATAATGGTATTGTATAACAAAGTAAATTGTCACATTTTCTGGACTTAGTGTCATTCACAATGTTAAACAGAAAAAGTACTTGTTCTTAGATTGTCAGTCATAAGAATGGGTGGGAGAGTGGGAGGGAGGATGGGGAAAACCAGCTCAACCATAGCATCCTCTATTCTGATATTTCTTCTAGTAAAAAAGCAAACTCAAGTTCATAATACATTAGAAAGATTTTTTTCTAACATATTAACCAACCAACTATTAAAAAAGGATGTGAGGGCACATATATACCTAGGCTAAACATTAAAATGACCCAGAGCACATGATCTGCTTTTTACAGAAGTTCACAAGTCATTTTTCACTAGTGGTCTCCTGTATATCTTGGTTCATAGACTGGAATCCCTAAGCTATAGAAAGGAGTTAATTAGCTAGCTTTTTCACAGGAGTTCCAGTGTTTCATGCATGACACATGTGCAAATCAGATTCTTCTCCTCAGAGATCAGGAGCAGATCAAAAGCCCTTGACCCTCACTGACCTGTACAGGGTCATGTAAGCCCTTGTTTGGCCCATATTGGGGATCACATTCGAGTGCTGGCCCTGTCCTGGTCATGGCTAACCATGCAGCACTATCCAGTTCCAAAATATGCTTTCCTTGTGAAGAGTGTTCTTCAGTATACTACTGGCATCTTACTTGAGTGTGAAACTGACAGTTGAACTCCTGTCTTAAAGTTTTGTCACCTTCTTTATGAAAGCCAGGTCCTTGTTGTACTTGATGATACAAAGAACTACTGCTTCAGATCTCACTCAGTATGCTGAGCTTGAGATGCCAGTAAAAACAAAATCCCATGACCATGTGTTACTGAAATGGAGTGAAGGTGTTCATCATGGGCATTTAAGAGACTGATGAACTGAGAGGGCAGATTTCCTGAGGGTCCTTCAACAAATGTAATGCATGAAATAGAGAGTAAGACCAAAAGCCAAGTCCTGAACTTCTGGAGAAGGAAGAGAGTGGTCTTTTTCTTTTTTAAGCTTGAATCATGCATTTGTTTAAACATTTATTGAGTACCTACTATGTGCCCTGTGCTGGGCCATGGTCTCACCAGGTCTCTCCCAGTCTACATTGAGAAATGATACAAGACTATGAGAATCTGCATAATTAAGGGTAATAAAACTGGAGGGTGTAAAGCTCTAAGGAAAAGAGCTTGCTGGATAATAGTGACAGTAGGAGGCTCAGGAAGTAGCAATGGAGAGCCAGGAGCATACCTACTCCCCTGGGCACAGTGTGTCTGTCAGAGGATGAGTGGGAGCATGAAAGAAGCTTCCGTATGACATTATGGAGGGGAGCTGGGGATGCAGTATCTCCTGGAGGGAGCCATATTTCTGTGAGTACAAGAAGGCAGACAGGAGTGTTAGAGGAATGAAGGTTTTCATAATGCCTTCTGTAATTTGACTGAAGGAAATTGCTCAGCCACACAGTGACACAAATAGGACATGAATGAGGCATCTATTTCCCAGCATCCCTCTTCTGTTGCTCTTAAAAAGGCTTTTGGTTTCCCATTGCTTTCACAGCCCTGTAGCAGAGTCAGGTCAGGCAAACAGCCTGCAGTTGTTGGCTTGTTGTGGCTCTGGCTAGCGGGAGTGGGGGTAGAAGGGTCACTGCATTTGCAAAAGCAGATTTGGGATCAGTTGGAAGCTAGAGTTTGGAGCAGAGACAGGACTGAAATATTGGAGACAGGGACAGGAGACAGACCATCAGTCAGAGCCAAAGATAAAGTGGAATCCAACCAGATTGGCAGCTGTCATGAAAACGGGTAGGGAGACCCAATTTAGAAACTGATCTCAACCCTTAAGCCTTCCTCTCATTGTTCAATAGTTTATTTCAGTAAGTTCCAAATAGCAATCTCTTCCTTTATTTTTTTCCCACCTACCAGCTGGGAATAACTCAGGCGGGGGCAGAGGCATGCTAGTAAATATTTAACAACCAGCTTTCCAAAAGGAACCGTGCACATGAGAAACTGTTGAGTTTCATCTGCATTATTAACATTTTCTCCATCACTTTCCCAAATTTGGACATCTACAAAACAATCAGTCAAGCCCTGATCTATTGCTTTTGTCAGTTTCCAAGGTGTAAATGCTCACACTGAAAATTGACCAATCACTTTCCTGAGCTTATTATATTGATATCTTATTGCTATATTATTATTGTTGTAAGATAAGAACAAGCATTTGTTCAGCACCTCCTTCATGCCAGGCCCTATGCTAAGCATTTTACAAATATTATCTCATTTGGTCCTCACAATAATCCTGGGAGAGAGATGCTATTGTTTTTCTCATTTTACAGATGAGGAAACTGAGGCAGACAGAGGCAAAGTGATTTGCCCAGGGTAACATAGCTAGTATGTGTGTAAGGTGGGATTTGATCTCAGGTCTTCCAGCCTCCAGACCCAAGGCTATATATATGTACCCTGGTACCTGCTAGTGGTCTCAGATAGGAAGCCCTATTTTTCCCAAGGAAGCATCAGAAATCAATGCCCTTCCAACAGAACTTAAGAACTTTTCATAGACAAGATTCTTACTCAGCAAGTGTGTCAGATAGCAGAGTAGCCCCAGTAATGATGTTTTGAGCATATACAGTAGGGAGGAGGAAGGAAGGAAGGAGCCATACTCCAGGCAGCCAAAGGGAAGAAAAGGTCAGGGGGCTTATCCAACTCTAGCCACTTCTTTTTTCCTTGGCTACCACAACTCTAAGCAATAGGCTGCTTTTTGAACCCTGTGTGTAGCAGTGCGACTCAGCCGCCTGTAGCAGGGCAACACCACCACCAGGAACCATTTTCTGTCTTGGGTGTGGCCAACAGAGTCTGTCTTGCTAAAGTCTGTAGTGGTCTCCCGCATACCCAAGGGCTTATAGAAAGTTTGAGGCCAGGTTGGATCCATTCCAAAAAGCCAAACATTCAGTGTTCACAGGCCTGTTTCAAGGCAGACCACTGAAAGTTGGAAGGAACTTCAGAGACCATCTGGTCCTAAGAGGAGCAAAGTGGGCTACCACCTCACAGCACCTTCTATAGAGCAGATATACTGAGGCACGAGCCAGCATAGCTTTGCTGAGGCCTGGTGACTACAATAGCAGGTCAAGGACAAGGGCAAGACCAAGACCAACTGACTTCAGCTCCGGTCTCACCTCCCCTACCTCCTTCCATTTAATTGAAAGTTCTGGAAGCCTCCACCACTTCCATGTGAGTCTGGTTGGCCATGTCATTCCATCCGTCCTAAGCAAAGGCAAAGGGATTCTCAGTCCTGGAGAATCATGCATAGCTTCTAGCTGCCTTCAATGAGTTCCTCAAGAGATCTAGTTGAAGTCCATACTAGGGCTCTAAAAGAGCCACCTAGCACCAAGTCATCAGCAGTGTTCTTTGAAAAATTGAGGAGGAAAAAGGGGGTGTTACAGTATTGTAGAAAGGTAAATGACCCAATTTTCAAAAAAGGAAGAATAGAGTCTGTAAGACTACAGGCCTGTGAACTGGCCTTTAATACTTGACAAAACTCTAGAACGTCATCAGAGGGATGACTTGTGAGCATTTCAGAGGGGAAATAGTGAGTACAAAGAGGGAGTGAATGAAGCATCATAAGAATAGATCTTTCCAGGTGCACTTAATGGCCTTCTTTAATTGGCTTCCTGGACTGGTAGATAGATAGATAAGGGGAAAACCTTACATGGACATGGTCTACCTAGATTTCAGCAAGGTGTGGGACATCTCTCATGCTATCTGTATGAACAGGATAGAGGGCTGTGGGCTAGGTATGGACACAGTTAAATGGATTAAGAATTGATCAAATGATATAATCTGAAGAGTAGTATCATCATGGAGGGAGATTTCAAGTGGAGTGCCTCAGGGGTCTGGCATTGTCCTTATATTTGAATGAAACCATAGATGGAATATTTATCAGATTTGTAATGACACAAGTTTTCAGGTAGGGGGATCGTTAATCTGTTAAACTTGGAAAAGATTTGGAGTAGGAAAGGGGATCTAATGCTATTTTCAAATATTTGGAGGACTGTTGTATAGAAGCAAGGTTAGCCAAGGCAGAGCTGGGAACTGTTGGTAGAAACTGCAGATAGGTCAACTGAGATATAAGGGAAAACATCCCTAATAATATGAGTGAGGCAGGATGCCTTGGGGGTAGTGAGTTCCTTTTCACTCTGGGCCTATGCTGGGGGGTGACAACTTGTTCAGGTGTCTGCGTGCGCGTGTGTAGGTGTGGATTTGCGTGCGCATGTGTGCTCAGTGACCTGTGATGCCACTTTCCACTTAGATAATGGATTCTCTGCTGTTATAGCCATGGAGTCATTCTTACCTTCTTGCTGTCCCTCACCCCTACTTCTCTCTATCCAGTCAGTTGCTGCATCTTATCCTTTGTACCTTCCTCCCATTCCTCCCCCTCTCACACAATTTCATCACATATTGGTCGTATTATTACAATAGGCTCCCAGTTGGTGTCCCTGATTATCTCCAATCCCTCATCCACACAGCTGCAAAAAGGATATTCTCAAAGTTCAGATCTGATCATGCCAATCTTCTAGAAGCACAAACACTTCCTCCTGTGTGCATGACAAATTCTTAACCTCATTAAGGAGGCCCAGACACTTGGATAGGAAGAAAACAAAACCCAAACATTTTTATTTTCAGTCATTTCTCAATGATATCTAGCATTTCCTTCAGGTATTGAGAAAGGATCCATTGGTTTCACCAAACTGCCAAAGGGACCCATGACATAACCAAAGTTAAACCCCCTGACTCTAGACTAAAAGGGAATCTATATAATCTCGTTTCAGCTGACTATTCCAGGCTTATTGTACTTCCACACCTTTTCTTTTTTTTCAAATGCTTTATTAACTTCTGATTTACATTATTCGTTTCTGCCAGATTTTGAGTTACAAATTTTCTCCCTGTTTTTCCCCTACCCACCCCCCAAAATAGCAGTCCCACAGGATATCCCCTCCTCCAATCTGCTCTCTCCCATATTTTCTTCCATACACCTTTTGACTTTTCCAGTGGATCTCTATGCCCCAGTGCCTGTATATCTTATTTCCCAATTACATGTAAAATAGTATTAATAATAGTATATATATATATATATATATACACTATACAACACACATATATATATGTACATATATTTGAATATTTTATTTTAAAACTTTGAATTCCAGATTCATTCCCTTTCTTCCTTTTCACCCATCCTTACTGGGAAGATAAGCAGTTCAGTATAGGTTGTACATGTGTGGCTAATGCAAAACAATAACATAGTAGATATATTTTAAATACTGATTATATTTCCCTCCCTCCTATCCTACCTCCCACTTGTTCTGTTCTCTACTTTGATCCTGTCCCTTTTCAAAAGTGGGTGCTTCCAACTTCCCTCCCCCACCCCAGCCTGCCCTCCCTTCCATCATGCCCCTCCTCATCCCCTTCCCCCCTACTCTCCTGGAGGGTGAGATACCCTATTTAGTGTGTATTTCATTACCTCCTCAAGCCAAATTCAATGGGAATAAGGTTGACCCCTTCCCTTTTGCCTTCATATTATTCCCCTCCATTGTAACCATTTTCCCTTGCTTCTTCTATATGAGATAGTCCACCCCATTCTGTCTCTCCCCATCTCCTCTCATTATATTCCTCTCTCACCTCTTAATTTCACCTTTTAAGTATCATCCCTTCCTGTTAAATTGGTCCTGGGCCCTCTATCTATGTATACCTGTAAACAAGTATACACACATTCACATATGTATTCATATGCCCATATACCCTCAT
>NW_027187282.1:1672961-1721056 GCF_028583685.1 Petaurus breviceps papuanus | reverse complement strand
AATTATTGTTTTTCCATGTAGGAATGTTAATAGTTCAACTTTGGTAAGTTCCTTATGATTTCTTATCCCTGTTTACCTTCTCATGCTTCTCTTGCTTCTTGTATCTGAATGTCTAATTTTCTACTCAGCTCTGGGTTTTTCATCAAGAATGCTTGAAAGTCCTCCATTCCACTAAATGACCATATTTTCCCCTGAAACATGATACTCAGCTTTGCTGGGTAGGTGACTCTTGGTTTTAATCCCAGCTCCTTTGACCTCCGGAATATCATATTACAAGACCTTCGATCCCTCAGTGTAGAAGCTGCCAGATCCTGGGTTATCCTGATTGTGTTTCCACAATATTCAAATTGTTTCTTCCTGGCTGCTTGTAATATTCTCTCCTTGATCTGGGAATTTCGGGAACTGGCTATAATATTCCTAGGAGTTTTCTTTTTGGGATCTTTTTCAGGAGGTGATCGGTGCATTCTTTCAACCTCTATTTTGCCCTCTGGTACTAAAACATCAGGGCAGTTATCTTTGAGAACTTCCTGGAGGATGATTTCTAAGTTCTTACTTTGATCATGGCTTTCAGGTAGTCCAATAATTTTTAAATTATCTCTCCTGGATCTATTTTCCAGGTCAGTGGTTTTTCCCATGACATATTTCACATTGCCTTCTCTTCTTTCATTTATTTGGATCTGTTTAACAGCATCTTGATTTCTCATAAAGTCATTAGCTTCGATTTGCTCCAATCTAATTCTGAAGCAATGGTTCTCCTCAGTGAGCTTTTGAGATTCTTTTTCTATCTGGAAAATTCGGCTTTTTAATGCATTCTTCTCCTCATTGCCTTTTTGAGCCTCTTTTGCCATTTTAGTCAGTGTATTTTTAAGGTGTTATTTTCCTCAGTTAGGCTGTTGACTCTCATTTCGTAATTTTCTTGCATCGTTCTCATTTCTCTTCCCAATTTTTCCTCCACTTCTCTTATCTGCTTCTTAAGGTCCTCTATGGCCTGTAACCAGCTTGTATTTTCCTTTGAAGCTTTTGGTGCAGGAGTTCTGACTTCACTGTCTCCCTACTGTTCCATGCTTTGCTCCTTTTTGTCCCCAAAATAGGAGTGTAATGTTGGAATCTTCTGTCTGCTTTGTTTCCTTTACCACCTGGTCATGTTGTCCCTCAGTCACTTGACCCCTGGGCTTTTTGCCACAGTAGGACTCTGCCACCAGAAAGGGGAGCTTTCGTCCCAAACGCTGGGGTTTTCTCAGCTGCTGGTGGTATTAGATGGGTGTCCTTTCTGAGGTCTCCACATGCTCTGGCAAGCTGGACACACGCCCCAGGACCTCCACTCTAGACTGCAATCCAGATCCAAGCAGGCTAAAGCAAGAGCGATTACCCCTCAGATTGGTGCTGGGTCCTCCTACACTCTGCGGGCCAGGAGCTGAAGCTGCCAAGTGGAGCTGGCTGGCTGTGCTGGTGTGTCAGCGGCTTCTCTCCCCGGGGGCAAAAGCCGATGCACTCCCACTAACTGGGTCCCAAAGTCTAGACTACACTGACCTCTCACTTTGCCCTTCACATCTATGTGTTGATAAATTTGGAAATGGCCACAGCTGCTGCTGATCTGGAGTCCCTCTGGCCGGGGGATGGTCAGGCCCACCCTGGGGCTAAAGCCATGGTGTGGGGCTGGGCTCGGCTCCCAGGGCACTGCGCTGGTCTGTCGGGCTGTCCTCATCAAGAGGTTAGCTTCTCTGTGTCATTTTGTGGGTTCTGCAGCTCCAGAGTTTGTTTAGAGTCCCCTTTTTTACATGGATTGGGGATGGTGGAAGCCAGAGCAGCTCGGAGGTCGTACTTCTACTCTGCCCCCCCACACCATTTCTGATCCAGTCATCTGTTATACCTTGCTATTCCTTACACATCCTTACCTACATCTGCTTTTATGTCTTCCACCTACATGCCTTTTCATTGGCTATGGCTCTTGCCAGGAATGCCTTCCCTTCCTCACCCTTGCCTCTTAGAATTTGTAGTTTCCCTCAAAGCTCTTCTCACAGGCCACTTACTTATGAGGGTTTTACCTGCCCCCCCCCCCCCCCGCCCCAGCTACTGTGCTTTTTCACCAAAATTTTCTTGTTTGTACTTGTATATATGTTGTTTCCCCCTATAACATGCAAGCTCCTTGGGGGCGGAGACCATTTCCGCTTTCTTCTTTGTATTCACAGCTTGGTGCACAGTAGTCTTTAATTAACAAAGATCATTTTTTTCTTTTGTTGATTAATTTAGCAGTCTTTGGGTCCCCCTGCTGGGGAGTGGTAGTACAGCAGACAGCCCTGTCATTGCAGCTAAAAACAGATTGAGACAATGATGTCATACGCTGTCTGAGAGACAAGAACCCTCAAATATTAGTAATTAGTGCAATCAGGGCGAGGGAAAAGAGGAATCTTGGGCCAGGGTGTACCCAGGATATGTAGAGGCTATGTCAGAGATGAGCAAGTAAAGGTGTAATTCAGAAGCTAGGACAGCCCATCCCCAGTATAATCAGGGCTGTGCCCCCATGTAACAGAGGGGCAACATATTTTGCCTGTTTTCCCTCACTTCATTCCATTTTTTTTCCAAGAGAGACTTTAATTCCTGCCAGGAAGGGGAGCAGGAGATTGGGGCTGGAAGCTCCCGCTCTGTTCTCTTCAGAGAGAAGGGGTACTGCACTCTAGTAATCTGCTCCCTTCAATGTTAAGGGTTAAACCACATCTTGGCTATGTGATCTCCAGGTTCAGACTAAACTTCTGGTTGCTAAGCATTAATGGGGAAAGGAAGACCCCAAACTTTATTCCAAGGCTTGATTTGAATTCACACTATGAACTCACATAGGAAATAGAAAAGAAACCCATTTATCTGGGTTGATAGCAAAAGAGAAATCAGAAAAAGTATATGTAAGAGAACATATACCAGAAAATACAGAGTTAATGAGGTCTCCCATTGGGAGTAAGGTAATTCAGCCCAACTAATAGAGGAAATCCTAGATCTCACCCTAGCAGGAGATGGGAACATGATGGAGACTGCCAGCTCTTCTCATGTCAGCTTCTTCCCAGAGCCTTATTTTCCCTTCAGCAACCTAAAGTGGGGTTGGCATCTTCCATTTTTCCCTCAAAGCTGGAAGTTAGAAGTGCCCAAAGCTACTGAAGAGAACAGAGACTGAAGAATTTGAAGAGACCAAACCTTTCCTCTTTCTCACTTTTGCCACCTGCACCCTACCCCTCATGCAGGTGTGGGGCATGGTCTCTACCAATGAAGAGAGTCCCATACCAGTGAACTTTGGGACTCATACTTACACCAGAATCCGAGAGTAATTGTGAAACATTCATAGCCAAAGGCTCAGAAATTATTTGGGTAGGTTGCTAGTTAGACTAAAGCCAAGGGGGTTAAATGTTGTTGTTGGTCCATCACATCCATTTCTTCATGATCCCATTTGGGGTTTTCTTGGCAGAGACACTGGAATGGTTTTCCATTTCCTTCTCCAGCTCATTTTACAAGTAAGGAAACTGAGACAAACAGGGTGAAGTGACTTGCCCAGGGTCACATAGCTAGTAAGTGTCTGAGGCCAAATTTGAACTCAGAAAGATGAGTGTTCCTAAATGTAGGCCTGGCATTTTATCTAGGGAGCCAAGGTTGCTGAAAAATTAGGATTTGGGGGTGGCTAGGTGGCGCAATGAGTAAAGCACCGGCTCCGGAGTCAGGAGTACCTGAGTTTGGTTCCAGCAGACTTTAACACCCACACAAAAAAATTAGTTGTGTAACCTTGGGCAACTTACTTAACCCCAATTGCCCTCCAAAAGGCAAAAAAAAGAAAAGTTAGGATTTTGTCTGGTCATTCCCACTCTCTCACCTTCAATGTCTCCCTATTTACTGACTCCTTCCTATCTATGTTTCAAGTTCCTCTGACTCTTCCCACTCCTTGCTGGCTCTACCTACCCTGAGGAGTTCAGGAGTATCTCATTTCTAATGTCATTGACTCAAACTCTCACTGGTTCTTTTGCCTTCACTATTATATGCCAGTTCCAATTAACCACTTAACATCAATTAGCTTTTATAAAAGGCATATTTCCTTTGAAGATAAAACAAAAAGTAGAAACATTCCCCCCAGCAATGTGGGGGTATACTCCCTTGATCCCACCTGGATCTGGAAAGAATGGGCTCACTCAGCACAATTTCTACATTGCCTTGGTCCTACCAAGTTCATGTTGTTGTTATCATATTTAAATTAATCATTGCCAAATGAAAGTCCTTGTCGCAAATTACTGATGGCCTGAAGGTTGCTCCTGAAAGGCATTCCTAGCTCCTAGGGGCCTTGATGCCAAGCTGGCTCCAGAACCCAAACAGGGACAGCAGGCTACCCAGACCCTTCAAAACTCCTAAGTTTACGATTTCCAATTACTTCACCTAAAATAGAAAAGAACAAATACAAAAATAAAAAGATAGAGGGCCATTTCCATGGGACCATGTATAGGCCTCAAAGGGGAGAAGGCTTCTCCCCTTTCAGCATTATCTTTTACCAGACACCATTAACAAAGGATTCAAACCAAGAGAGAGAACTGCTGAAAAAGCGAATGTCCAAGGCCTCTTTGAAAATGCCTCTTGTTTCAGTTCCACAAGTGCAGCTAATCAAGGAAGCTTCTCTAACTGGTTAGCAGTCTAGAACCTGTTCCAGAATGTCTGGGCATATTTTACTGTCTTTCCAAAGCACTTCCATTACATATTATCTTGATTATCCTAGAAACAGGTTCTCTACGCTCTCCCACATGGCTAATTTGTGTCAACTAAGCATGCTGAAGGGCCACTAGGTAGTGTTGCAGTGGATAGAGTACCAGTGGATAGAGTATCAGGAAGAGTTGTCTGTCTGAGTTCAAATCCGGCCTCAGACACTTACCAGCTGTGTGACTCTGGGAAAGTCACTTAACCCTGTATGCCTCAGTTTCCTCATCTGTAAAATGAGCTGGAGAAGGAAATGGCAAATCATTCCAGTATCTTTGCCAAGAAAAGCCCAGATGGGGTCACGAAGGCTCAGATACAACTGAAATGACCCAATAACAACAAGCATGCTGATAAACTCTGTACATGTATTGGTCTACCTCCAAACATGCCCAAGTTTCCCTCTTCCTTAATAATTCTTCATTTAGGGGCGGCCAGGTAGCACAGCGAGTAAGAGCACCGGCTCCAGTGTTGGGACGACCTGGAGATCGAATCCCGGGCTCAGACACTCAGCACCACACCCAGAAATAACTGGCCGTGTAACCTTGAGCAAGTTACTTAACCCCGATTGCTTAAAAAAAAATCTTCATTTAACACTTCCATTCTCTCAAGACCTAATTCTCTCTTCTCTTTACTGCCAAATTCCCAGCTATTACCACAACCTCTAGCCACAAACTGTTCTCTCCAACATTACCAGTGCTCTTTTCACGGCTAACTCCAGTGGTCTTTTCCCTCTTCTCTTTCTCCTTGATCTCTCTGCATATCTTGACTTGGTTAGCCTCTATTCCTTTGCTTTCTATGACATTGCACTCACTGTGTTCTCCTTATACCTTATGGGCTCATAAACTGAGCTCTGCAAAGGACCTTAGAGGTCAACTAATCCATCCTCTTCATTCAAGTATAGAAAGGTTAAGTGACTTGTCCAGAATCAAATGCAAACAGTAAGTGACAGAATTAGGCTTTGAATTCAGGCCCTTTAAGTCCCAAACCAGTGCTTTTTCTACTGCACTACACTTGATGCCTGTTGGAAGACTTCTTAAGTCTCTTTCAGTGATTCAGTGTCTTCCTCCCATAACTTGGGTTCCTCTCAAGGCTCTGTCATTACCATTATTTCAATTGTCACCTCTACAGAGATGACTTCTAAATTAATGTGTCTCCCTGAAACTCTAGTGATCTCTAATTTCTTAGTTTACATATTCACCTGGATATCCTACTAACACTTCAGTCTCAATGTTGCCAAAACTGAATTCAATACCTTCCTCCCTAAACTTGCTCCTCCTCTCAGATTCCCTTTTTGTTGATAACACCATCATCTTCATGGTTACTTTTGCTCAAAACCTTGAAATTATCTTTTAATTTTTCCTCTTTTCTCTTCCCTGCTCAGATCTGGTTAGTTTGCAAGTATTGTAGAATACATATACATACTATCTCCCTCAGATAAAACTTTAATCACCCTCATAGGCTCATAAAATTTGTAATCTGAAGGGACCTTGGGAATCATCTATCCCAACATTTTAATTTTATTTGATATATGACTTTAGGCAAATTCCTTAACCTTTTTTCATCTGAACTCTGGCTAATCTCCTCTTCAGCCTCTGTCTTCTCTAACGCATCCTTCACATGCCTTTGTAAAAGCTATCCTTACTGCCTGAAATATATGTCCTCCTCATTTCTCCTTTTAGAAGCCTCTCTCTTCCTTCAAGATTCTTCTCAGTGGCCATATTCTCCATAAAGATATAATGAACCTCCCTAGCCGAAAGTTTTCTTTCTTTCCCTCCTCAGATTTCTCTGGAGTCATTTGTCTGGGCTTTCTTCTTTGTCCCCATAACAACCTAACTTATATTATTCTTATTTATGTGCATTTTGTATCTCTTCTTCAGCAGTAAAATGAAAGCTTCTTGAGGGCAAAGTATGTGTTATTGTTTAGTCATTGTACTCTTAATGCATGCACTTAATGCATGGAACTCAAGCTGCCTCCCAGAAGCCTAGATCTTTTTATTCTAGAGGTGTACCCCATCCTTGACTGATGCTCTCACTGTATGGTGTAAGCAATCCCTACTGCTCCCTGATGAATCATTTGCCCTTGTTGAGTTTCAGGTCCATCTAATACCTATTTCCCTTTGATGTATATAACTACCTTTTTGGGGAATGTCTAGCTAACTCTCTGTTTAAGTCCCATATCTGTCAATCTGTTACCTTATTCTCAATGTTGCCTTCTTAAGAGCAGATTTTATTTCTTAAATGGGGCAGTATTTCTCCAAATCACCACCAATGGGTCAGCCTTTGGCTCATTGGTGGCCCATGTTGCCTCTCCCTCCAGTTCAGTTTTTAGAGAGAACCCTTTTATAATCAAGGCAAGTGACTCCTAATACTTTAACCTCTAACCAAGCCTTATCCACCGTATTCCCCCAATTTGATTTCCATCACTCCCTCCTGACAACCCTGCCACACTTGCTTCAAATGCTCCAAATTTCCATTTCAAGGCTAGACTTTTTTTAAAAAAATATTTTTATTTTTAGTTTCAAATTTTCTCTCTCCCTCCAGCCCATTTCCCACCCATTGAGAAGGCAAACAGAATGATACCCATTCTACATATGAAGTCATGCAAAACCTATTTCCACATTAGCCAGGTCATGGGGGGAAAGTAGCAAGAAAAAATCAAGAAATAAAGGGAGAAAATCTGAGTTCATCAATTTTCTCTCTAGAGGTAGATAACATTTTTTCATCTTGAGTCCTTTGGAATTGTCATGGATCATTGTATTGATCAGAGTTGTTAAGTCTTTCACAGTTGATCTTTACAATATTGCCAATATTGTGTACAGTGTTCTCCTGGATCTGCTCACTTTGCATCAGTTCACATAAGTCTTCCCAGGTTTTTCTGAAATCATCCATTGTAATTTCTTAGAATTCAGTAATATTCTATCGCAGTCATATCCCATGACTTGTTAAGTCATTCCCAATGAATGAGCATCCCCTGAATTTCCAATTCTTCATGACCACAAAAAGAGCTGCTATAAATATTTTGTACATATGGGTCCTTTACCTTTTCCTTTAATCTCTTTAGGATACAGTCCTCATAGCAGTAATGTTGGGTCAGAAGATATACATAGTTTGGTACCCCTTTGGGAATAGTTCCAAATTGTTCTCCAGAATGGTTGGACTAGTATGCACAAGTGTCCCTATTTTTCCACATCCCCTCCAGTATTTGTCATTTTCTTTTTCTGTCATGTTAGCCAATCTGATGAGTGTGAGGTGGTACCTCAGAGTTGTCTTAATTTGTATTTCTCTAATTATTAATGATTTAGAGCATTTTTATATGACTATTGATAGCTTTGATTTCTTCTTCTGAAAACTATTCATATCGTTTGGCCATTTATCAATTGGGGAATGGCCCTTATTTTCATAAATTGAGAAATAATTTGAGAAATGAGACCTTTATCAGAGAAACTCACTGTAAAGATTTTTCCCCAGTTTTATGCTTCCCTTTTAATTTTGGTTGTATTGGGTTTTTCTGCAAACCCTTTTTAGTTTAATGTAATACAAATTATCCATTTTACCTCCTATGATCCTCTCTATCTCTTGTCTGGTCATGAACTCTTCCATTATCCATAATTCTGACAAAATTTTCCACACTCCCCTAATTTGCACATGACATTACCCCTTATGTCTAAATCATATACCCATTTTGGTCCTATCTTGGTATATGGGGTGAAATGCTATCCTATGCCTAGTTTCTGCCATACTGTTTTCCAGTTTTCCCATCATTTTTTACTGTTTGCTCTTGGTTTTAGATAGATACTACTTATCATTTTAAGAAAAGTTCCGTTTATTCCTATGCTTTCTAGTGTTTTAAATAGGAATGGGTGTCAGTTTTGTCAAACACTATTTCTGAATCTATTGATATAATCATATGATTTTTGTTGTTTTTGTTAATGTTATAATCAATTATACTGATAGTTTTCCTGAAATTGAACCCTGCATTCCTGGTATAAATCTCACCTGATCATAGTGTGATATATTCTTTGTGATACATTGCTGTAATCTCCTTGTAAATATTTCATTTAGAATTTTTGCATCAATATTCCTTAAGGAAATTGTTTTATAGTTTTCTTTCTCTGTTTTTGCTCTTCATGGTTTAGATATTGAAACCATATTTGTGCTATAGAAGGAATTTAATAAGACTCCTTCTTTACCATTTTTTTTCAACCAGCTTATGTAATATTGGAGTTAATTTTCTTTAAATGTTTGCTAGAATTCACTTGTAAATCCATTTGGTCCTGGGGATTTTTCTTAGGGAGCTCACTTATGGCTTATTTCATTTCTTTTTCCAAGATAGGGTTATTTAAGTATTCTATTTCCTCTTCTGTTTATCTGGGCAATTTATATATTTGTAAATATTAATTTTACTCATATTTTTAAAGTTTTATTAGCATATAGTTGGGCAAAATAGATCCTAACAATGGTTTTAGTTTCATTTTTACTATTTGTGCATTTACTTTTTCGATACTGGTAATTTGATTTTCTTCTCTTTTTTATCCATGCCTGGAATGCACTCCCTCCTCCTCCCAGCCTCTTAGGATTCCTAGTTTCCTTTAAAGTTCAGCTCATATGCAGCCTCATAATGGATTCCTGGACTTAGCTTTGTTTTGATGTGCCTATTTGACTGTTTAACCCATTCCTTCCTCCAAGGTCCCTTTGACCTATAGCCTTTCTTCCCTAAGAGGAGTATTTTCACCTGTTACCTCATTCAGTTCCCAGTAATTCTCCTGGTGGGCAATTCAACCTGTCATCAGGTATTGGACCAAAGCATTCTGCATGCAGTTTTCTCTGGGTACCTCATCCTTTCTTCCCTGCCACACCATTCTCTCAAGAGCATAGGTTCCTCTGCTGTTCTAGCTTCAGTTCTAGCATGTAACAAAATGAGCTTTATTTCATGGGAGCTAGTATTTCTGTTCCCTCAATTTTAAATGGAAAGCTGTCTCTTCCTGGAGTCATGTGGAGTTCTTCCTAACCCTTTACTGCCTTACTATGACACCTGATGTGTTTTGCTCAGGGATATTTGCTTGCTATGGCCGGTTTCCTTTGATGGGCTGTGGAAGGCAATAAGGTCTGAGATAGGGAAGAAACAAGAGAAGTCACAGACTATATTACACAAAACATATTACCTCCATGTTGCAGAGATGGATGTACTTGGCACACTAACTGGTTGTTTTATGTTCTGCAACATTTAAAAATGTATTTCCCAACATCAGTTTCTAAGGGTGTTTTGTAATCTCAGTAGCAGGATTCTTATCCCCTGTAATTCTGCCTTTGATTCTTGGATAAAAGATATTGGCAGCATCATGAGTGGACTGATATCAAAATGTTTCTTGTTCTCAATAATGTCTTTCATTTTTCTCTATTCTGCTCTTAGAAGTAGAAAGGCCTGTGGGTGGATGTATACTAAATTGATTTTCTCAAGGCCATTTGATGAGGAATGTGTGATCGAAATGAATTGATTCAAATGCAGTAGTTGCTGTAATTATTTTACATGAAAGTATTAGATGAGCACTTTCATTCTAAAAATAAATCATAAGCCCATTTAAAAAACATATTTTTCAGGGTTTAAAGATCCTCAACAGAGAACCAGGAAAACTGAAAGTATGGCTCAGCTCTTCCACTGACTTTATTTGTGTCCTTAGGTAAATAATTTTCAAACTTCTCAGTTCCCACCATCATCTGTAAAAATGATTTTGTAATGAACAAGTGAATGAAAAACTCAGCCACTGCACAGGCATTGATTAAGCGCCTACTATGGGACACAAAGAAAAGCAAAAATACAATCCAATAAAAATGCCCTTGATGAGCTCCCACATTCTGCGGGGAGAGACAATATGCAGACAGTTCCATAGGCCAGCTAGCTGCAGGGCTGTGTTGTACGTGGCTTTCCTTCCGAGGAACAAGCATCTTTTAGTTTTGTGGCTGCAGCGGCCATCTGCAGTGATCTTTGAGGCCAAGAATACAAAATCTGACGCTGCTTCCATTTTTTTTCGCCTCTGTTTGCTGGGAAGTGGGATGGGACCAGTTGCAAGATCTCAGTTGTTTTTAGTGTTAAGCTTCAAGCCAGCTTTTACACTCTCCTCTTTCACCCTCATCAAGAGTCTTCTTAATTCCTCTTCACATTCTGTCACCGGAGTAGTCTCGTTAGTATATCTGAAATTGTTGCTATTTCTCCTAGCTTTAATTCTGGCTTTTGATTCCTCCAGCCTGGAATTTCACATGATGCACTCTGCATATAAGTTAAATAAATAAGGTGACAATATATGGCCTTGGCATACTCCTTTTCCAATCTTAAACCAATCAGTTGTTCCATGTTCGGCTCTAACTGTCGCTTCTTGGCTCTGGCAATGGTCCAGGCATGAGAAGATGAGGGCCTGCACTAGGAGGATGATAGTGCACCCAATAGTGATTGGTTGGGAATCCCTATGCTGATGTTTCTCAGATTGGTTTGTCCAGCCCTGACGGCTTCTTTCCAGCTCTTCTATGGCCTCTCTGTCAACCTCCAGGCTTGTATCTCCAACTACCCACTGGGCATCTTGAACTCAACATTGTCAATAACTAAACTCATTTTCTTTCCCCCTAAACCTTCCTTCCTCTTAACTTCCCTGTTACTGTCAAGGGTGCAGTCCTCTAGGTTCACAAACTAGGTGACTTCCTACTATGTCTCATCTAATCAGTTGTCAAGACTTGTCTTTTATATGAGGCACAGTAGATAGCATGCCAGGCCTAGAGTCAGGAAGACCTGAGTTCCTATCTGGCCTCAGACACTTACTTGCTGTATGACCCTGGACAAGTCACTTCACCCTGTTTGCCTCAGTTTCCTCATCTATAAAATGAGCTAGAGAAGGAAATGGCAAACCACTCTAGGATCTTTGCCAAGAAAATCCTAAATGGGGCCACAAAAGGCTTGACGTGACAGAAATGACTGAAGTCTTCTATATGCCCCTTCAGTCCTCTGACACT
Source organism: Petaurus breviceps papuanus (assembly GCF_028583685.1). Classification (NCBI taxonomy): domain Eukaryota; kingdom Metazoa; phylum Chordata; class Mammalia; order Diprotodontia; family Petauridae; genus Petaurus; species Petaurus breviceps. The sequence goes on along the minus strand of NW_027187282.1, from coordinate 1,709,341 downwards.
GCTACCATTCTGGTGCACTCTCATCACTTTGTGCCTGGACCTTTATACTTACTAAGTGTGTGACCCTGGGCAAGTCATTTGGCCTCTGCCTCCCTCAGTTTCCTTATCTACCAAATAGGGATAATAATAGCACCTCCTTCCAGGGTTGTTGTGGGGATCAAATGAGATAATAATTGTGAAGCTCTTAGCACAGTACTTGGCACCTAGTAAGTGCTGTATAAATGTTAGCTATTATTACAGCTCACCCTCCAGTCAGCTCATTGATCTTCATAAAGCACAGGTCTGGCCATGTCACCCTATTAACTCAGTAAACTTCTGTGGCTCCTTATTGCCCCCAGAATCAAATCTCAGATCATCTGTTTAGCTTTTCCAATCTTAAACCAATCAGTTGTTCCATGTTCAGATCTAACTGTTGCTTCTTGGCCTGCATATAGGGTTAATAGAAGATAATCTCAGAGGAAAGGCTTCCTGTATAAGCCAAGAGGCAGAGGTGAGAAGGGAGAGCATGCCAACCATGACTGTCAGCTAGTGAAAAGGCCTTCATAACTTGTCCCCTTCCTGGTTTTCCAGAATTCTTCCACCTTGCTCCCTTCACCCTGCCCCAAATATACTGTATAGTCAAGTGGCACTGGGCTTGTTCTTTCCCAGGCTCCATCTTGATCCATCTCCCAATTCTGGGCATTCACTGGCTCTACCCCAAGCCCAGACCTCTCTCCCTCCTCATCTCTGTGCCCTGGGTTCCCTGGCTTCCTTCAGGTCTCAGCCTTTTTCTAGTCCTCCTTGATCTCAGTGCTTTTCCTCTAATACCATCTACAGTTTCTTCAGTATTTACACTGAGCTGTCTCCAGGTTTCCTTCATTAGAGCATGATCTCCTTGAGAATAGGGACTGTTTTTTGCCTTTCTTTGAACCTGCAGAGCTTTGCTCAGTGACTGGTCCATAGTGGGTACTTCAGAAATGCTTCTTGAAGCCATGGACTTGGATGAGGGGAGAGTTTGGTTTTGGACAGTAAAAAGCATTCACTTGATGCTCACTATGGACAAAGCTCTGTGCTGAGCACTGACTGAGGAAATAAAGAGAACAGTAAGACTATTCTCCAGAAGCCTACATTCTAATGGGAGAGACAACAATGCAAATGGCAGCTTTCACCTGCAAGTCGGATTTTTTCATTTCCTTCATGATCTTTAGGGGGCAGTGGCAAAGTAGATGGTAATATATATTTTTAAAATGATTTCCATTGATAAAATGATATTCCTTTCTAATCTTGAGCCATTTTATAGTGTCAAAGACTTGCTTTGGCTATGAGAAGGTTCTTTTCTGAGTCTTCAGTAGCTGGGGCTGTTGAGGGGGTAGGTACTGCCATAAACTTTTAAACCTACTAAAATATTGCTTATTGAAGAATGTGGCCCTGGGTAACTGCTTACTGAGAGTTCCAGTTTCATCCAACGAGCTCCCAGGGACCCCATCCAGATAGCACATTTTGTGACATTCCCTTTCTTTCCCCTCTGAAGGGCCCGATGGTCATGTGACCAGGTACAGTTTGGAGTGGCTGCTGAAGAATAGCTACGAAGGGCAGAAGCAGGCCGTCCAACCTAGAATTTTGTGGAATGCGGAGATCTACCGGCGGGCCCAGCTGCTGCCTGTCGATTTCCAGAGCTTCTTGGAGACCAAGGATGGCCTGAAGGAGTTTCTGCAAAACTTCCTGCTCTATGGAATTGCATTTGTGGAGAACGTCCCTCCAACTCGAGAAGATACAGAAAAGTTGGCAGGCAGAATCAGTTTGATCAGGTAAACTTTAATAAGACATAGCCAACATCTGATTTCTCAAGTCTACCATGATTATTGTACAGAGCCCGAGGGTCAGAAATCAAACAGAACTTGATTGCTCATTCTCATGCATAAATTCAAAATATTAGGTGGCAGTAAGGCCTCTGATACTTCTTTTTATGCTGCAGTTTCTAATATAGAGGCATATGGAGCAATCCAAGAGATTTTGCAGCCCATTGATTCTCTAAGTGTGAAGGGGGCAGTATGGGATTGCCCTTTGGAAAGGTCCATTCTAGAAACTAAAACAAAGGGAAGGAAAGGTGATTCTGAATCTACTCGTTGCTGTTCCCTGACAAAACTCTAGAATACATTACATATTAAAAGGCAAGAATTCACATGGGTTCAGGAGGGAGTCATGAACTGCCTCAACTTTCCAGGGGAGAATAGAAACAGGTGTGGCAAGAGGGGGATTTAAGTAAGAGGCAAGTACAGGCCTAGAGAATCTCTGTTCCAGCTCAGCCAAAAGGGATATGATCAAATGCCTCAGCAGCTCATTCCAATGCCATGCAATAACCAAGTGCTGGGGGCACAAATACAGGGACCTTAAGGACATGCCAACATTCTTCTCTTCAGATCCAACATGTATTTTGCACAAAACATAAGCAGAGTAAATATAGGGTGATTTGATGGGCGGTGGTGGGGGGTAGAGGGCAAGCACCTAACACCTGAAGAGATTGGGAAAGGAGGTGGCCCTTGACTTGAGCCTTGATTCCCCAAGGTTGAAGTGGAAGGTGAGGAGGAAGGAAGACCTTCCAAGCCAGGCAGCCAGACCCAGGGGTAGAAGGTGAAATGTTGTATATAGGTAGGAGTGTTTGGCTACAGCAGAGAATGAATGAGAAGGAGTCTAGAGACATAGGTTGGAGTCAATCTCTGAAGGACTGTAACCAACCAGAGGAACTCCTGTTTTCTCTAAGTGTCAATGGGAGCTGCTGAAGCTTCTTGAGCAGGAGAACAGCATGGTAATTCATTCCCATACTCTAGAAATATCAGTCTGTTAGTTGTGTGGAACATAGGATGGGAGAGACTGCAGTCAGGGAGACCAGTTAGGAAGCTGATACTAGAAAATGGGCTAGGCTGGGGATTTTCTATTGGATTCATATCACAGACAGGGATTGAAGCCTGATGAGGTAGATGTGGGCAGCCTGAGCCGTAAGAAGTCTGCAGGCCAAGGAGAGAGGAATGGGGAGAGGCCAAAGCTAGAGTCTCAGTATGGACTTATTCTCAGTGGCTTTTGGTTGGTTGTGTCCATAGAATGATTGGGAGGCTGGGGGAGGGAGGTGAGGGCACTGGACTTGAATGCCAAAGAGAAGTCACTTAACTCCTATGGGCAGTCACTTTCTCTCTTGTATTCTGGGGATGATTTTAGTTATTGCTGAGAGTTCACAAGGTTGCTGTTTGAAAAACATTCTGTAAGCTCTATGATTTTGAATCTGCTGTGTGATTTGCTGTGGCATGCTGGTGGCAGCCCTGAGCTCACTTTAGGAGCCCAGGAATTACTCCTGCCTTCATCCCATATCAACTGTTCGATGGCAGGCTATAAAATGATGCAAAGAATAAACACCTATCTGGTCTGCTCCGTCAGGATCAAATGGGAGAATAGAAAAGAAAGCTGGGGACTACCAAGCCCTTTCCAGATCAGAAGTCTCAATGGCATCGATCTTTTTGCTGTCCCCAGAGCAGCCATTTCAAGGGGTCCAGCCCATTAGGGCAGATCTGTTCCCCCAGCTCATCGGCTACATCTTCGGTGTGTGACCATGGGTTCTCTGTATCCCATGCTTTTTCCCTCAGGGTGGAGCGTAGGTAAAAGCTTGTTCCTTAAAAGTTTCCAGGAGTTTTATCCTCTGTACAAAGGAGGTAGAGATGGATTTGATGACCCTTTAAGTCCCTTCCAACTCTAAGATCTTCATTAGATTTCTCTGGTGGACTCAGGCTCTCACAGCCCTAACAGCATCCTCTCTCAGGATATCCTGTGATAGACAGCTTGAGACCTGGACTGATTGGAGATTGTGGGGCTGAGAAGCACAAGGGAAATTTTCAAATTAAACTGAGTGCATGGATGTGGTTAGCTGCTTCCCAAATCTGGCCTGGGTGGCAAACATATGCAGAAAACTGGAGATTACTGTGGCAGCAAGAGGGAGGGAGGGAAGACTGAGGATCTCTGTTGTTGCAGCTGTGGAGCCCCAGGAATATTGCAGTGCATATACTTGTATACATTTGGGTTCCATGTAGTGGCAAATAACGACTACATGTATTCCACATACATGTCCCAAGCATGTCCCAGGAAGGGAGAGTAGCAGAGGGTTCCCACCAGGTCTCCAGCTTCTCCAGCCCACACTCTATAACACACCACCTAGAAGATGCCCTTCAACCCAGGGCTGAGGGGGAGGGAGTGATCTCTGATCTTAACAGTCTATAATGATGGACTAAATGAATTCAGGAAGAGGAAATGTGGAATGGAGAGAAACATGAAGTTCTACACTAGAGTTTCAAAGATCATACATGACAGACAGGGGAGATGCCCATGAACAGATCCTCAGAGTCTTCCTACATACAACTCAGTATACTAACAATGATCTAATCTTGGGCTGTAATCAGAGAGATACACCATGCAGGCTGAGGAAGTTGCTAGTCCCGCTGTCACTTGCCCTGGTCAAACTGCATGTGGTGTAGTGGGGATGGGGGAGCACATTTTGAAAAGGATATTTTTGGGGCAGGTAGGTGGCACAGTGCATAGAGCACTGGCCCTGGAGTCAGGAGGACCTGAGTTCAAATCTGGCCTCATACACTTAACACAAAAACTAGCCATGTGACCTTGGGCAAGTCACTTAACTACAATTGCCCTACCTCCCTGCCCCCCACCAAAAAGAAACAAGAAAAAGAAAAAAAGAATATTTTTAAATTGAAGAGTATCCAGAGTAAGGCAACCAGGAGGAGGAAAGCCTGTGAGGCTTAGTTAAGGGAACTGGGTATATCTAGCCTGGAAAAGAGAACATTGGGGGATGGAGAACATCGTAAGTATCTTCAAGTACTTAAAGGACCATCCTGGAGAAGAGGGATTAGACTGCCTCTGCTTGGTTGTGGATGACAGAATCAGGAGCCACAGGTAGAAGTTGCAAAAAGGAATCCAGGTTGATGTTAGGAAAAAACTTCCCAAGAATGAGAGCTATCCCAAAGTGGGAGGGGCCACTCTGGGAAGGGAGAGATCACTTTCACTAGAGGTTTTCAGGCAAAACCTGGCTGGCCAATCGTTTGTACTACAGAAGAAATTCTTATTGAGGTCTAGGCTAGACTAGATGGTTCCTGAGGTACTTCTCACCTTTAAGGTCCTATAATTTGTTGAATTAGATTGATAGTTGAATAGATAGATAGTTGAATGAGATAACTAGTGTCAAATGACAGAATCACACATTCAGTAAGATCTCAACCTAGAAAGGTGAGCTAAAACGTAGGAGAGATGAATAGGCACAAGTGTAAAGTCTTGTACCTCAATTAAGAAAAATCAGTTTGGCAGGGTAGAGAATGGGAGGAAAGAGGGTCATCTGGCTTAATAGGGGTTTGTGGGCAAAAGGCGTGAAGTTCACAATTGACCATCTGTTCCATGAAATGTAAAGTGATCAATGAAATCTCTTCCTACTGCAATCCTGATGATCCTTTCAATTCTTCTAACACTTCACCTAGATTTATCTCAGTCCTTCCAATAGCCCAGTGAGGAGACAAAGCACATGGTGTGTATCATCACTGCAATAAAGCAGCTGAGATTCCAAGTTTAAGTCATTTTCTCAGCAAATGAACCAGGAATAAACTCTCCTGCCTTTATGCTTTTTGCAAAAGCACTAGTTTTGGGGTGTCCTTCATTGGGCAGCTCCCATTTGAACAGATTTGCCAGCTGTGTTTGGGTCTTAGGTGCCACAGTCTTAGGACACAGATGAAAAGCATCTATTACCTGGATGGTTGGGGGTATGAAGACTATGGCCAGAAAGAAAGAGGAAGGAAATGGGGATGGTTTGCCTGAAAACAAAGGATCCGTAGGGAGGTAGGGGGTCTCATGCTTATCCTCAGATATTTGTGGGTCTGTCATAAGTAAGCCAGTCAACATGGAGTTAAAGTTCACAGAGAGCTCTATCTTAGCTGACTATATGAAACAACTTCCTGGCCAGAGATAGCCCAAGAAATTAGCCCCCTTGGAAGTGAGCTCCCCATCGTTGGAGGTATTCAAGCCAAGGCTGAATGCCTACCTGTTAGGGTGCTGTGGGGTAGATGCAGCTTTTGGGTGAGGGTCATGTTGAATAATCTCCAGAGTCCTTCCAACTCAGATTTTCTAGTCTGAGGTTCTAAGAGGCCGCTCAAGGTTTCAGAGCCCTTATAATGCCGACTTGTTGACAGGGAGATCAGTGAGCAGGCCTTTGCCGAGGATATTGCCATATGCAACTTTGATGAAATTGTTATTTTTTTTTCCAGATAGCAGCCTGGTTGTCTTATTGGTTGCCATGGAAAAAATTAAGAAAGTATTTCAGGGTAGATAGCAGGAAGAAGATTGAAGGGGAAAAAATTAAAATGTCAAGCGATTCATCTTTCATCTCTTTATCTTGCAGAGAAACCATCTATGGTAGGATGTGGAATTTTACTTCGGATTTCTCCAGGGGAGACACAGCATACACCAAACTAGCCCTGGATCGACACACAGACACCACTTATTTCCAAGAGCCCTGTGGGTATGTGAAACAACTAACAAGGATCAGAGCTTGCTTCTCAGGCTGATTGCAACTGTGTGTACTCTGTAGGCTGCTGGCCCTTTCAGTGACATATCAAAATCTTGCTTAAAGGCCAGTCATTTGCATTGTTTTTTTTCTTGTCCTTGTCCTCCTGGAAGCACATTCTATGATTTAATAGTCCTCACCAGCCTCCTTTTAGTTGGGTGAACCCTAACATTTTAAATGGGAAAAGGAAGTTATCTAATTATAGAGCCTTAGCTCTATACATTTACATTTTATCGAGTTGATTTTTTCCCAAAGCCGTTGACATCTTTAAGTAATTTTGTCACATAGAGTGACTTTCTGTGGGATAGGGAAAAATTCCTTTCTCTACACATTTTGAAAAGAAAACCAATAACAAGGTATCTGTCCTTCCTGTCCCCTGACACATTGCTGTTTTCCTCTTCCTTTGAAATGTTAATCCTCCTAAACAGGATGTGCTTTTCCTTTGATTAAAGCAGGAAGGACACAGAAAGGGTGACATTAAAAGGGGGAGATCATTGTCTCTCACTGGAAAGGAGGTCAGGGAAGGGAGAGTTAGTCAGACGTTACCACTCCGACCTCATCTAGCTGGCCCTCCTTACCCTGCCCCCACCAGGAGGACTGCGATGAGCTGCTGACGTCACTGTTCCTGCCAGCTGCTACCTGCACATCTGACCTTCACTAGTGACTGCCACAGTTAATTTCTCAGCTGAACTAGGGAATGAAACACCAGTAAACCCCACTTCTGAGTCACTGGGCATCGATGGCCAGGCCACCCTTCCCATTGAATGTCTTACACCTAAAGCTCTCGTTTACACCAACACTGCTGTGGAACCTAAAGTGAGTCATTAATGTTCCATAAATGCAGACCTGAAATCAGACTAATGGTGCTTTGTAAAAGCAACAAGACTAATGCAGCCTGTGCACAAAGGAGTCACCATTACTTATGCTAACTAGGAAGAGAGAAACATTCATATGACGTACACTTCTCAATGCTAACAATCAACTTCCTGAAAACATTTGTTTATATTACTTATTAGAAGATTAGAACATTAACATCACTAGAAACAAACCACCAAGAGATGTCTTAGGGCTTCCCAGTAAATGTCTTATGCAAGTACTCAACAACAAGGTTCTTTCTCTGCCCCTCTGAGGTGGTGGCCCTCAAGCTAACATGGGGGAATGCAAGGGTCAGCCTCAGACTGAAGACCAGGGGTCACTGGAGGGTTTCTTATAGTTCTAATTATGAGTATTAATTGGCTACACTCAAGTTCTGATCCATGACTGATTATCTAAGCTTATGATGAAAGAAAACTTCATTGTTTCTAATGAAAGCTATCCTTGTTGCTAAGTCGTTTCTGACTCTCCATGACCCCGTTTGGGGGTTTTCTTGGCAAAGACACTGGAGTGGTTTTGCCATTTCCTTCTGCAGTTCATTTTACAGATGAGGAAACTGAGGCAAACAGGGTGAAGTGACTTGCTCAGGGTCACACAGCTAGTAAGTAGCTGAGGCCAGATATGAATTCATGTCTTTCTGACTCCTGACTTCAAGTCTGGCACTCTATGCACTGCGTTACCTAGCTTCCCAAGAAGATGGAATATAAGATTCTCTACAGGACCAGCCTGAAAACAGGGTAAGACCTCAACTGACCTCAGCTGTGTAGGTGGAAAAGCTATGAGGCTTACTAGCCTCAGTCTTGGCCTGTGGCTAACTTTGTTGTTGTTGAGTGGTTGCAGTTGTGACCAACTCTTTTTCACCCCATTTGTGGTTTTCTTGAAAGATAATGGAGTGGTTTTGCCATTTCCATCTCCAGCTCATTTTATAGAGGAGGAACTGAGGCAAACAGGGTTAAGTGACTTGCCCAGGGTCACACAGCTAGTAAGTATCTGAGGCTGGATTTGAACTCACAAAGATGAATCTTCCTGCTTCCAAGCCCAGTGCTTTATCTACTACCCCACCTAACTGCTACCAATAACAGTTCTTAAGAACTACCTGTTTTTAAGTTCTTTCTCAGAAAATGCCTAGTTCCTTTTGAGATAGTTTAGGAAAACTCTTTAAGGCACCATGCTAGGTACAATGACAAAAAATGAAAAAAACAATCCCTTCACTTAAGAAGTTTACATTGGTGGGGAGGACAGAGTGGGAAAAGTTATCGAAAGTTAGCTGTTTACAGAGTACTAACAACTAAGGACATCAAGAAAAACTCCTAAACTGTTTTTTAAGAAGAGTTTTCCTAAACTATTTCAAAAGGAACTAGGCATTTTCAGAGGAGGGAAGACTGCAGTCCTGGGATGACTAACCTAGGTCAGGATGCTCAGATGCAGGAGATACAGTTTGGTTGGAACATAGACTTAAAAAGCAGAAGAATGTTTCATGAGCCTAGAAAGATAGGCCTTAAAGTCATTTACCTGCCATTTATCTTTTATCCTTGAAGTGATAGGAAGCCATCAGCAGTTAAAAAGAGGAGTGATGTACTCAGTTGGGCTTTAGGGAGATCATTTGGGCAGCTATATTTTTGATGGATACTTTTGTAATAGGCTTGGTGCTAATGAAAGGAATTTTCTGGGGTTTTTTCCCCAAAATTCTTTTCTATTCCAATAAGATCCTCTGCTCACCAATGAACAGAAGGACTTCTTGACATCCCTTTCTCCCCCTCTTTAGCATTCAGGTATTTCACTGTCTCAAACATGAAGGGACTGGTGGTAGAACTCTGCTTGTGGATGGATTCTATGCAGCAGAAATGGTCCTGCAGAGGGCTCCTGCAGACTTTGACCTCCTCAGCAAGGTGCCACTGAAGCATGAGTATATTGAAAATGTGGGAGAATGTCACAACCACATGATCGGGGTTGGGCCAGTCTTGAATGTCTACCCATGGAACAAAGAGCTCTACTTGATCAGGTGAGCATGAACAAATTGCCCCTTGCCTAGGCAGAGCACATAATAAGCTACCAGAGCTCATATTCCCCAAAGTGATTCTTGATCCTTAAGCTGATCCACCTGATCAAAATTCTCCACATCTTTCCATCTATGCTCACCATAGCATTGGCATCTTACAGCATTAGAGTCATTCCCTTTGATGAGTTTCCTTTGAGAATCAGTTGAAATGATAACCATGGGCTTTGTCAGTAAAGGCCTTTGCTTCAGGGAGAATCTCAGAAGAGTCTTGGGAAGCTTAGAAATTAAAAAGTGAGAATGACCTCACAGTAGAGGCTTGGATTCAGGGAGAGTCAATGTGCAACATGATATACAGTGCCTACGGTGGCTATGAATATGCCAGCATAATTCTGAATTGCAAAATATAACAGACTCTCTTTATACACGATAGAAGCAAAACATTTATTCAGACACTGGAAAGCCAAATCCCAACACCAGAAAACCGAATCCATCATAGCAAGAGAGAAATTAATACACCTTATCACTTATCACAACACCATCCCAAAGACTTCCCACAAACAAACACTCACAAACCTACTAGCTGTCTCCTTGCCTGTGTACTCTCCTCCCTCTGTACTAACTGCTCTGACTCCTAGCTTCCTCTGGGCTCTGCTCCACCCTTCCTGCTCTACCTATTCAGCAAATTCCTCTCACCACAGGCTCCATGTGATTACACGCGGCCTATTAAGGGACAGGGAAGATCTTTAAATTACCATTACCATTACACAATGTCACACATTTCCTAAAAGAAACGGAAACCCAAAAGTCAAATCTAAATAGGGCCTGCCTGATTTATTGATTCTCAAAAAATTAATAATTAGAAAAGCAGTAGTCACTTCGAATGTTTACAAGTCACTTTTACTGATGAAGGCATCAGTTGTCTCCTCTGCAATATGGACTTGCTAGATCATGTTAAGAGGTAGCATAACCAGATGGAGAGAAAGCAGACCTCAGAGTCGAGAAGGCCTGGGCTTAGGGTCTGCCTCTGGCTCAGCCTAGCTGGGTGACCTCTCAATGCTACAAGCAACTCTTTGAGACAAAAAATCTGCAGAAGTTGCTGATCTATATTATCTCTCCAGCCCTTCCTCCTACTTTCTTCCCAGGCTTTCAGGATAACCACTTTGTTTCCTGTACCTAAGTTATAGCCTTGTTTATAAAGGAAGATTTCTACTGTTTTGGGGGTTGACCCACAGGTACAACAATTATGACCGTGCCATCATCAACACCGTGCCTTATGATGTCGTCCACCGTTGGTATGCAGCACACCGGATCCTCACTACAGAGCTGAGGAAGCCAGAAAATGAGTTGTGGATCAAACTAAAGCCAGGCAAGGTGAGTTCTTCCCTTTAGGATTGGAATGAAAGTTGTTTGCCCTGGATCTGATTATAATTGAACCAAGGAGTCAGGTATTGGTCTCTCCAGATAGTTCTTTGCTCTTCCTTTCAGTGTAAACTTGAGATGGTCATTAACTTATGGGAGCTGATGAGATCCCCAAGTGAAGCAAGATAGAAGGGGAAGAGACAGATTGGGACAGATCATTCAAATGCTTAGACTTTCAGACTAGAATGTAAGAAACTCTAGGGAAATAGCACAGTGATGGTATTTTGTACACAGGAAAAAATAGAAAGGTCCTTTCATGGGCACTGATTATATTACAGAAGTGTACATCAAAAGCACAGCTATCCAGATTATTTCCCTAAAGCCAAACTCTGACCACATTATTCCTTAATTGCCAGTGGCTTCCTACTCCTTCTAGAATAAAAGATAAAAGACTGAGCTTGGTCATTAAAGAGATTTTGTTGTTTATGCCTTGTGAGAAGTCTTATATCTTTCAAGGAAGAGTGGAAGAATAACAGGAAAAGAAGAGTAGTTGTTATTAAACAGTCACCAAGTATTCATTAAACTGAGCATATAAAGACAGAAATGGAAAAGTCTCTGCCCTCACAGAGTTTGCCTTCTGTTGTCTGAGCGGGTACAAAATAAATACTGTATGAGGTAATTTGAGGAAGGGGCACCAGCAGAAGTGGGATCCAGAAAAGTCTTGTTGAGGAGGTAACTCTTGGGTAGAACTCCAAAGAAAGCCTAGGATCCTAGGAACAAAATTCTCATTTACATGGCCCTTATAAATGCTCCTCTAAACCTCATGACATTCCTTTCAGTAGAGAGTGTGCTATGACTGAGACTCTCTGAGTTTCCCAAGACCACCTTGCCGTTAGGGGCAGAACTTTGAGGACAGGGACTGTTTGCTAGATCAGTAGAGTCTTTCCATTCTGCTTCCTGGCTTCTTTGGGTCCTCTTCATTGAGAAGCTATTATTTCAGCCAGGACAAGCTCCTCAAGTATAGGTATCCTATGATGCTACCATTTTCCTTTGTAGCTTCTAACAGGGCCTACCACAAGGACTCCACAGACTCTAAGTATTCAGACATGGTGACTGTTTTTTTGAGCTCACTTAGAGCAGTCCATTTTTTCTTTAAAGTAACCTCCAGTTGCCCGAAGGGTTGCCAAACTATGCATACTCTTTGATCCAGCAATAGCGCTTTTAGGTCTGTATCCCAAAGAGACCATAAAAAGGACCCACATATACAAAGATATTTATAGAAGCTATTTTTGTGGTGGCAAAGAATTGGAAATTGAGAGGATTCCCATCAATTGGGGAACAGCTGAACAAGTTGTGGTATGTGAATGTGATGGAATAATATTGTGCTGTAACAAATGATAAGCAGACAGGTTTCAGAAAAATCTTGAAAGACTTACATGAACTGATGCTGAGTGAAGTGAGCAAAATCAGAAGAATATTATATACAATAACACCAACATTATATGATGATCAACTGTGATGGACTTAGCTCTTCTCAGCAATACAGTGATCCAAAACAATTCCAAAGGACTCAAGATGTAAAATGCTATCCACATTCAGATAAAGAACTATGGAGTTGGAATGCAGATCGAAACATTACTATTTTCACTTTTTTTGTGGCTTTTCCCTTTTGTTCTGATTATTCTTTCACAATATGACAAATGTGGAAATGTTTACATTTTTGCATTTGTTTTTTGGGTTTTTTTCAAATGCTTTATTAACTTCTGATTTACATCATTCATTTCCGCCACATTTTGAGTTAAAAATTTTCTCCCCGTTTTTCCCTACCCACCGCCCCAAAAGAGCAGTCCCACAGGATATCCCCTCCTCCAATTTGCTCTCTCCCATATTTTCTCCCATACCCCTTTCGACTTTTCCAGTGGATCTCTATGCCCCAGTGCCTGTATATCTTATTTCCCAAGTACATGTAAAATAGTATTAATAATAGTATATATATATGTTTATATTTATATTTGAATATTTGATTTTAAAACTTTAAATTCCAGATTCATTCCCTTCCTCCCTTGTCACCCACCCTTACTGGGAAGATAAGCAGTTCAGTATAGGTTGTACATGTGTGGCTAATGCAAAACAAAAACATAGTAGATATATTTTAAATACTGAGTATATTTCCCTCCCTCCTATCCCACCTCCCTCTTGTTCTATTCCCTACTTTGATCCCTTCCATTTTCAAAAGTGGCTGCTTCCAACTTCCCTCCCCCCCAGCCTACCCTCCCTCCATCATTCCCCCTCTCATCCCCTTCCCCCCTACTGTCCTGGAGGCTGAGATACCCTATTTAGTGTGTATTTCATTCCCTCTTCAAGCCAAATTCAATGGGAATAAGATTGACCCCTTTCCTTTTGCCTATTCTTCCAATCCATTGTAACCATTTTCCCTTGCCTCTTTTATATGAGATAGTTTACCCCATTCTGTCTCTCCATCTCCTCTCATTATATTCCTCTCACCTCTTAATCTCACATTTTAAGTATCATCCTTTCCTGTTAAATTGGTCCTGTGCCCTCTATCTATGTATATCTATAAACATATATACACACATTCACATATGTATTCATATGCCCATATACACTCATATATAGACATATATATATATATTTCTATTCCCTTCAACTACTGAGAAAAGTTTCATAAGTTACAATTATTGTTTTTCCATGTAGGAATGTTAATAGTTCAACTTTGATAAGTTCCTTATGATTTCTTTTCCTTGTTTACCTTCTCATGCTTCTCTTGCTTCTTGTATCTGAATGTCAGATTTTCTATTCAACTCTGGTTTTTTCAGCAAGAATGCTTGAAAGTCCTCTATTCCACTGAATGACCATATTTTCCCCTGAAACATGATACTCAGTTTTGCTGGGTAGGTGACTCTTGGTTTTAATCCCAGCTCCTTTGACCTCCAGAATATCATATTCCAAGCCTTTTGATCCCTCAGTGTAGAAGCTGCCAGATCCTGGGTTATCCTGATTGTGTTTCCACAATATTCAAATTGTTTCTTCCTGGCTGCTTGTAATATTCTCTCCTTAATCTGGGAATTCCAGAACCTGGCTATAATATTCCTAGGAGTTTTCTTTTTGGGATCTTTTTCAAGAGGTGATCGGTGCATTCTTTCAACCTCTATTTTGCCCTCTGGTTCTAAAACATCAGGGCAGTTTTCTTTGAGAAACTTCCTGGAGGATGATTTCTAGGTTCTTACTTTGATCATGGCTTTCAGGTAGTCCAATAATTTTTAAATTATCTCCCCTGGATCTATTTTCCAGGTCAGTGGTTTTTCCCATGAGATATTTCACATTGCCTTCTCTTCTTTCATTTGTTTGGATCTGTTTAACAGCATCTTGATTTCTCATAAAGTCATTAGCTTCGATTTGCTCCAATCTAATTCTGAAGCAATGCTTCTCCTCAGTGAGCTTTTGAGATTCTTTTTCCATCTGGCAAATTCAGCTTTTTAAGGCATTCTTCCCCTCATTGCCTTTTTGAGCCTCTTTTGCCATTTGAGCTAGTCTATTTTTTAAGGTATGATTTTCCTCAGTTAGGCTGTTGACTCTCATTTCATAATTTTCTTGCATTGTTCTCATGTCTCTTCCCAATTTTTCCTCCACTTCTCTTATCTGCTTCTTAAGGTCCTCTATGGCCTGTAACCAGCTCGTATTTTCATTTGAAGCCTTTGGTACAGGAGTTCTGACTTCATTGTCTTTCTCCTGTTCCATGCTTTGCTCCTTTTTGTCCCCAAAATAGGAGTGTAATGTTGGAATCTTCTGTCTGCTTTGTTTCCTTTGCCTGGTCATGTTGTCCATCAGTCACTTGACACCTGGGCTTTTTGCCACAAAAGAACTCTGCCACCAGACAGGGGAGCTTTCGTCCCAAACACTGGGGTTTTCTCAGCTGCTGGAGGTATTAGATGGGTGCCCTCTCTGAGGTTTCCACATGGTCTGGCAAGCTGGACACACACCCCAGGACCTCCACCCTAGATTGCCATCCAGATCCAAGATGGTTAAAGCAAGAGTGATTACCCCTCATACTGGTGCTTGGTCTCCCTACACTCTGCAGGCCAGGAGCTGAAGCTTCCACATGGCACTGGCTGGCTATGCCATCATCTCAGCGGCTTCTCTCCCTGGGGACAAAAACCATGCACTCCCACTTACTGGGTCCCAAAGTCTAGACTGCCCTGATCTGGAAAGGTCCACGGCTGCTGCTGATCTGGAGTACCTCCATCCTGCATCTGGTCAGGCCCGCCCTGGGGCTAAAGTCTTTTCGTGGGGCTGTGCTTGGCTCCCAGAGCATTGTGCCAGCCTGCCGGGCTGTCCTCAGTGGGAGGTTAGCTTCTCTGTGTCATTGTGTGGGTTCTGCAGCTCCAAAGTTTGTTTAGAGTCCCCTTTTTACATGGATTGGGGAAGGTAGAAGCTGGAGCAGCGGGGAGGTCCTGCTTCTATTCCACCATCTTGACTGCCACATTTTTGCATTTGTATAATCTATATCAGATTGCTTGCTATCTTGGGAAGGGGAAATGTGAGGGAAAGAGGAAGAGAAAAAAATTTGAAACTCAAAATCTTATAAAAATTGAGACTGGATCAGCAGCAGCTGTGGCGGTTTCCAGAATTATCAACCCATAAATGCTAAAGATAAAGTAAAAGGTCAGTGTGGAACTCTGTTGGAACTGGGGGGGGGGGATGGAGGAGCACAGTTCAGCCCCTGCCCCCTGGGGTGAGAATTGGTGGAGGTGCAGCGGCAGCTGCCACGTGGCTGCTTCAGAGCTCTTGGCCTGCAAATTGAAGGGGTACCAAACTACCATTAAAAGGAGTAATCCCTCTTGCTTTAACCTGCTTAAATCTGGATTGCTGTCTTTTGTGGATGTCCTGGAGTATGTGACTAGGTGCCAGAGTTTGTGGGAGCTGCAGAGAGGATACCCAAGTAATAGATCCGGCAGCTGTGAAAACCCCAACAATTTGGGACAAAGCTCTCTTCTCTGGCATCAGTTCTACTGTGGCAAAAAGCTCAAAAGTCAAGTAATTGAGTGGCAACATGAGCAAGAAAAGGAAGCAAGGCAGGCACAGCAGTCTGACTTTGGACTCCTTTTTTGGGGACAAAAAGGATCAAAGCATGGAACAGGAGGAAGACAGCAAAGTCAGAACTCCTGCAACAGAAGCTTCCAAGAAAAGAATGAGCTGCTTACAGGGCATAGAGGGGCTTAAGAAGGATTTTGAAAACCAAATAAGAGAAGTGCAGGAAAAATTGGGAAGAGAAATGAGAATGATGCAAGAAAATCAAGAAAAGCAAGACAACAGCCTGACTGAAGAAAATAACACCTTAAAAAATAGATTAACTCAAAAGGCAAAGGAGAACCAAAAAGCCAATGAGAAGAATGCCTTAAAAAGCTGAATTTGCCAGATGGGAAAGGAATCTCAAAAGCTCATTGAAGAGAATAATTCCTTCAGAATTAGATTGGAGCAAATGGAAGCTAATGGCTTTATGAGAAATCAAGATACTATTAAACAGATCCAAAAGATGAAAAAAAATAGAAGGCAATGTGAAATATCTCACTGGAAAAAACACTGACCTGAAAAATAGATCCAGGCGAGATAATTTAAAAATTATTGGACTACCTAAAAGCCATGATCAAAAAAGAACCTAGAAATCATCCTTCAAGAAATTCTCAAGGAAAATTGCCCTGATATTTTAGAACCAGAGGACAAAATAGAAATTGAAAGAATTCACTGATCACCTCTTTAAAAAGATCCCCAAAAGAAAACTCCTAGGAATATTATAGCCAGGTTCCAGAATTCCCAGACCAAGGAGAAAATATTACAAGCAGCCAAGAAGAAAAAAATTTGAATATTGTGGAAACACAATCAGGATAAGACAAGACCTAGCAGCTTCTACATTAAGAGATCGAAAGACTTGGGATATGATAATCCGGAGGTCAAAGGAGCTAGGATTAAAACCAACATTTACCTACCCAGCAAAACTGAGTATAATGTTTCAGGGGAAAATATGGTCATTCAGTGAAATAGAGGATTTTCAGGCATTCTTGATTAAAAAAAAACAGAGTTGAATAGAAAACTTGACACTCAGATACAAGAAGCAAGAGAAGCATGAGAAGGTAAACAGGGGAAAAAAATTGTAAGGAACTTATCAAAATTGAACTATTTACATTCCTGCATGGAAAAATGATAATTGTAACTTATGACACTTTTCTCAGTATGAGGATAGTTGAAGGGATTATAAATGTATACATATATATGTATACACACATATGTATGTCTATATGGGAGGATATATGTACATATGAATCCATTTGTGATTTTGTGTATATATGCGTACAGGTATACATAGACAGAGGGCACAGGATCAATTGAATAGGAAGTGATGATATTTAAAAACTAAAATTAAGAGGTGAGAGAGGAATATATTGAGAGGAGATAGGGAGAGACAGAATAGGGTAAATTATCTCATATAAAAGAGGCAAGGAAAAACTGTTACAATGGAAGGGGAGAGCAGGAAGGTAAAAGGGTCAATCTTACTCTCATTGAATTTGGTTTATGGAGGAAATAACATGTACACTAAATTGGGTATCTTACCGTACAGGAAAGTAGGGGGGAAGGGGATAAGAGGGGGGATGAGAGAAGGGAGGGCAGATTGGGGGGGAGGGTAATTAGAAGCACACACTTTTGAAAAGGGACAGAGTCAAAGTAGAAAATAGAACAAGTGGGGGGTGGGATGGGATGGAGGAAAATATAGTCAGTATTTCACAATATATCCAGTGTGGAAATGTTTTGTGTAACTTCACATGTACAACCTATATTAAATTGCTTATCTTCCCAGCAAGGGTGGGTGATGAGGGAAGAAGTGAAAGAATCTGGAATTCAAAGTTTTAAAATCAAATGTTTAAATATATATATATGTATGTATGTATGTATATATTTACATGCAACTGGGAAATAAGGTATATAGACACTGGGATATGGAGATCCATCCTGCCCTACTAGAAAGTTGTAGGGGCTATGGGGGAGGATATATGAGAGAGCAGATTGGGAGAGGGAGTATACAGTGGGATCGCTGTTTTGGGGTGGTGGGTAGGGGATATACAGGGAGAAAATTTATAACTCAAAATCTTGTAGAAATGAATGTTGTAAACTAAAAATAAACATAAAATTAAATATAATAAATAGTTTAACCTTAAAAAAATCTTATAAAAATTAATGTTGAAAACTATCCTTAGGTGTAATTGGAAAAAATAAATAATATTATTTAATCAAATAAATAAATAAGTGAATGAATGAATGAATGTATAACCTCCATTGATTTCAGAATCCCATAGTCATTTCTTCTTCTTGATGGTCTCCTCTCTTTCCCTTTGTTCATTTACAGGCCCTATTTATAGACAACTGGCGTGTTCTACATGGCCGGGAATCATTCACAGGCTATCGTCAGCTATGTGGCTGTTACCTGACAAGAGATGATGTGTTAAGCACAGCCCGCTTCCTTGGACTTCAAGTTTAAAACTTCAGCTGTGGAAATGAAGTGTGAGCATGCTGGCATATCCTAAAGAGCAGGAGGTCTTATATCAGTCTTTAGATTGGCCTTCTAGAGCTCCCCACAACATTTAAGCATTCTCTCATTACTGATGTAGGGACACACATGAGAGAGGGCCTACTAGACCCCAAAATCCCCCTGTCCAATGGCAAAGCATTTCCAATTCTCTTCAGCTGAGCAGACTTTTTTTTTAGTTCTTGGGCCTTTTGATAAAATCCAGATCAATTCACTCCCATGCTATACCCACAATAAATCCCTTTGTATCAGAATCCCTTAAAACAGGCCCAGACTAGGAGTAATATTGTTTAGAGCTGGAAGAGACTTCATCATTTAGTCCAACCCCCTCATTTTAGAGATTAGGAAAACTGAGGCCCTGAGAATTGAATGACTGATTCCAGGGTCTTAGAACTAATTTACATCAGGACCCAAACCCAGGTCTCCTTACTATCCCCCTCAAAATTGGAGGGAGTCTCAGGAAGTCTCTAGTATCCTCTGCTTCATTGAGCAGAGGCAGAGTCAGGGAATTATCAGTTGAAATGTAGATGGGACCTCAGAGATAGTCCGATTCCCACATTTTATATAGGGGAAGTGATTTACCAAGGTTAAGTGACTGGGCTTGAATTTGAGATGAAATCTCCGACTCCAAAGATCATACAGTTTTCAGTTTGGCAGAGCCAGTATGTGAACCTTGGTCTTCTGATTCCAAATCCAATTCATCTCTCCTTCATTGATATCATAATCATAGGATTCTCAATAGGGAGTTTTCTTAAAAATCATCTAGTCCAAGCCTTTCATTTGACAGATGAAGAAACTGAGGCACAGACAGATCCAAAATTACACAAGCAATAAGGAACACAGTTGGGATTCAAGAACCTTGAATGTCAAAGACCTTGCTTGCACTTCAGAGTGAAACACCTTTAAGTTATAGCTTAGTTAGCAGAACATGGTTATCTTCTTTAGGATCCATGATTTCATAATTTGGTTACTAGAAAACATTGAATGCCTTCCATTTCAGAATTCCCATACTTTGGCTCTGACATTTTCATTCCTAGCTATGGTGGTTTTCTAAAACATACTGTTATGATTGTAGTTCTCAGTCCCATAAATTTCACTTGGGACTTGGGGGTGGGGGGAGTCACAGGATGGCAGAGATAGAAGTGACCTTAGGGACCATCTGATAAAACCCTCTCATTTTATAGATGAGGAAACTGTGACCCAGGGAGGAAGATTTTAAACATATACTAGGCCAGCCACATGAATTTTGCACAGAAGGACCTGATGTCAAGAGGGGGGAAAGGGATTTGCCTGACTCATCTCTCAGCAAGCAGAAAAGAGGAATCATTTCTTGACCAAAGGGCCTGCATTGTTCCGGTTGTGTAATTTGCTACATTGGGAGAACTGCCATTTCTATTGTGCTTCAGGGTTTGCAAAGCACTTTAATTTGGCTCAATTCTGTGGTAGAGCAACTGCCATTTTTGAAAGGTAGAAAAAGGTAGGGAAGCTTGTATGGATTCAGGGGAAGGAAAGGGAAGAGAATAAGCATTTCTATAGAATGTGCAGTGTGCCATAAACTGAGCTAAGCACTTTATAGACATCTGATTGGATCCTCACAACAACCCTGGGAAGTGGGTGCTATTATGATCCCCATTTTATAGAGGAGGAAACCGAGGTGAACAGTTAAAGTGGCTGGCCCAGAGTTGCATGGCTAGTAAGTGTCTGAGGCTGGATTTGAACTTAGACTCCTAGTCTAACTCTCTTTGCATTGTGGCACCCCCAGCTGCCTAGGCTATAGTTCAGAGCTAATGGTCCTACTGCTGCTGCTAATCATAATACCCTAGATCTATGTAGCACTTGAATGTTTCTAGAACATTCTACATATATTATCTCATTTGAGCTTCCCAACACTATACTGTAGATGGAAGAGGCAATAGCACCATTTTACAAATGAGCCAATGAAGGTGCAGAGAGGTGTCATGGTCTAGTCATTGGATAGAGAACCTACATTGAAGTCAGAAATACCTGGGTTCCAATCCCGCCTGGACACCTGCTACTTGTGTAACCCTGGGTAAGTCCTTAGCCTCTCAGTACTCTGGATAGTTCTCTGAGAGAGAAGCTGCAAAGAAATTGTTGCTCTCCATTAGTAGAGGGTTCTTCCTCACCCGAGGATTTCCTCAGGAAAGAACAAATCCATACCAAAAAAACCCACAAAACAACAACCCACAAGCAGAACATTTTTAAAAGAATGAGGAAATTGGCCGCCCAGAGCATTCCTAGGTCTCTGGCCCCTTTGGCCCCTAGCCAGGGTGGTTCCAACCCTGTTCTTTCACTGTTGGAGCAATATGAAACACTTTTTGCTCTCCACCTTTCATCTGGGCAAGGGAATGGAGGGCAGCTTTGCTGAGTCATCTAAATATCGCGGCAGTGTACAAGAGGAACCCTAAATCAAGTTCTTGATGTTTTCAATTTTGGGGGATAATTTGATGCCCTCCTCTGCCCCCATATCCACATCAATGGAATGATGAAGTATGTTGTAACAGGTACTAAATGGAAAGGGTTTTTACATTATGATGTTTTCCCATAACTTCCTTAGACTTTTGCCTAATAAAAACCCGAAGCCCTTTACTGTGGAGTCCTCAATTGAATGGTACTAGTTGTTTGATGCGCATTCCAACAGGTCTATTCTCTTGTGTCCTCAGGAGTAGTTAAGAAATAATGAGATTTCATGACTATTCTACCTTGTGTTCTAGAACAAGAAGCTCTTGGCTAGTTGTTTTCCATGTTTTTCTCCATCCTTTACTATATGCTCTTTTCTCTTTTCTTGCTTCAAACCTCCCTAAAGGGACAATCATCTTGTTCTCCTGTGTTCACAGCTATGTTTTGTCTAGAGTTTGAATTGACATTAGACTTGGAAGGGGCTTCATGGATTGTCACATTTTATTACCCCCCACTCCTCAATGCAGTAGTTATTGTTGAGCCATTTCAGTCATGTCCAACTCTTTGTCACCCCATTTTGTTGGCAGAGATACTGGAGTGATTTGCTATTTCCTTCTCCAGATCATTTTAGAGATGAAGAAACTGAGGAAAACAGGGTTAAGTGACTTGTCCAGGGTCACATAGCTAGTGTTAGAGGATGGATTTGAACTCAGGTTTTTCTGACTCCAGGCATGGTACTCCAAAACATCCCTAACAATTACCTGTCTGAACCAGGAACTCTCTACCTCCGGAAACAAGTATGCACTATTGTTAAACACCTCTGACTGATATGATTTATTCATTCAAGAAGCATTTATCAAAGACCTCTTGTGTGTCAGGCCCTGTGTTGGGCACTGGGGATACAAAGACAAAAATGAAAGTCTGCCCTCAGGGAGCTTACACATATTTTTTCTTTTTTCAAACTATTTTACTTTTCCCAATTATATGTCAAGATAATTTTTAGCATTATATTTCCACATTAATCACAGTTGTGAAAGAAGAAACTGATCCAAAGGAAAGAAAAAACCCAAAAAAGAATAAAGTGAAAAAAGTATGCTTCAATTTGCATTCTGAGTCCATCAGTTCTTTATCTGGATGTGGATAGGATTTTCCTTCAAGAGTCTTTTGCACTTGTCTTGGATCATTGGGTTTCTGAGAAGAGCCAAGTCATTCATAGCTGATCATCATACAATGTTACTGATACTATGTACAGTGTATTCCTGGTTCTGCTCATTTCAGTTTGTATCAGTTCGTACAAGTCTTTACAGGTTTTCTGAAATCTGACTGTTCCATCATTTCTTATTGCATAATAGTATTCCATTATATTCATGTATCACAGCTTGTTCAGCCATTCCCCAATTGATGGGCATCCTCTCAATTTCCAATTCTTTGCCACCATGAAAATGGACACTATAAAAATTTTTGTATATGTGGGGCCTTTTCTCTTTTTTATGATCTTTGTGGGATACAGACTTAATAGTGGTATTGCTAGATCAATGGATATGCACAGTTTTGTGCTATCAAATAGCCCTTTGAGCTTAGTTCCAAATTGCTCTCCAGAATGGTTCAATCAGTTCACAACTCCACCAACGATGCATTAGAGTCATTCTCCAACATTTATCATTTTCCCTTTTTGAAATATTAGCCAATCTGATAGGTGTGAGGTGGTACCTCATAATTGTTTTAATATGCATTTCTCTAATCAAAAGTGATTTAGGACATTTCTTCATTTGCATATAGATAGCTTTGGTTATTTCATCTGAAAACTGCCTGTCCATATCCTTTGACCATTTATCAGTTAGGAAATGGCTTGTATGTACCATTGTTTATAAATTCTTATAAATTTGACTCATTCTTTATATATTGGAGAAATGAGGCCTTTATCAGAAACACTTGCTGTAAGACTGTTTCCTAGCTTTCTGCTTTCCTTCTAATCTTGGTTGCATGGTTTTTGTTTGTGCAAAAGCTTTTTAATTTAATCTAATTAAAATTATCTATTTTACATTTTGTAATACTCTCTATTTCTTGTTTAGTCATGAATTCTTCCCTTCTCCATAGATTTGACAGGTAAACTGTTCCTTGTTCTTCTGGTTTGCTTATTGTGTCACCCTTTATGTGTAAATCTTGTACCCATTTTAACCTTATCTAGGTATATGGTGTGAGATGTTGGTTTATACCTAGTTTGTGTCCTATTATTTTCCAGTTTTCCCAGCAGTTTTTGTCACATAGTGAGTTCTTATCCAAAATGCTCCTGGAGTCTTTGGATTTATCAAACACTAGGTTAGTATGATCATTTGCTACTATGTCTTTTGTACCTAATATATTCCACTGATCTGCCTTTTTCTTAGCCAATACCAAATAGTTTTGGTGATTGTAACTTTATAATATAGTTTTAGAACTGGTATTACTAGGCCACCTTCCGTTGTATTTTTTTTCTTTAATACCTTTGCTATTCTTGACCTTTTGTCCTTGTGGTTGAATTTTGTTATTATTTTTTCTAGCTCTATAAAGGATTTTTTTTGGCATTGAATAAGTAAATTAACTGAGGTAGAATTGTCATTTTTATCATATTGGCTCAGCCTACCTGTTACCAGTTGATATTTTTCTTTTTTTTTCTTTGCTTTTTGGAGGGGAATGGGGGTTAAGTGACTTGCCCAAGGTCACAATGCTAGTAAGTGTGTTAAGCGTCTGAGGCCGAATTTGAACTTAGGTCCTCCTGACTCCAACTCTGGTGCTCTATTCACTGCACCACATAGTTGCCCCAGCAATTGATATTTTTCCAATTGTTTGGATCTGACTTTATTTGTGTGAAAAGTGTTTTGTAATTGTGTTTGTATGATTTCCGGGTTTGTCTTAGCAGGTAGACTCCCAAATATTTTATATTGTCTGCAGTTATTTTAAATGGAATTTCTATTTCTATGTCTTGTTGCTGATGATTTATGTGGATGATTTCTATCCTGCAACTTTGCTAAAGTTGTTAATTATTTCAAGTAGATTTTTATCTAAAGTTCTCTAAGTATGACATCATATTATCTGCAAAGATTGATAGTTTTGTTTCCTCATTGCCTATTCTAATTCCTTCTATTTTCTTTTCTTATTTATTTCTATAACTAACATTTATAGTGCTATATTGAATAATAGTGGTGATGATAATGGGCATCCTTACTTTACTGATCATATTAGGAAGACTTCTAGCTTATCCCCATTATAATGCTTACTGATGGTTTTAGATAGATACTGCTTATCATTTTAAGGAAAGCTCCTTTTAGGATGCTCTATTTTGTCAAAAGCTTTTTCAGCATCTATTGATATAATGTGTTGATTTTGTTACTGATATGGTCAATTATGTTGATAGTTTTCCTAATAGTGAACCAACCCTGTGTTCTTGGTATAAATCCCACCTGATCATAGTGTATAATCCTTGTGATATATTGCTGTCATCTCCTTGCTAGTATTTTGTTAAAACATTTTGCATCAATATTCATTAGGTAAATTGGTCTATAATTTTCTTTCTCTGTTTTAGCTCTTCTTGGTTTAGGTATTAGCACCATATCTGTGTCATAAAAGGAGTTTGATAGGACTCCTTCACCTATTTTTCCAAATAGTTTATATAGTATTGTAATCAATTGTTGTTTAAATGTTTGGTAGAATTCACTTGTAAATCCATCTGGTCCTGGGGATTTTTTGTTAGGGAGTTCATTAATGGCTTGTTCAACTTCTTTTTCTAAGATGGTTTATTTAGGCATTCTATTTCCTAATCTGTTAATCAAGGTAATTTATATTTTCATAAATATTCATTGATTTCACTCACATTGTCAGATTTATTGGCATATAATTGGACAAAATATTTTTTAATGATTGCTTTACTTTCTTCTTCATTGGTGATGACTTCACTCTTTTCATTTTTGATACTGGATATTTGGTTTTCTTTGTTCTTTTGTAAAATTAAATTAACCAATAACTTATCTATCTTATTGGCTTTTGTCATAAAACCATCTCTTAGTTTTATTTATTAATTCAATAGTTTTTTTTTTACTTTCAGTTTTATTAATCTCACCTGTTTATTAATCTCTCTCTGGGCTTGAGACCACTTCCCATTTTGTTTGGAACCTTGTTCATAGGTGTTTTTAACATTGTTGTCCCCTTCTGAGTTTGTATCTTGACCTTCCCTCTCACCATGATAACTTTCTATGGTCAAATTCTTTTTTGGTATTTTTTGCTCATATTTTTTGGCCTTTTTCTTTTTTAAAATTTGAACTTTGCTTCTGGGGAAGGGACATCTCTCAGGCTTCTTGTGCCAGGGGCTGCAGGCTCTGGCTGTTTACCTATTGCCCTGAGGCCCATAGGGACCCCTCATATCAGGTGCTGCACTGAGGGAGTGGCATGGGGGTGACTGCTGTTGCTGGAGATCTTAGAGGTCTGGCAGCTTATCTGTCCTGAGCCAGCATCCTGATACTGGTGTCTATTGTATATTAAAGCCAGTGAAGTGTTTCTGCATTTCCCCAGGGGTACACTAAAGCACATGGTAGCCTGGCCTCTGGAGGCTGCCTGTTTCCTGGGGCTATGCTGAGGCATGTGGAGGGCGGGGTCCTGGTGTTGGCATATGCTTGTTCTATCCCACTGGGGCTCAAGATCCCCCACTGGCTTGCTGAGGTATCTGTCTGTCCTGGACTGCTCTCCTCTTTTACCTGAGGGAGATAGAACTTTCCTGCTGATCTTCCAAGTTTCTTGGGCTAAACGATTGTTTTACCCCAGATTTTAACTCGTTCTGATGCTCTAGGATTTATTTTAGGGCACTATTTTATGGTTATTTGGAGGTGAATATGGGAGAGTTACTGCAGTTTACTGCTTACTCCACCATCTTGGCTCCCAGAAATCTGTTTACTCACTATTTGAGTATAAATAAATATAAAGCTCTTCCTTAGATTGAGTTGATAATTGGTTTCCCTGAAGCTCCTACCACTGATATAATTTTTTTCCCTCTGTGTTCAAGATCAGATAAAGCAGGTCCCTTTTCTAGTAGTATAGACCTCCAGATTTTTTAAGATAGCAACCATTGTTTCTCTAAATCTTTTCTTCTTCAAAGGAAACACCCCCAATTTTTCATAACAAAATTTGAGTCCCATCTCCATCCTGGATCCCTCCAGTTTTTAAGTACCCTTCCTAAATTATGGCACCCAGGACCAAACACAACCCTCCAGCTGTGGAACCTCCAGGGTCTGACATCAGGCAATCAGTCACCTCCCCTGGGCTAGATACCCATGTGAACTAAGATTGTCTTATATTCTTCTTTGACCGTGTCTCATTTTTGACTCATTCACTAGAGTCCTCAGCTTTTTTTAAATACATGTATGTGTTCTCTATGCTATGCTTGTATATTTTGAATACTGTGGATAAGTTAACTTACCTTGGCTGTATACTTTCTAGGGATGTCCACATGGATGGTGAGGTTGATACACACATTGCCAGAGCTAACTCAGTGTTTGGGAGGCCCCAAAGAAAAGTGTAGGAGAGAAGAGGTATTAGACTGCCTACCAAACTGAAGACCTCATTATCTTATACCTGTGAAACCTGGACAGTCTACCAGTGCCATGCCAGGAAATTTTAAAAAATTCCATTTGAATTTCTAGCACCTTTGTTCCATGTCAGGCACACATAGATTCTGAAGATCATCTGACAAGAAAAGGTACCAGACACTGAGGTACTTTCTTGAGCTACATTGCCAAGCATTCAAATTCTGTCATAAAGGAGGCAGCACTGATAGTTTGACCTCCTTGTTTAAATGCCAAACATTCACTTGCCTAAAAGACTTATTTTATGGAGAACTCACACATGAAAGGAACTCTTACGGTGATCAGAAGAAGTAATATGAGGACACTCTCAAGGTCTCTCTGGACTGTGGGATTGATTACATGACATAGGAAACACTGGCAAAGGACCGCCCAGCATGACATACCTGTATCAAAGAAAGTGCTCTCCTCTATAAGCAAAGCAGAGTTGCAGGAGTTCAAAAGAAACATAAGATATGCGAATTTAGAAACATCTATGCTTTAAATGTTCACATGGACTATTTGTGCCCAAACTGTGGTAGAACATTCCAAACTCATATTGGTCTGATTAGCCACAGTTGGACACATTGTAACTTGACTCCCATATAGTGATGTCATTTTGGTCTTCTTGGAGAACAGAAAGTAACCAACCATAAGTATCTAAATTAATAATTGAGCAGCCCTTTGTTTCTAAGTTCTCAAACTTGCTTTGGAATCTGTTTCTAAATCAGGAGTATCATACACTTTAACTCTAATCACATCCACCATCACAGGGGAAAAGATTCTGCTAGGACCTAGATGTGCCAGTCTCCAATCATGTATGACCATTCATTTCATTCCTGTTTTTGGAAGGTCCAGTCTTGTTGCCCTGGTCCAGGACAAAAGCATTCTAACATCAAGTGACTCTTGAGCATAGTTCAACAGCTTGTGTTTATGCACTGCCCTGCTCTCCTCAAGAGATACATATGGAACTGCTGAACTGTCTTGCCCCCACACAGCTGGTGCTGAAAGTGAGGGCAGGGAGAATATGAGGACATACTAGAGGCAAGTCATACTTATGTCTGTGGAGAGAGCCTGAGTTATGACCACCGTTGTGGTAAAGAAACCAAATAAGGAATGAGAAACAGAGTTGGTTATAAAGAACATAGTTGACCGAGAGCAGGTGGTCTGCAAACTACTTGGGGGTTCACAACAGTGGTCCAAAGATTTCTCAAAAGTCCTCTAATGGCATGCTAAGCAATAAATAATTGTCTACAATGTTATAGATATCTTTTCCCTCTGTAACTGCAAACGTGCATTTTTGAAGCATCATAGATTTGTTTCTGCAGTGATTTGAAACCATGGTTGATCATTTGCACGATTTTGGTGCTCACATGGCAATTATATCAAACTGACCATTTGTGACTAAACACATGTTCTCATAACAACCTGTCATCAAATTGTTTCCAAATTTCCACAAGTATGCAATGTTCAAGTACAAAATGATTTGCAGGCACATACCTTCATTTGTGTTCTATATCAGAGTAGTTCCCATGTTCCCCTCTGTAACCCTGTAATCATACTTCATCAGCTTTATAATCACATGATCAAGATGTAACAAATCATGAATGTTTGTGTCCTTATAATAAAAGCTAGTATTTACACAGTGTTGATCCTCACAACAACTCTGGGAGAGTGGTGCTATTATCCCCATTTAACAGGATGGAAATGAGGCAAACAGAGATGAAGTGGCTTGCCAAGGATCACAGAGCTAGTAAGTGTCTGAGGTGGGATTTGAACTCAGGTCTTCCTGACTCCAGACCCCAAACTCTGTGTAATGAGCCACCTCTTGCATCACAAATATCAGGCTGTTTGAAAAACATGATCACTGGACATGCTTATTGTAGGTCATCTTTACAAACCATCATGTACCATCGCAAATGTTCTTCAGAAACAAGCCACATATTGCCTTTCATTGCAATATTAAGGCAATTTTCCTATTTAAACATCTTCCACTTATGTTACTATTCTTTCTATCTGGTAGATTTTCAAATAAACTGTTTAGCAATAGTGGTCAGTCATTCAGTAGAGTTTTTGTGAGAGTTGCCCATGCAAATGGTAGAAGAGAAGAAACACAAAGGTTGTTTTATATATAAGTATTATTATATATACACATTGTTAAAAATGAAATAATATATACAGTTGAGCTTTAAGTATATTCATCATTTAATACAGGATGAGTAACTATGACAACAGGCTGGACCAAACACAAACTCAGGCCTGCTGACCAGCAATCTTTGCTGGTTGCCAGTTGTGGGTGATGACTGCTTAGACCCAGGCCTAGCCCAATACCCTCTGCAAGATGGAGACTGAGGTTTATAATTCATCTGCCATATAAAGTAGTAGTCTACTTTGGTGGAATGAATGAATAAATGTAAAAGTATTAATTGTTACTTTTATTTTTTAAAAATTGACAAGCATTTATTTTCTCTCCCTCCCACTTTACCCTCCCACTATACCCCCCATAATTCAACAACAATAAGAAAAAGAAACAGAAAGCCTTCAAAAAGAGTCAAGGAAAACAAATGTGCTTGTTGGATAGATCCACATATCTCATGGGTAGTATGCTCCATCTTCTGTCCTCTGGAGTCCTTGAGTTGATCAAAATTTTAGTCTTTCAAAGTTGCTTTTCTTTATAAAGTAATCACAGTGTAGTGTTCACTTGCAGTCTTCCCTCAGTGATCTTAAATTTTAATGCAGGAAGAAACACACATTGGGGTGGGGGTAGCCAAGGTGGGGAGCACTTTGGTTTGTGAATAAGACTAGAGGGAATAATAGATTGACACAACCCATCCAGGTGCAATGGTAGAGTTGTTGATTCCAGAACTGAGGGATTGGGAGGGAAGATGGAGTAAAGGGTGTTGCTTGGCAAGGTGGCTTTGGAAGAAGTGGCTATAGAGGAGGAAGTGTTATGGGCGAGGCAGTCACCAATCAGGAGAGTGACACCATGGGATGAAAGATCCTTTAGGACATGGTCTCTTGTGTGAGAAGACGTGGCCAGAGAGGCAAGAATGAAGTGGCTAACAATCTCCTACCTCCTCTTTTTTTCACTATATTTATCAATCACTGGCCACACAGTAGCCAACTATCTTCTACCCTCATCTCCCATTCTTTCATCCCCATCCTCCTCAACCCTACCCCACTCATGTCCCATTCCAATTCCATTTAAGTTTTCTGTAGTGTCCTCCATTCCATAGTGAACAAAATTCCCTTCTTTCTTGTTCTATTCCTTTGCTCCATATCAGGCACACTTAAGGGTGGTCACACAATGGGTCTCACTATTACCTACAAGTATCCTACATTATTAATTAGAAATGGACATTATTCTATTTAAACATGTTATCCATCCATCTCTCCCTATACCTCACCCTTCTTAAATATTCTTTACTCTCCTTGTGACCTCTAATTCCTCAACCCTTAGTACTTTCTCAGGCTTTCTCAGGATAATGAATCATTAGACCTGCTCTAATTTTACTTCCACTTCCTCCCTTTCTAATATCCACCCAATAGTTAGCAATTTAAACTATATTCTGACTTCTGTTACCAAGTCCCTCATTCCCTTAGTCTGTCTCTCAGCCTTGGATTAGGGGCTACTGAATGAGTAGGAGGAATGGGTACATTCGAAATTATACAGTTCAATCAACTGGCCCTTAGCTGCAGCAACAATCCTTTTATTCCTTACCCCATTCCCTATCATATGGAATACTTGTGCCTGACCTGTGGTAGAGCCTTCTGAGTTTGTGTTGGTCTGATCAGCCATAGTCAGACACACCTGTATCTTGACCCCAACATAGTGATGTCATTCTGGTCCTCTTTGAGAACAAAGGACCAACCAATCAACCCATATCATTCACCACCAGAACGATTCCAAACTTCCAAACCTTCTCTTCCTTCCTCAATTATCCCATCCCTCAATCTACCCCTACCCCTCCCAACCCCAGAACAGATGAAGAGTTTTGCCTTTTTGAGAAAACTGAAGACATTTAATGTGAATTCATTATCTCAGAACTCCTCAGCATTGTCCTCCATTCTCACCTCCTTTCTCTCAATCTTTGCCAATGATAGAGTCTTTCTCCTTTCCATAGCCAGATGCCTCTATTTGGGTAGTTGATCCAGGGGTGTGTTATAGTTGGTTCTAATAGGCTCAAAAGGGCACATTATTAAATTTTCAGTGTGAGTATCTGTACCTCAGAAATCAACAATCACTACCAACCAGGGCTCCGTCATTTGGTTGTCTAGACCAGGGCTTCTTAAACCTTTTCCATTCATGACTCCTAACAGTGTTTCTTAAACTGTGGGTTGTGATCCCATATCACAACCCAAAGTTAAAGTGCTGGTCTAAGAAAAAGAAGCACTGGTTTAGACTTAAGAAAGTGTTAATGATTCAGATTAGACTTAAAAGTGAGGTTACTTTAATGGAACATCCCATGGTGGGATCCATGCCCCCTCTCAGTGGTACCCTGCCACCTTCCCGCCCCAAGAGCTGAGGAGGAGGAGAAGGAGAAGGAAGAGATGACTCCATGGAGTGGGTGGGGGTGAGGTGTCCCACAAAAACCAAGCTTATCTGGAATCCCTTGGCTGTAACTTTTGCCTGTGGGCAGCGATGAGAGTTTTCGTTACTGCATGAGCACTATCATACTTGCACTTGGAATTTTAAGTTGATTTGAATCAAAGGACAAAAACTGTAACAAATGGACAATATGTATATTACTAACACTCCCACAAGTAATGACACATGTCTGAGCATTGTTCATAATCTGATGTACTTTAGACAAAATGGAGAAACATTTGTCAAAAGAGCCACAGAACGTTTGGTAGAGAAGCTGAAAGAGAAGTATAAATTGGATTCTTTAATAACAGCTTTAACTACAAATGGGCCCAGCCTCAAAAACATGTCACAACACGGAGGACGTTGTATGAAAGGCTTCAGGTGGCTGGTTGGGAAGGTTTCCCTCGTGTCATATATGCTCATCTCTGGAGGTGGCCTGACCTTCACAAAAAGGAACTTAAACATGCAAAATACTGTCAATGGCCTTTTGACCTAAAATATGATAGTGTCTGTATGACTCCACATCACTATGAATTAAGTTGTATCACCTGACATTGATTTCTCAGAATTGACTAGGCAAAGTTCTACTCCATTTAGTATATTCATGACTTTGAGGGACATCCATCCTTGTCACCGAAAGACATTCAATTCAGACCATACAGCGTCCACTGAGTAACTGTGCATCTTGAGAGACATACAACTCAGCCATGTTAGATCCATATTAGTCTAACACTCCTAGCACCACTAACTTTAAAAACATTCCTGTGGCTTTCTCATGTCAGCCCAGCATACTGACAGGCAGTCATAGTGAAGAACTTTTGCAGACAGCTTTAGCACCTGACCCAGGACAGCAACTGAATGGATTTACTACTTAGATAACCACTTATTGTCATAAGGATATTACCGCCTGAACTGGAGATAGAACTACAGCATATATGCCTAATGTATCTTATCACCATAACAGTAATTTTCAGTATCACATGTCTATGCCCCCCTATCCTGGACATTACTGGTCAGTTCACAATGAGATTGTACTCCAGTCTCTCATTTCCAATTTCCAATTATCTTGTTCCTGAATATTGGTGTTCAATTGCCTACTTTGAAATGGTTGTTCAGGTAGGAAAGACACTCAAAGTTCCTTTAAGCTGCCCAAATGTTACTGTCGATGGATGTGTGGACCCATCTGGAGGAAAGCACTTTTGCCTTGGTCAGTTCTTCAACATTCCCAGAATGTTGAGAGAGCAAGGCTGCACATAGGCAAGTGTGTGCTGTTGGAATGTAAAGGAGAAGGTGCCTCAGTGATCATGCAGTGTTTTTCAGAGTTAGTACCTAGAGTACAGAGAAGCTGACTGAGCACCAGAAGAAGCTGTTCATAAGATTCATCCCAGTGCATATGTTTTGATTTATAGCAATGCCATTGTTGGATATAATACCAGATATAATACCATTGCATAAGCTGCTCAGGGCAGAATAGGAGCACGAAGGGGCAGCTAGGTGGCTCAGTGAATAGAGCACCAGCCCTGAAGTCTGGAGGACCTGAGTTCAAATCCAGCCTCAGACACTTAACACTTACTAGCTGTGTGACCTTGGGCAAATCACTTAACTCCAATTGCCCTGCCTTCCCTCCCCAATTACCAAAAAGAAGAAAAAAGAAAAAAATATGAGCAGGAAATATATTTGGACTAGGATCAATAGGGGAAATAGCTCCTGCTATCAGTCTGTCAGCTTTGCTGAGATTGGCGTGGATGACCTGTATGCATCCTCAGATGAGTTTTATAAAAGTCTGGGAACCTGATTACCTAAGACAGAGCATTAGAGAAATGCCTTGCTGGATTGAGGTCCATTTACACTGTGCCATCTAACTCCTCAATGAAGTACCATGCCCATTGCAGGTCTGTGGCTATTAGACTGAGGTCCCTATGCTTTGGTTGTGGGGCAGGATGTTGAACTGTAAAATAACGGTCCTGTTGATCACCCAAAGAGAGTTTACTTTTGCCCTGCCTGACCTTTTCATATCAGAAACTGGATTTGAAAAATATTTCCTTGCCTCTCCAAGCTCCAGCCCTGCAATGGGTAACATGGCTAAACATACCAAGAAGGTCAGAATTGTTGGTTAATATGGAACTTGTTACGGTGCATCCCTCAGAAAAATCATGAAGAAAATTGAAATTAGCCAGCTTGCCAAGTATATCTACTCCTTCTGTGGCAAGACCAAAATGAAGACACAGGCTGTGGGTATCTGGCATTGTAAATTCTGTATGAAAACAGTAGCTGGTGGTGCATGGACCTACAATACCACCTCTGCAGTCATAATAAAATCTGTAATCAGAAGACTGAAGGAATTGGAAGACCAGTAAAATCTTATCAAATATTTGTAGTCCATAGTCCAACAATAAATGGGTTAATTTATGGAATAAAAAAAATCTCTCTTCCTTTAGGAACTCATTCAGGTATGAGACATGACTCAGAGCTTGGAGCAGGGGAGAACCTATCCAGATGAAGTCCTCACCAGATATATATTTAAAGGAATTGTTCCAATGATGGAACATGTAACCTTTATCACATACTAGATATTTTTGTATGTATAACATATACATATACACACATATATTATGTATGTGTGTATAATCTATAGATAGTATTCCACAGAATAAATTCAGTATTGCTATTGCTTAAATGCAGAGAAAGTTCTCAAAGGTAACTCACCTTTATCTCATTCTGCATGTGAGTTATGGCTGTTGAGCATATATCTTAATTGAGAATACTGTGCTGTGTAGGTGAGTTAATATTATTAAGAGCAGCTTGAATCTGTGTTTAAGAAAGTGGGGTCACAAAATTTCAGTGGGGCCTTTTCCCAAAATAATTTCTTTGAAACTTGAACAAGTGAAGACAAAATTTGAATTCACCTTGTTTTGTAGCTTCATTGTTGTATTTGCCAAGGTAAATATCTATGTACATATTTGGAAAATTCTTTTTTATTATTTAAAATTTTTTTAATTTTTTAAAAATTAATTTGTTTGTTTACTTTTAGTTTACAGGATCCAATTCCACAATTCCTTGAGTTTCATATTTTGTCCCCCTCCTCCCCTTGCCCCCATGGCAGCATATAATCAAGTATAGGATCTGTAAATACTTTCACATTATACATTAGTCAGGTTATAAAGACGGATTGTATCAGATAGAATGAAAAATGGTAAAGAGGACATAAAACCAAACAAGAAAAGGAAAAAGATCAGGAATTTGCTTCTATCTGGATATAAAGACAGTTCTTTCTAGTTTTTTCTCTGGATGCACACATTTCTCTCCATCGTGAGTCTTTTGGGATTGCTGAGAAGAGTCCAGTCTATCAAAGCTGGTCATCACACATACGTTGTGTCTGTAATTGTGTACAAATTTATCGTGGTTCTACTCTTCTCACTCAGCATCAGTTCGTATAAGCCTCTCCATATAAATATGAAGTCCATCTGCTCCTCTTTTCTTATAGCACAGTCATATTCCATAACATGCATATACCACAACTTATTCAGCCATTCCCCAATTGATGGGCACCCCCCTTAATTTCCAATTCTTTGCCACCACAAAAAAGCTGCTATAAACATTTTTGTACATATGGGTCTTCCTCCCACTTCTATGATCTCTTTGGGATATAACCCTAGGAGTGGTATTGCTGTGTCAAAGGATATGAAAGTATTTATAGCCCTTTGGGCATAATTCCAGATTGCTCTCCAGAAAGGCTGGATGAGTTCACAACTCCACTAGCAATGCATTAGTGTTCCAATTTGCCCACATTCTCTCCAGCATTTGTCATTTTCCTGTTTTGTCATCTTAGCCAATCTGACTGGTGAGATGTGGTACCTCAGAGTTGTTTTGATTTGCATTTCTCTAATCAATAGTGAATTAGAGCATTTCTTCATGTGCTTAGAGATATCTTTAATTTATTTCTCTGAAAACTGCCTGTTCATATCCTTTGATCATTTATCAATTGGGGAATGACTTGTATTCTTATGAATTTGACTCAATTCTCTGTATATTTTAGAAATGAGTCCTTTGTCAGAGACATGGGTTGTAAAGATTCTTTCCGAATTTCCCACCTCCCTCTTAATCTTGGTTACATTGGCTTTGTTTGTACAGAATCTTTTCAATTTCATGTAGTCAAAGTTATCCATTTTGAATTTTATAATGTTCTCTAATTCTTGTTTAGTCGTAAAGTCTTTCCCTCTCCACAAATCTGATAGGTAAACTATTCCTTGTTTTCCGAGACTGCTTACAGTATCAACCTTTATGCCTAGATCATGCACCCATTTAGACTTGATTTTGCTATATGGTGTTAGATAATGGTCTATGCCCAGTTTATGCCATACTATATTCCAGTTTTCCCAGCAGTTTTTGTCAAATAGTGAGTTCTTATCCCAAAAACTAGCGTTTTGGGGTTTATCAAACAATAGATAACTATAGTCGTTGACTTCTGAATCTCATGTGCCTAATCTATTCCATTGATCCACTCTTCTATTCCTCAGCCAGTACCAAGTAGTTTTGATGACTGCTGCTTTATAATACAGATTGAAATCTGGTATAGCTAGTCCACCTTCCCTAGCATTTCTTTTAATTAATTCTGTTGATATTCTCGACCGTTTATTCTTCCAAATGAATTTTGTTACTATTTTTTCTAGCTCTATAAAGTAGTTTTTTGGTAAATTGATTGGTATGGCACTAAATATATAATTTAATTTAGTTAAAATTATCATTTTTATTATATTAGCTCAACCCAGCCATGAGCAATTAATCTTTTTCCAATTAGTTACATCTGACTTTATTTGTGTGAGAAGTGTTTTGTAGTTGTGGTCATATAGGTCCTGGGTTTGTTTTGGCAGGTAGATTCCCAAATATTTTATAATGTCCACGGTAACTTTAAATGGGATTTCTCTTTCTATCTCTGGCTGCTGAATTTTTTACATGCAACTGGGAAATAAGATATACAGGCATGGGAGTATAGACATCCATCTTTCCCTACTAGAAAGTTTTGGGGGAATGGGGAAGGACATAGGAGAGAACAGATTGGGGGAAGGGGTATTCAGTAGGCTTGCTATTTTGGGGTAGGGGTAGGAGAAAGACAGGGAGAAAATTTATAACTCAAAATCTTGTGGAAATGAATGTTGATAACTAAAAATAAATAAATAAATTGGAAAAAAAAAGTTGTGCGCATTCTTTTTTTTCTGGACAACTCATTTGCTAAACATTTACCAGCACATCTCTGCATTCATCTTCTCTATCTCCCAGAAGATTAAAATCTCAAGCACCTTTCCCTGCTCCCTTCACCTGACCTCTCTCTCTGTCTCCCTGTCTCTATCTCTCTGTCCCTCTCTGTCTCTTTCTCC
>NW_027187282.1:1495744-1657961 GCF_028583685.1 Petaurus breviceps papuanus | reverse complement strand
ACTGTCCCTCACCAGTGGACAGTATTCACTCTCTGTCTGCAGGACAGTCTCAGGGCTTCTTAGCGAACAGCCAGGTTCCAGGACTTCTTCAACAAAAGGACTGTCTTTCACCAGTGGACAAATCTGGCAAAACAACATCAAAACAGACAGACAAAGTACCAGCAAAACAGACATGTCTCCTCAGTCCTTGGCAGCTCAGGGGGCAGGTCTCAAAAGTCCAGGGCAATTCAAAGCGGCCACCAGCAATTCTCTTAGTCTCTCTCTCTCTCCACGAGGTGCTGCTTCCAAAAAGATCTTCCGCCTCTCTCTTGTCTCTCCCAATCTACATCACCAGCTCCTCCCAGTTCAGGACTTTCTTTTCACATCAACAAGCCCATCCCACAGGTGGGATTAACAAGCTCTGGGTTTTAACACAATCAATTTGAAAACCAAGCCAATACAGGGGAATCTTTAATTGCCATTACTATAACAGTCACTGACTCAGCAATGGGTCCTAGAGCTGCCACTTCTTGTAGGGCCTGGGATATCTTTGTGGCAGTTGCCTCCAGCATCCTTGTCAAAAAAATCCTATGAACAGTACAGAACTCTGACTCAAAAGCCAGTATCCACTTCAGTATACCATAGTACAGGGAAGCTAGGTGGCTCAGTAAATAGAGCCTGGAGTCAGGAAGACCTGAGTTCAAATCTGGCCTCAGACACTTACTAGCTGTGTGACTCTGGACAAGTCACTGAATCCTATTTGCCTCAGTTTCCTCATCTGTAAAATGAGCTGGAGAAGGAAAGGGCAAACCACTCCAGCATCTTTGCCAAGAAAACCTCAAATGGGGTCACAAAGAGTGGAACATGACTAAAAAACAATAATAGATGTAAGATAAAGACTATATTGCTATAGAAGAAGGGGTAGGGGAAATGGGAACTTAGTGAACCTCACTTTCATTTGAATCAGATAAAGGAAGACTGAGTACAATTACACACAAATACACTAAACTCAAAGGGGAAATATGGGACAGGGACAAGGGAGGAAAAGAAAGGAGTCTAAGAGGTAAGGCAAGATAAAAAGAGAATAGGCATATGCAAAATAATATCAGATGCTGGAAAGAAGAATGGGGTCTAAAAGGAAAGAAAAAAAAACAGTAAAAACCTGGAATCAGGGGTATGGTGAAGAGAAGTGCTACAACAGAGAGAAAAGAAGCTATTTCACTTATAAGGTCCCAAGTGTCAGGTAGATTCCCAAGATGGAAAGAGGGATAAAAGACAAAAAAAGCACAATTGGAGAGAATGATTAGCAATTATAACTGTAAATGTGAATGGAATGCATTGTCATAAAATGGAAGAGAACAGCAGAATGGATTAGAAAATAGAATACAAATGAAACACAGTGATTTAAATAGAGTAAAAATGAGAAATTGGAGCAGTCTACTACTATTCAGCTGAACTCAAAATAGTAAGATTTGCTATCATGATTTCATATAAGGCTATAGTAAATATAGAAAAAAATAAAAAGAAATAAGCATGAAAATCACATTATGTTTAATGGCAGCTGTAATGGCAAGCAAAGTAGTACTTTGCTGCTTGTTACAGCTATTCAAGTGCCTGTGAGCCTTGCTTTTGATTGTGTCAAGTCTTTGTTGGAAACAGCATACATTGTGTTGTCCTTAATAGGCCTAAGGGATTTTAGAGAACTTCCCTGCCCTTAATAGACCTATGTCATCACATGAAGGCCACGTTGGGAGGAACTTGCCTGCCAAAAGAGCAGAATAGGAAGGAGCGGAGCATATAAAAGCTCGAGCATGAACTGGGACCAAGCAGAGCTGAGATGTTTGTGACATTGGCACTCTGTCTGTTGTTCTGTATTGGTGTTACTTTGTCAGAAAGAAGCACTCTGTTGATTTGTGGCATACTTTTTGCATTCAAACAACATAGCCAGCCCATCAGAGTTGTGCTCTCTGAAGTAGAGTTTGAATGCTTGGCAGTTTAATTCAAGTAAAGACCCAGTATCTGGTACCTTATCCTGCCAGGTTATCTTCAGAATCTCCCTAAGACAATTCCAATGGAAGTGGTTCAGTTTCCTGGCATGGTGCTGGAAAACTGTCTCGTTTCACAGGCATACAACAATGAGGTTCTGCAGACCTTCAGTTTGGTAGTCAGTCTAATACTTCTTCTCTCCCATACTTTTCTTCAGAGCCTCCCAAACACTGAGCCAGCTCTGGCAATGCATGTTTCAACCTCATTATCAATGTGTACATCCCTGGAA
Source organism: Petaurus breviceps papuanus (assembly GCF_028583685.1). Classification (NCBI taxonomy): domain Eukaryota; kingdom Metazoa; phylum Chordata; class Mammalia; order Diprotodontia; family Petauridae; genus Petaurus; species Petaurus breviceps. The sequence goes on along the minus strand of NW_027187282.1, from coordinate 1,655,707 downwards.
AGTATACTACCAAGGTAAGTGAACTGATCCACAACATTCAGAACTTCTCTATTTGCTGTAACCTATGGTTCCACATATGGATGGTGTTGTAGTGGCTGATGTACCTGTGTTTTCTTGGTGCTAATTATTAGGTCAAAATTAGCACAAGCAGCAAAGAATAGATCCACACTTTGATGAATCTCAGATTCAGAGGCTGTATTGAGTGCACAATCATCTGCAAATGTAAAATCATACATGTTTAACACTCCCTCCACTTTGGTCTTGACTTGTAGCCTTTTTGAATTGAACAATTTACCATCAGTGTGGTAGCTGACCTTGATGCCGTCCTCATCCTCATTGAAAGCATTTGACAACATGACTGAAAACATCATGCTAAAAAGCATAGGAGCAAGCACACAGCCTTGTTTCACTCCCTTGGTGACTGGGAAGGCACGAGAGCATCATCCATTATCTAAAACATGGGCAAGTATGCCATCATGGAACTGACATACAATGCTGACAAACTTCTCCAGGCAAACAAATTTTGACATAATTTTCCATAAGCCCTCATGACTAACAGTATCAAAGGCCTTGGTCAGATCTACAAACATTGTGTAGTTCTGTTCTGCTCTGTTCTGCTCCTGGCATGTCTCCTGGAGTTGTTGGGAAGCAAACACCATATTGACTGTTCCTTTGCCTTTTTTGAAGCCACACTAGCTTTCAGGTAGATGACCATCCTCCAGGTGAAGGATCAGTCTATCATGGAAGACTCTGGCAAGAATATTGCCAGAAATGACTAAGAAAGAGACCCCCCCTGTGATTGTCACAGGACAAAGTATCTCCTTTACCTTTATAGAGATAGACAATGGAGGCATCCTTGAATTCCTGGCGGATAACCTCCTCCTGACATATAACCTGGAAGTTTTCAGTCAGCTTTTGTATGAGCAATGGACCCCTTACCTTGTAGATCTCAGCTGGAATAGAATCGGCACCAGATGCTTTGCCACGTGAAAGGAGCCTAATGGCATTCAAAAACTCTTCTTCAGTTGGAGCTTCAACTAGGGAGGGATTGACTTCAACCTGAGGTAATTGGCCAATTGATTAGTGATAAGTACATGATCCTAGAGAGATGAGCTGAACATTTCCGTAGTATTCTCAACAAACCATCAATCAAAGTAAGTATCTGAGGCTGATTTGAACTCAGGTCATCCTGACTCCAAGATCTATCCAATGAGTCACCTAATAACATAACTTTTGCTGTCTGTACTTAATTTTTTCAAGAGGACCAATGACACCATGGGGTGATGTTTTGACTCATGTGTAGATTTAAGTTCCAGAGTCATCAAAGTCCAGTGGCAAGACTGTAAATTAGATTTAAGTTTCAGAGTCATCAAAGTCTAGTGGCAAAGTCCAGTCAGGATGACTAAAGATGGCCCTGGATAAAATAAATGACCTTGGAGTTTTCAATGTCTGACCAAGCTCTAGGTTTTCCATAGCACCTGCTTCATCTGCCTTCATGGCCATTGGAACAAATTGTTCTCATCTGTCCATTTCACCAGGAGTCAGGAAGACTTCACATGCTTGGGGTAGACACACCACCCTAACTCACCATTTGAAGCCTATATATCAAACTGGTTTAGCCCATCTATGGAGGTGGTTTGCTGGGGTGTGGTCACTGTGCATACTACAGTTTTTTGGAGCCACAGAGGATCGGGTGCCAAGTAGACATCATATATAGATGAGTAGCCCTGGAAATGGTGTGGCAAGCCCTCACCAGAGGTGTTAGTCCTCCTTCACTACCCAATACATCCCATCTAAATAACATAGCTACTAAATACTTAAAACAAGTTAATTGAACTGGAGGGAGAAAAAGTAAAACTATAATATTTGGGTATGTTAATATGTCCCTTTCAATACTAGAAGAATCTAACAAAAAGATAAAGAAGAAAGAAGTTAAGGACCTGAATAGAACTTTAGAAAAATCAGAGATGCTAGATTGCTGGAAGTTACTGGATAAGGAATTTTCATACTTCTTAGCTATTTGTGGAACCTTTACAAAAACTGACCATGCATTAGGGAATAAAGACTTTACCAAAGAGCCTTTAAAAAAGGAATTTAAAAGTAATGAGAGATGGGGAGGGACTTTAGATCACCAGCAACTGTGGCAGTTTCCAGAATTATCAACCCATAGATGCCAAGGACAAAGTGAAAGGTCAGTGAAGTGTGGACTTTGGGACCTGGTAATTTGGAGTGCGATCTGGCCTTTGCCCCTGGGGTGGGGAGCGGCTGAGGCACCATGGCTGTGCAGCCACCACCACATGGAAGCTTCATCTCCTGGCCTGAAGAGTGTAGGGGGACCAAGCACCAGTCTGAGGGGTAATCGCTCTTGCTTTAACCTGCTTGGATCTGGATTGTGGTCTAGGGTGGAGGTCCTGGGGTGTGTGTCCAGCTTGCCAGAGTGTGTGGAGTCTTCAGAGAGGACACCCAACTAATACCTTCAGCAGCTGCGAAAACCCCAGCGTTTGGGATAAAGGTCCTGTTTCTGGTAGCAGAGTTCTACTGTGGCAAAAAGCTCAAAAGTCAAGTAATTGAGTGGCAACATGAGCAGGCAAAGGAAGCAAAGCAAACAGAGCAATCCAACCTTACACTCCTATTTTGGGGACAAATAGGATCAAAGCATGGAACAGGAGGAAGACAGCAAAGTCAGAACTCCTGCACCAAAAGCTTCCAAGGAAAATATGAGCTGGTTACAGGCCATAGAGGAGCTTTAAAAGGATTTTGAAAATCAAAAAACAGAAGTGGAGGAAAAATTGGGAAGAGAAATGAGAACAATGCAAGAAAATTATGAAATGAGAGTCAAAAACCTGACTGAAGAAAATAACACCTTAAAAAATAGACTAACTCAGATGGCAAAAGAGGCTCAAAAAGTCAATGAGGAGAAGAATGCCTTAAAAAGACGAATTTGCTAGATGGAAAAAGAATCTCAAAAGCTCACTGAAGAGAACCATTCCTTCAGAATTAGATTGGAGCAAATGGAAGCTAGTGACTTTATTAGAAATCAAGATACAATTAAACAGATCCAAACAATGAAAAAATAGAAGGCAATGTGAAATATCTCATTGGGAAAACCACTGACCCGGAAAATAGATCCAGGAGAGATAATTTAAAAATTATTGGACTACCTGAAAGCCATGATCAAAAAAGAACCTAGAAATCTTCCTTCAAGAAATTCTCAAGGAAAATTACCCTAATGTTTTAGAACCAGAGGGCAAAATAGAGGTTGAAAGAGTCCACCGATCACCTTCTGAAAAAGATCCCCAAAAGAAAACTCCTAGGAATATTATAGCCAGGTTCCAGAGTTCTCAGATCCAGGAGAGGATACTACAGGCAGCCAGGAAGAAACAATTTGAATACTGAGGAAACACAATCAGGATAACTCAGGAACTGGAAGCTTCTATACTGAGGGATAGAAGGGCTTGGAATATGATATTCTGGAGGTCAGAGGAGCTGAGATTAAAACCAAGAATCACCTAGCCAGCAAAACTGAGTATCATATTCCAGGGGAAAATGTGGTCATTCAGTGGAATATAAGACTTTCAAGCATTCTTGATGAAAAAACCAGAGTTGAATAGAAAATTTGCCATTCAGATACAAGAAGCAAGAGAAGCTTGAGAAGGTAAACAGGGAAAAGAAATCATAAGGAAGTTATCAAAGTCGAACTACTTATATTCCTACATGGAAAAACAATAATTGTAACGTGTGAAACTTTTCTTAGTATGAGAATATTTGAAGGGAATAGAAATATATATATATATATATATATATATATATATATATATAAATGTGTGTATGTGTGTATATATACGTATGTATATGTATACATACATATATGTCTATATAGGAGGGTGTATGGGCGTATGAATACATATGTGAGTATATGTATATATGTGTACAGGTATACATAGACAGAGGGCACAGGACCAATTGAATAGAAAAGGATGATACTTAAAAGGTGAAATTAAGAGGTGAGAGAGGAATATAATGAGAGGAGATGGGGAGAGAGAGAATGGGGTAAATTGTCTCATATAAAAGAGGCAAGGGAAATCTGTTACAATGGAGGGGAAGAATAGGAAGGCCAAAGGGAATGAGTCAACCTCATTCTCATTGAATTTGGCTTAGTGAGGGAATGACATACATACTAAATAGGGTATCTTACCCTACAGAAGAGTAGGGGGGAAGGGGATGAGAGGGGGGGATAATGGAAGGGAGGGCAGGTTGGGGGGGAGGGAAGTTGGAAGCACCCACTTTTGAAAAGGGAAAATATCAAAGTAGAGAATAGAACAAATGGGGGCTTGGGATAGGATAGAGGGATATATAGTCAGTCTTCCACAATATATCCACTATAGAAATGTTTTGTGTAGCTACTCATGTACAACCTATATTGAATTGCTTATCTTCCCAGTGAAGGTGGGTGACAAGGGAGGAAAAGAAAAAATCTGGAATCCAAATTTTAAAATCAAATGTTTAAAATATATATACATATTATTATTATTAATATTTTACAGTAACTGGGAAATGAGATATACAGGCACTGGAGCATAGAGATCCACCATCCCCTACTGGAAAGTCAAAGGGGGAATGGGGGAAAATATGGGAGAGATCAGATTGGGGGAGGGGATATTCAGTGGGAATGCTATTTTGGGGTGGTGGGTAGGGAAAATTAGGGAGAAAATTTGTAATTCAAAATCATGTGGAAATGAATGATATAAACTAAAAAATATAAAAAAGAGAAAAAAAAGTAATGAGAGATGAAATAATATAATTCTAAAGCACTGGTGTGTCAAAAAGCAAATTATAGAACAGGATATTTTCATCAAAGAAAATTATAATAGTGGGATGACATACCAAAACTTATGGGCTGCAGGTAAAAGCTTTTCCGAGAGGAAATTTTATTTCTTATTATATTCATCAATAAAAGAGAAAAAAGAACAAATCATGCAATTGAAAAACTTGGACAACAACAATAAATAAATAAATATTTCCTAACTAAATAACAAATAGAAATTATAAAAATTAAAGATTAATAAAATTGAAAGCAACTGAATTAATTAAATTACTTCATTGAATTAATAAATAAAACTAAGAGTTGCTTTTCAAAAAAATAGCAAAATTAACAAACGGTTAAACTGATTGTATTTTTTAAAGATAAAGAAAACAAAATTGTATCAAAACTTGAAAAAAAGAGCCTATAAAAACTGAAGAAGAAATTATTTTATTCAATTACATGAAAATAAAGCTGATAACTTAGAAGAAAGACAAATATTTACAAAGTACCCAGATTAACAAAAGAAGTGGACTATTTAAATAACCCAATATCAGGAAAAGAAATCATGCCATAAATGACCTACCAAAGGGAAAAAAAAAACAAACTCCAGGACCAGATGGATTCACAAGTGAATTCTATCAAACATTAAAAATAATCATTCAAATGCTACATGCACTATTGGCAATTAGAAAAGATGTTTTTCCAATTTCTTTCTATGATATAAATATTGTTCTGAAACCCAATGTATGGAGAGAAAAATTCGAGGGAAAAAAACTGTAGACCAATATTCTTAATGAATTTTGTTGCAAAATTTTAAAAATATTGTATTTTTCTAAAAAAAATTAAGTTCCAAATTTACTTACTCCCTCCCTCTCCACCCCCTTCACTAAGAAGGCAAGCAATTTGACATTTTTGATATATGTACAGTCATGAAAAACATATTTCCACATTAGTCATGTTGTGAAAGAAAAGAGACCAAGAAAAAGAAAGTTTAAAAAAAAAGTATGGTTCACTCTGCATTCCATCAATTTTTTTTTTCTGGAGGTGGATAGTATTTTTTATCATGAGTCCTTTGGAACTGTATTGTTGATACAACTGATCTGCGTATTACTGAGAATAACTAAGCGATTAATAGCTGATCATCATACAATAATACTGTTACTGTGTACAATGTCTGCTGGTTCTGCTCACTTCACTTTGTATCTGATGTTCATGTAAATTTTTCCAGATTTTTCTGAAAGCATCCTGCTCATCATTCCTTATGCATGATAGCATTCCATCACAATCATAGACCACGGTTTGTGCAGCCATTCCCTAATTGATGTCCATCGCCTAGATTTCTAATTCTTTTTCACTACAAAAGAGATGTTATAAATATTTTTGTGCATATATGTCCTTTTTCTTTTCTTAAAATCTTTTTGGGATACAGACCTAGTTGCTGAGTCAACAGGCATGCACAACTTTATAGCTCTTTGGGCTATAAAGATTTTTAAAAATTATTTAACTTTTTTACTGTAGAACCATTTGTGCAATTACATATAATTTCAATGCATCCATCATATATTTTGGTTGTTTTCTTTTTGTGTATGTATTTTTTTTTCATTTTCCAATGAGTGGTGTGTTGGTGTCTGTGACACAGAATGAAAGAGAAACTGGAACTGCAATGAATGCAGATTTCTTTTTTTTTTCATTTCCATAGACCAATAAACAGAACAACAGGTGCACCCAACCATGGATATGCATTAGCTCATCATGAGAAATCTAGGTAGGCTGAGTAGAATGAGAATATTTGTTACTCCCAAAAATATCTGGAGAGGAAGAATGGAGGATTGGCATTGAGAAAAAATGTAGACAACTAAGTGAGTACTGTCTGAAAATTGGCATTAAAAATATCAACTTAAGGGTGGCTAGGTGGAGCAGTGAATAGAGAGCACTGCCCCTAGAGTCAGGAGGACTTGAGTTCAAATCCGACCTCAGACACAAAACATAAAAAACTAGCCATGTGACCTTGGGCAATTCACTTAACCCCAATTGCCCTACCTTCCCCCCTAAAAAAGGAAAAAAAATCAAAGAAAGGCTATAAATAAAAAAAAACACAGAAAATACTGCTTTCATCAAGATCTGATTGCCTTGGCACAGTCGGTGTGGGCAAAATTAAACACATCACTCCCAAAACTGATTACAGAAGAAAATACATTTTGATATATTGGTAGAGTGCATTTAACAGCAGTTCAGGTACAAAAGATGTATTGTACTTTCAGAAATCCATCTTTAAAATCCAGGACTTATTTGTAAAGTTGACTGAAGGTGTATTAGATATTTCCCCACAAAAATACAATTTGGATTATCTCCTCACCCTCTCCCTCCCTCCCTTGATGGGATATCCTTTTTTTTGGGGGGGGGGCACAATATCGTTATTTCAGATTTGAAACAAGTTAGTATAGCTGGGGGGGGGGAGAGGGAGACACACACATAGGTTGTTTTTAAGTGATTAGTATTACTATTTTCAGTAGCCTGTCCTTGGTACTCTTTCACTGCTATGATTTGATCTGAATTCGTGGTTGGAGCTTCAAAAAGTTTAACCTCTTCTGCTGGGGCTGCAGATTCCTGGGCCTTAGGTGTAGAGCTAGGGGCTTCCACTGCTGCTAGGGTCTCCTTTGACTTCCCCATCCTGTTTGCTTTTGTCATCTACTTTACTAGTTGATGTGACTTCTGAAGCATGAGAGACCTTTACCTCAGTGCTAGGCACTGAAGTCTTAGAAGCATCACTATTGGCTGCTGGGGCAGAGGCAGGAGCCTACTTCAGCTCAGTATCCTTCTGCAGCTCTACCTTTCCATCAGGGACAGCCTCTGGTTTCTCAGGCTCTGATATCGGAGCCTCTTCTTTGCCAGCTGCTGCATTCTTCTCTGCTTCCTTATCTTCAGTCTTGTTAGCAGTGACCTGGGAATCTTTAATGGTCTTCTCCTTTTTCTTGTTCTCCTTCATGTCTGTGGTCTCTGCCACTGTCTGGGTCTCATCATTCTCCTTGGCAGTTTCTTCTTCCTCTGCACCAGCTCCTTCAGCTTTCTCATCTTTATTCTTGGCTTTCTCATCATTTACATTGTACCCCTTCTTCTTGCTGAGCTTGCCTCCCATCTCTGAGTTCTTAAATAATGTCTATTCTCTAGTGACTGCAGCTAGTTGGTTTTGATGATGGGCATTTTCATTTCAAAAGGTTGACATCCCTCCAAATATTCAGAGATTCCAATCCAAAACTCAGTAAAAAACTGTTAAGTTCTTCCAGTCTTGGCTGGAGAAGAGCATGGTTAGCAATTTCCTGGTCTCAGGGAATGAAAATGTTGAGATTGAGGGGTTCTGGGACCCCAAAATAGTGAAATAAAGGTCCTGCTCAAATGAATTCTACTCAAACCTTCTATCAGCCAAAGGAAAACAAAGTTTATTAAAGATCTGCCATATTGGGTAGACTTAATAAATCTGAGCATTTGTAATGTTTGTAAGCAGGCTAGATAGAATCTGAGCCTTTGTGACTCTTGTGTAGACAAGCATGCCAGATCGAATCTGAGCCTGCAAAGATTTTTAATAAAATATTAGCAAGTAGGCTACAACAATATATTAGAAAGATTATACACTATGAGAAGGTTAGTTCTATGTCCGGAATGCAGGGCTGGTTTGACATAAGGATAATTGTAAATATAACAAACCATGTTAATAATATAAATAATAAAAACCTTATGGTTTTATCAATTGATGCTAAAAAAGTTTTGGGAAAGAATCCAATGCTCATTTCCATTAAAAGCTCTGGGAATCCTAGGAATAAATGGTTCTTTCCTTCATATAGCAAATAGTATTTATTGGAATCATAAAAAAACATTATATGTAATGGAGAAAAGTTAGTGGCCTTTCCACTGAGATAAGATCATCATCAAGGATGTCATTATCACAACTGCTATTTAACACAGTGCTAGAAATGCTACCTATAACAATAAGACAAGAAAAAATTGAGGAAATTAAGTTCATGGAAAAAACAACAAAATTAGTATTTTTGCATGGTATAATGGTATATTTAGAGAATCCTAGAGAATCAACTAAAATTAATTGAAATAATTTATAACTTCAGAAAGGTTTCAGGATATTAAAACGCACATAAATCATTAGCATTCTTATATATAACCACCAAAACCCAGAAAGAAGAACTAGAAAGAGAAATTGCATTCAAAATAATTGCAGAAGGGGCAGCCAGGTAGCACAGCGAGCAAGAGCACAGGCTCCAGTGTCGGGATGACTTGGAGATCGAATCCTGGGCTCAGACACTTAGCACCCACCCAGAAACACCTGGCCGTGTAACCTTGAGCAAGTTACTTAACCCCAATTTCTTAGGGGTGACCAGGTGGCTCAGCGAGTAAGAGCACCGGCTCCAGTGTTGGGATAACCTGGATCGAATCCCAGGATCAGATACTCAGCACCACACCCAGAAATAACTGGCCGTGTAACCTTGAGCAAGTTACTTAACCCCGATTGCTTTAAAAAAATAATTGCAGAAGCTATAAAATTCTTGTGAGTGTATATTTCAAGATTCACCCAAGGAATTTAACTATGAAACACTCTTTGCCAAATGAAGATGAACTGAAATAATTGGAGAAACATTAATTGCTTAGGGCTAGGCTGATCCAATATAAGAAAGTACCTAAATTAATTTACTTATTCAGTGCTATACCAATCAAACTCCCCAAGGAATATTTTATAGAGTTAGAAAATAACAACAAGCTTTTGCACAAGCAAACCTAATGTGGTAAAAAATAGAAGAAAATAAGTTGTTTAGTCACTTTTCTAGTCTATTTGACTTTTAACTCTTTGTTAAAGTGGGACTCTGCTTCCAGGGTGGAGGGTGTACTGTTCCAAGCTTCACAGTTTTCATGAATCTGTTTTCATAGATGCTTCTATCAACCTGTAAGTTTTCAGTTCTTCCAAGGTGGTATGGTATGATCTAAGGAGAGATGTTTTCTACTCTCCTGGCCTGTGCTCTGATCTGTGAGAAACCAGAAGCACTCTTTTCTGCCCTGGAACTATGACAAGGGTCCCTGCTCCACTATGACCCACAAGCTCTGGAGTGCCAGAGCTCCTCCTTGCCCTGGAACTGCCATCCAGGACTGTGACCTGGATCCCAGCACAGGCAAAGTAACATAGTCCTGCCTCAACACCAACAAAGAGACCCCTATAATCTCCCTCTGACCATTCATTCAACCCCACCATGGTCCAGAGCTCTGGAAACAAATACTACCACCACAAACCCAGTGGCTCCCAATGCACTTCGCTCATCCACTGGGGCCTGGTCCACGCTGGCACAGCCTGTGTTGGACTGTCCTTTACTCTCATCCCTATGTGACAGACCTTCCCTGCTAACCTTCCAAGTTGTCTTTGACTGGAAAATTATTTCACCCTGCAATTTTGTGGGTTCTGCCACTCCAGGAATTGTTTTATGGCATTATTTAAAGGTGTTCAGAGGGGTTTTGCAGGTGAATTGCAGCCTTTTCTCCACCACCTTGGCTCCACCAACTCTTTTTTTTTCTTTTAAGCAGACATTTTTTATTTTTATAAGCCTCCTATTACTATGTATGGACTAAGCCCATTGTGATTCACTGGTCGTCTTTAAAAGCTAAGGATAGAAAGTCGCAATAATGTTAGCCCAGATTTGTTAGCTAACAGATCTCATTGTTGCTCTTTTGATAAAAAACACATTTAATCTTGGAGCCATGTAATGTAATGCCAAAAGAAAGGCAACTTCCCAGGTTCAAAATACCAGCATAGGTGCTCTCTATTTTATTCAGTGACAAACCAAGAACAGAGAAGATTAAAACATGACATCATTTCAAATACAGCATTTACTAAGTGTGATTAAATAATCTCCAAGCACTACCCCACCCCAGGACCTTCCAATCATTCAATCAATTACAAAGTCTCTGTTCTAAATACTTCTCCACCCCTAGGCTATACCCTAATTAAGTCCACCACAAAGCCCCTCTTCTCAAATGTAGATTAGTTTCCAAACATAAGGTCAAAAGTTCCCCACCCCTGGATCACAATTGAATCTACCCCAGAGTTACATCAAGTTTAAACACAGCACTTAATACCCAAATGGAGGTCTTTTCTTCATCTTGACACGAGGAAAGTTCTCAGCAATCTTAGTTCCTGGGGAGACAAGGCTTAGCAAGGCCATAAGATACATTGCCAGTCCCTTCATGAATTTATCCTCTGTCTGTAGAACAGTCCTAGAACCCCTGAACACATTAGCAAAGCCCTCTCCCAGGATTTCTGTAAACATACAACAAGAAAATCCTTCTTCAGGGCTTCTGAACCAACAGAAAGGCTCCCAGACCCCTGCAACAACAGCACTGTCCTTCACCAGTGGACAGTATTCATTCTGTCTGCAGGACAGTCTCCAGACCCCTGCAACAACAGTACTGTCCCTCACCAGTGGACAGTATTCACTCTCTGTCTGCAGGACAGTCTCAGGGCTTCTTAGCGAACAGCCAGGTTCCAGGACTTCTTCAACAAAAGGACTGTCTTTCACCAGTGGACAAATCTGGCAAAACAACATCAAAACAGACAGACAAAGTACCAGCAAAACAGCCATGTCTCCTCAGTCCTTGGCAGCTCAAGGGGCAGGTCTCAAAAGTCCAGGGCAATTCAAAGCGGCCACCAGCAATTCTCTTAGTCTCTCTCTCTCTCCACGAGGTGCTGCTTCCAAAAAAAAATCTTCCGCCTCTCTCTTGTCTCTCCAAATCTACATCACCAGCTCCTCCCAGTTCAGGACTTTCTTTTCACATCAACAAGCCCATCCCACAGGTGGGATTAACAAACTCTGGGTTTCAACACAATCAATTTGAAAACCAAGCCAATACAGGGGAATCTTTAATTGCCATTACTATCACAAGCCATAAAATGATCTGAAAATATCACACAAGAATGCACAAATACCTACTTGGAATTGTTTTTTTTAATGTTTATTTATTTTAACATTGACTTTTTTAAAATTTTGAGTTCCTAATCTTTCCTTCCTTCCCACCCTCCCCCACCCAATGTGAAGGTAAGAAATGTGAGGATATCAATTATACAAGTGAAATCATGCAAAACACATTCCCATATTAGCTATATTGCAAGAAAAATAAAGTGAAAAAAGCATGTTTCAATCTGTATTCAGACTCCATTGATTCTTTTTCTGGAGGTGGATAGCATTTTTCATCATGAGTCCCTTAGAATTGTCTTGGATCATTATATTGCTGAGAATAGAGAAGTCATTCACAGTTTGTCATCATACAATAATGCTCTTACTGTATACAATGTCTCCTGGTTCTGTTCAATCCTCTTTGTGTCAGTTCATGTAAGTCTTTCCAGGTTTTTCTGAAAGCATCCTGTTCATCATTTCTTATGCATGATAGTATTCTATCACAATCATAGACCACAATTTGTTTAGCCATTCCCTAATTGATGGGGATCCCCTCAATTTCTAAATCTTTCCCACTACAAAAAGATCTGCTATAATTTTGTACAAATAGGTCCTTTTCCTTTAAAAAAAATCTCTTTGGGATAGTCCTAGTTATAAGTATTGATGGGTCAAAGCCATATTCATGGCTCTTTGGGTATAGTCCCAAATTGCTCCCTAGAATGGTTGGATCAGTCCATGATTCCACCAACAGTGCATTCATGTCCCAATTTTCCCACATTTGCTCCAACATTGATCATTTTCCTTTTCTGTCATATTAGTCAATCTGATAGATATGAGGTAGTACAGCAGTTTTTTCTTAATTTGAATTTCTCTAATTGATAATGGTTTGAGCATTTTTTTAATATGACTTTAGACAGCTCTGATTTCTTCTTCTGAAAATTGCCTTTTCACATGCTTTGACCATTTATTATACTTTGATTTGTAAATTTGGCTCAGTTCTCTATATATTTGGGAAATGAGGTCTTTGTCAGAGACACTTGTAAAATTTCTTATTGCAGTTTTCTGCTTTTCTTCTAATTTTGGTTTGTATTGGTTTTCTTTGTGCAAACCCATTTTAATTTAATGTAATTAAAATTATTTATTTTACCTCCCATAATCCTTTTCATCCCTTGTTTGATCATGAACTCTTCCCTTTTCCATAGATCTGAAAGGTAAACTATTCTGTGTTTTCCTAATTTGCTTATGGTATCACCCTTGATATCTCATTTTGACCTTTTCTTGGTATATTGTATAAGATATAGGTCTATACCTAGTTTTTGCCAATTTTCCCAGAAGTTTTTGTCAAATAGTGAGTTCATATAGTTTATATAATATTGGAATTAATTGTTCTTAGGGAGCTCATTGATAGCTTGTTCAATTTTTTTTTAAATAGCATAACTTAAGTATTCTATTTCACCTTCTGTTAATCTGAGCAATTTGTATTTTTTTCCAAAAATTCATCCACTTCACTTAGGTTGTTAGATTTATTGGCACATATTTTGGCAAAATGGCTCCTAGTAATTGCTTTAATTTAATCTTCATTGGTGATGAATTCACCATTTTTGATTTTTTTTTATACTGGTCATTTGGTTTTCTTCTTTTTTTGATCAAATTAAGCAGTAGTTTGTCTATTTTGTTGTTTACTCCCCCCCCCCCATAAAACCAACTTCTAGTCTTATTTATTAATTAGATGGTTTTCTTACTTTCAGTTTTATTAATGTCTCCTTTGATTTTCAGGATGTCCAATTTGGTGTTTAATTGTGGATTTTTATTTGTTTGTTTTCTAGTAGTTTTTTTTAGTTGCATTCACTGATTTGCTCTTTCTTTATTTTATTGATGTAAGCATTTTGATATAAATTTTCTCTTACATACTGCTTTGGATGCATCCCATAAAGTTTGGTATGTTGTCTCATTGTCATTCTCTTTCATGAAACTGATTGTTCCTATTTGTTATTTGACCCACTCATTCCTCAGGATTAGATTGGTTTCTGATTAATTTTTAATCTGTTTCCATGGCCTTTTAGTGAATGTAATTTTTTATTGCATTATGGTCTGAAAAGGGCGCATTTAATATTTCTGCTCTTCTGTATTTGTTTTTTGTTTTTTTTATTTTGCTTTTTGGAGGGCAATTGGGGTTAAGTAACTTGCCCAAAGTCACCTGGCTAGTAAGTGTGGCAAGTGTTTGAGGCCAGATTTCAACTCAGGTCCTCCTGACTCCAAGGCCAGTGCTCTATTCACTGCACCACCTAGGTGCCCCAATTTTTTCTTTTTTTTTCTTTTTTGGATGGGGAAAGTAGGGCAACTGGGGGTAAGTAACTTGCCCAATGTCACATGGCTAGTTTTCAGTGTTAAGTGTCTGAGACTGGATTTGAACTCAGGTCCTCCTGACTCCAGGGTCGGTGCTCTATTCACTGCACCATCTAGCTGCACCCTGCATTTGGTTTTGAAGTTATTATGCTTTAATTTTTGTGTAGGTGCCATATACCACTAAATAAAAGCTATATTCCTTTCTATTCCCATTCAGTTTTCTCCAGAGGTCCATCTTATCTAACTTTTTAAAGCTTATATTCATCTCCTTAACTTCTTTCTTGTTTTTTTTGTGTTAGATTCATCTAGTTCTGAGAGTGGAAAGTCAAGATCCCCCACTAGTATTGTTTTTCTGTCTATTTCATTTATATAATTCATTTAATTTTTTCTTTAAGAATTTGGATGTGAAGACATTTGGTACATACATATTTAGTATTGATATTACTTCACTGTTTGTGATACCTTTTAGTAAAGTGTCTTCTCCATTCTTATTTCTTTTAATTAGGTCGATTTTTGCTTTTGCTTTGTCTGAGATCATGGTTATTATCCCTCCCTTTTGTTAAACTTCAGCTGAAGTATAATAGATTCTGCTCCATCCACTTTTGCTGTTTGTGTCTCTCTGCTTCAAGTATTTTTCTTGCAAATAATGTATTGTAGGACTCTGGTTTCTAATCCATTTTGCTATCTACATTCACTTTATGGGTGAGTTCATTCCATTCACCTTCACAGTTGTGATGAATAACTTTGTATTTCCCTCCATCCTGTATTTTCCCCTGATTATCATTCTCTCTCCTTTCACTCTGTCTGCTCAAAAGTGTTTTGCTTCTGACCACTGCCTCCTCAAATCTGTTCTCCCTTCTATGAGCCCCACCACTTCTCTTATTCCTCTTCCCTTCTGTTTCCTTGTAGGGCAAGATATATTTCTACACCCAACTGAATATGCATGCTATTCCCTCTTTGAGATAATTCCAATGAGAGCAAGTTTCAAGCACTGCCTGCCACCTTCCCCCATCTTCCTTTCTACTGTAAAAGCTTTTTCATGACTCCTTTTTTTTTTTAAAGCAGTTGGGGTTAAGTAACTTGCTCAAGGTTACATGGCCAGTTATTTCTGGGTATGGTGCTAAGTATTGGAGCCTGGATTCGATCCCAGGTCATCCCGACTCTGGGGCCGATGCTCTTACTCACTGTGCCACCGGGCCGCCCCTCATGACTCTTTTATGTGAGATAACTTACCCCCATTCTACCTCTTCCTCCCCTCTTCTCCCAGTGCATCTCTCTTTCTCATCCCTTAATTTTATTTTATTTTTTGGATATCATCCTGCCATAGACAACTCACAACCATGCCCTTTGCTATGTATACTCCTTCTAACTTGCCGTAATAATGATAAAGTTCTTATGAGTTACAAGTATCATCTTCCCATGTAGAAATGTAAACAATCTAACTTTATTGAATCCCTTATGATTTATCTTTCCTGTTTACCTTTTTATGCTTCTCTTGAGTTTGTATTTGATAGTCAAATTTTCTATTCAGCTCTGGTCTTTTTATCAGGGATACTTGAAAGTTCTCTATTTCATTGAATATCCATTTTTCCCTTGAAGGATTATACTCAGTTTTGCTGAGTAGGTTGTAATCCTAGCCCCATTGTCCTCCAGAATATTATATTCCAAGCCCTCTGATCCTTTAAAGTAGAAGCTGCTAAATCTTGCGTCATCCTGACTGTGGCTCCACAATACTTGAATTGTTTCTTTCTGGCTCCTTGCAATATTTTCTCCTTGAGTTGGGAACTCTTAATTTGGCTATAACATTCTTAGGAGCTTTCATTTTGGGAGCTCTTTCAGGAGGTGATCAGTGGATTATTTCAATTTCTATTTTATCCTCTGGCTCTAGGATACCAGGACAGTTTTCCTTAGTTTCTTGAAATGAAATATGATGTGTAGGCTCTTCATTTTTATCCTGGCTTTCATGTAGTCCAGTAATTCTTAAATTATTTCTCCTAGATCTATGTTCCATGTCAATTGTTTTCCCAATGAGATATTTCACATTTTCCTCTATTTTTCATACTTCTGATTTTGATTGATTATTTCTTGATGTTTCATGGAGTTATTAACTTCCATTTATCCAATTCCAATTTTTAAAGAATTATTTTCTTAAGTAAGCTTTTGTATTTCCTTTTTAATTTAGCTAATTCTTAATTTTTGTGCCTCTTTTACCATTTGGTCTATTCTGTTTTTTAAGATATTATTTTCTCAAATATTTTTGGTGCCTTCCTTACCAAGCTGTTGATTCTTTTTTTCATGATTTTCTTTCATCACTCATTTCTTTTCCCACTTTTTCCTCTCTCTCTCTCTTATCTGATTTTTTAAATTTTTTTAAGCTCTTCCATGGACTGAGACTAATTCACATTTTTCTTTGAGGCTTTGCAGGTATCTGCTTTTATTTTGTTGTCTTCTTCTGAGTTTGTGTTTTGATCTTCCCTGTCACCATAGTAACTTTTTATGATCTGGTTCTTTTTCTGTTGTTTGTTCATTTTTTTCATTCTATTTCTTGACCTTAAATTTTATGTTAAAGTTGGGCTTTGCTTCTGGGGTGAAGGAGCCACTGTCCTAAGCTTCAAGTTTCTTGTGCTGCTGTTTCCAGAGCTAGTTCTTGGGGGTCTTCAAGTTCTCATCTCTTCCAAGGTGATATGATCTCAGGGGAGATGTGTTTACTACTCTCCTGGCTTTCACTCTGGTCTGTGAGTGACCATAAGCACTCTTTTCCATCCTGGTACAACAATCATGGTCCTTGTTCCTGTTCATGCTCCTCTTCACCCTGAGACTTCAACCCAGAACCATTTATGGGGAGTGCAACAGTCTTGCACTTAATGCCACCAAAGGGAGTCGTATAATCTCCTTCTGGCCATTTGTCCAATCCCCTTACTATATGTGGGCTGAAGGTTCCAGAAGCCCCTGCCACCACTGATGCAATCATTCCAAAGACCTACTGCTGGCTTGCCAAGCCTGGTCTGTGCAGAACCTGTGCTTCACTCTCACCCCAACTTTAAAGAACTTTCATTTTGACTTTCCATGTTATCTTGGGCTGGAAAAATTGTTTCACCTCAATCTTTTATTGATTCTGCTTAGCTCCAGAATTCATTTTGAGACATTATTTTAATGTTGTTTGGAAGTGAATTTGTAAGAGCTTAGGCAAATCCCTGCTTTTACTGCATCATCTTGGCTCAGCTCTCTCTTGGCTGATTGTTGATGGGAAGCACACAAGTTAAAGCTCATGAACTACAGGAAGATGGTCACTTACAGGTTTACCCTAGAACCCTTAGGATAGTAGGCACTACCCTCTAGAAACCCAACCTGCCTATGCATGTTGGGGGAGTGAGCCCAAAAGTAATGCTATAGGCAAAAACTAAAATAGTCAGAATAGATACAAAGTGATTGGGGAGAAGGCACTGGGAACTTGGACGGGGAGCAGAGAAGGAAAAGCCTCATGTAGAATGTTGTGCTTGAGTTGAGCCTTGAAGGAAACTAGGGATTCTAAAAGACAGAAGTAAGGATGGAGTATGTTCTGGCTATTAAAACTGTTCTCTTAAAAGTCACCAATATCATGCTGGTCAACAAATCCAATGGTCTCTTTTTTCTCAGTCCTAATCCTCTTTGACCACTGGACATCTGTTATCATGTCATATTAGAGACATTGTAGGACCTTGTTAAATAATTAAATATTTGATATTTACTTGAGTCTACATAAAAATTTTCAGGGCCTCCTCTTTGTTTCCCAAATAAAATCTTTTTGAACCTGGTGTCACTTTCAATTTCCAGCTTTATCTCAGATCATTTCCCTCCATGAACACTATGCTTTGACCAAACTAGACAACTTCTCTCCTTACCCCCAAATAATGAATCAAATTCTTCTGCCTCTAGGAGATCTACCTTCAATCTGTAGTCTTAAAACCTTGGTTCAAATCTGGGAGCTGGGAAAGTTAACTTCTCTGTGCCTCAGTCTTTTCATTTGTAAAGGAGGGGGCTGAACTACGTTGCATAATCCTTAAGGTGACTTCCAAGACTAAATCTATAAGCTTATTAGAATTTACTCATGGGATGGCTAGGTAACACAGTGACTAGAGCGTGGGCCCTGGAGTCAGGAGGACCTGAGTTCAAATATGGCCTCAGGTACTTAACATTTACTAGCCCTGTGACCTTGGGCAAGTCACTTAACCCTAATTGCCCTACCTTCCCTCCTCCACAAAACAAAAACAAAACAAACAAACAATAAAGAATTTACTCTTATTATTCTCTATCACTGGCAGTTAGGTGGCACAGAAGATAGAGTGCCTGGCCTGAAATTAGCAAGACTCATGAGTTCAAATTCAGCCTCAGACACTAGCTGTGTGACCCTGGGCAAGTCAATTAATCCTGTTTGCCTCAGTTTCAGCATTTTTATGATGAGCTAGAGAAGCAAATGGCAAACTACTCCAGTATCTTTGCTAAGAAAATCCCAAATGGGGTGACTAAGAGGCAAGACTGAAAAATGATTGAATAACAAAAAATTTCCCCATCACCCTCTGTCTTTTGCCTTGCCTACTGAAATCTTGGAACCTATCCTCTCAAACCCAACTGACTGAAACTGACTTCCTCTTGGAAGTTTTTTCTTGTTGCCTATCTATTTTTCCCAACACCACACCCCCAACCCAACTTATAATAACCTGCTCAGACCTCACATAATGTTGTATTATGTAATTCTTTTAATGTACATAGTCAATATTGTGTGTGCTTTGTAGCTAGCTATCTTTGATGATATCTTCTGTTACTAGACCCTCAAGCTTCTTGAGGCCAGAATCATCTTATCTAAATTTTCCCTCAGTGCCTAGCAAATGTTGTGAACACAGTAGGTGCTTAATTTGTTAGTATTGTGTTTTTGACAGCAGACTATTTCTCTCATTTTCTAATCTCTGTTCCCTTGGTTTCTGTGCTGTCATTTCAAACTCAACATTTCTTCGTTATCTTCTTTCTCCCTAACTAAAATGCCTGTCTCCCTTTCCTGACTCCCCCATTTTTGTTGATAATGTACCTTTGTCCCAATCACTCACGTTCAAAATTCAACCCTCATTTTATCTGCTTATCTATTCACCCACTCATTAAATTTTCATCCACCTACTCCTTTTTGTGTGAGAAGTCATGCACTCATTTCTATTGGTGAGTATTCATGAGCATCAGTCTTTTGTAGGGATGTGATTTATGCATATGAATTGGCACACCAACAGGTGTAGACAGGTGTTTGGCTGGGTGCCTCTGTGGGTGTGCATCTCTATGTTAATAACAGTGGGTGGGACTGGGCTTTGTGCCACATGTGTTTTCTATGTCAGAGGTTCCCAAATTAGGCTAACACATCCTTACCTTTTGCTCCCTTCTCCTCCAGAGCTACTTGAGACATGGAGAGGCAGCTGGGCATGGCGCATAGAGCAGTGGAATTAGAATCCAAAAATGGTTCAATCCCAGGTTCAAATGCCACTTGCTAGCTATGTGACTCAGAGTAAAACACTTTATCTCTGTTTGTTAATTTTCTCATCTATAAGTTGGGGTTAATAATAACACCAACCTTCCAAGGTTGCTGTAAAGGTCAAATGAGAAAATATATGCACAAAACTTTGAAAACCTTAAAGTACTATAAAAATGTAAGTGATTATTGCTCTCCCAACTAACCTGCACCAGTTTATTCTCAGTATTTATTTGCTTTACTAACAACAGTCATTTCTTCAGAACAGGGGAAATGGAGATGGGGTAGGGGGCAGGCCCATTTTTAAAAAGTTTTTGAGTCAGTGGCCTGAGAGATTTGTTGTTATTCAGTCATGTCTGACTCTTCATGACTCCATTTATTATTTTTTTGGCAAAGATACTGGAGTGGTTTGCCATTTCCTTCTCTAGCTCATTTTACAGATAAGAAAACTGAGGCAAACAGGGTTAAGCAACTTGACCAGGGTCACACAGCTAATAAGTATCTCAGGCCAGATTTGAATTCATGAAGTGTCTTCCTGACTCTACACCCAGTCCTCTGTCCACTGTACCACCTAGCTGCCCCTAAGAGATTGTCCCCAGTCAAAAAGAGCCTGTGTATCAAAGACAAACGAAAACTAGACAAAAAGGAGTAACTGGATTGTAGCATAGTTTCCTGCTTTGCCAAGGACAATTTCTCTCCACTACCAAGGGTTTCTCAATGAATTTGTGAAGGATGACGTAGACCAGATTTGGCAATGTTCATCAGTTATCAATCTAGAAGGCAAAAAAAAAGTTTAAAGACAGGTAAGAAGCATTAATGATGCGGTCTTACATCCATAGCTATCTTCATTTTTACAGGTACATGCAGAGGACCTAGAAAGATCTCCCTCCACCTCCTCCACCTCCTCAAATCCTTCAAGCACTAGCTCAAGTTCTACCTTCTTCACAAAACCTCCCCCAACTATTTCAGGTCATACCTTTGTGAATTTCATGTAATAGAATCTGTAGGGCACAATCTTGCAATTAAGTCAAATCTGTAAGAATACAAGTCATTCCCCAATTAATAAATGGTCAAGGGATATGGACAGACAGTTTTCAGAGGAATAAATTAAAGATATTTATAAGCACATGAAAAAATGCTCTAAATCACTATTGATTAGAGAACCACAAATCAAAACAACTCCGAGGTACCACATCTCACCAGTCAGATTGGTTAAGATGACAAAAACAGGAAAATGATAAATGCTGGAGAGAATGTTGGTGGAGCTCTGAACTAATCCAACCATTCTGGAGAGCAATCTGGAACTATGCCCAAAGGGCTATAAAAAGGTGCGTACCCCTTTGACCCAGCAAATACCACTTCTAGGGTTATATCCCAAAGAAATCACAGAAGTAGTAGAAAGACCCATATGTGCAAAAATATTTATAGCAGATCTATTTGTGGTGGCAAAGAATTAGAAATCAAGGGGATGCCCATCAATTGGGGAATGGCCAAACAAGTTGTGGTATATGAATATAAATGAGGAGCAGATCGACTTCATAATAACTTGGAGAGACTTATATAAACTGATGCTGAGTGAGGAAAGCAGAACCAGGAGAAGTGTGTACACAATTACAGACACATTGTATGTGTGACGACTAACTTAGATAGACTGGAGTCCTCTCAGCAATACAAGGTTAGAAGACAACTACAAAAGACTCATGTTGTAAAGGGATATCCACACCCAGAGAAAGAACTACAGATTCTGAATGCAGACTGAAGCAAAATATTTGCTCTCTCTCATTTGTGTTTTGTTTTGTTTTATCCCTTCTTTCTCATTGCTTACTCTATTGGTTATAATCCTTTACAACATGACTAATGTTCAATGTGAAGGTATTTGTAGAACCTATATTTGATTACATGACACTTTTGGGGGGAGGGAGGAGGAGAGAAAGGGGGAGAAAATTTGAAACTTAAGAGATTGTGGAACTGAATGTTGTAAACTAAATGTAAATAAATAAATTAAAAAAAACAATAGTTTGCATTTTTCTCCAGTTGTTTCATGTATGTGACTTATTTCCCCAACTAAACAATAAGCCCTTACAGTGTAGGGATCAGGCCTTATACTTCTTTGCATCTCTTAAAGAGGACATTTAACATAATGCTAAGCATTCAATCAATATTTATGGACTAAAGAATTGATTGATGGAGGCAGGCACTTAGTGGTCTGACTTTTTGCATATATTGGCATTTTGGTTGCTGTCTATATATTTGGCAAAGTAAGATTTTTTTTTTTTTTGCTCTGAGTACATTTTTAACTTCCAAGAAAAACAAGTCAACCTTTATTAAGAAAGCATACAACATTACAGCAAGATAAAAAATATTAATGATTTTTTAAAAATCAGATTAAATGTTTTTGCTAAAAATGCTTTACTTTAAGTAAACAAATTAACCTTTGTAAAACAGTGTTAAGATGATAAATACCAAAGATATCACTGATTTATATGACTTCAAACTATATAACATTTTACATAATGCAGTCATTTAACCTTTTAATAAAAGTTTTATAACTAGGTCACAATCATGATTCTTCTTGCAGATTGCCCCATTTCATTGTATTGCTAATATTCCCAACACTCTGGAATCCATAACTGCTGAAGAAGACAAGCTGGATATGTCTTAGACATACAACTAGAAAATTGGCTTGGTACCAGGAGACAGAAATAAGAAGCACCTGCCTGGCTCCACAGGGGCAGAGACAGTAGCACTGGGTGTAAGCTATAGGTATCCTAAGCATTGGTTCAATCTGAAGATGAATTCTTTAGCTATGTTCTCCTCAAATGGAATGGGCAATTGCCTTCAGCGGCACAGACTTTTCCTTACAATGAACATCTTGAAGCAGATGTTGGTAGGGCAATTCAATCAATTAAGTGTCTATTATTTGCCAGGTACTATATGAAGGTCTGTGGATACAAAGAGTGACAAAGAAGAGTCCCTGACCTCAAGGAGCTCACAGTCTAATGGGGAGACAACATGGAAATATATAGCTATAAGTAGATATGATATATACGTGTATATATATATATATAGATATAGGTAGATAGATAGATAGATAGATAGATAGATAGATAGATAGATAGATAGATAGATAGATAGAGTTAACCTTTTAAAAAGTTTGGTTAAAGGAGACAAACAAATAATGATATGCAGTTACAGAATTTATTCCATTAAGACTAGCAAACTTGTACAAGGAGTTAGGAGAGCTAAGTCCTAACTGTCTGAGCAAAGGAATGAGAAAACTTACATACATTTTAGAACCATCCCAATTCAGGATGACCATGTTACACAAATTTATGATCTCCATTTGTTACCATCCATATGTGAGAAAGGAAGTTTCTTGGTTGTAAATACAAATTGACAAGACAACAGAGGGAGCAAGTTCCATTTGCAATTTATGGTCTCAGGATGTCTGTTTTCCTCCCATAGGGAGTATGTCCCAATATAAGGGAAAATCTCACCTCTAGCTCAAAATGGTCTCTGAAGTTGCCGACACAGGAAAAGGCATTTTTAAGCAAAGCAAAGTAGTTTGTTGGATTAATTCAGACTTTGGTCAAAAATATGATATTTAATGATATAATTTCCTCCCTTTTTGGTCAAGAACAAATCTATTATGATTTTGTTTGTTTTTTTTTTTTTTTTACCAAAGAAGGTATGGAAAAAAGCTCTCTTCTTGGGGGGGGGTGTTCACAAGATCCTTATCTAGGTGAATTCAGGGTTTTCTTAATCACTTCCTGAAATAAGGGACACTAAATATAATAGTTGAATGGTTGGACATCCCTAGAGATGAGCAACTACAAGGCAATTTCAATACAAGCAAAAGGAACAGGCTGCAAGGGGGAATCAAGGTAGCACAATGGGAATATAGAACAACAAAGCAGAAATAAGTTAAAACTGCAAAAAGATAGAAAGGACCAGTCTTGGATATGTAAGGGGGCCCAGGGAGGGAGCAGTTTTCGTGCAGGCCTGGTCAGGACTCTTGGGAAAGCTGTCTGCATCTGATGTTGTCTTTTTCAGGTCCCTTAGCTCAGATGTCCACTTAGGAGCAGGGGCAATCTTTAGAGGACATAGATGGATCCTAGAGTCCAAATCCACAAGCTGGAGAAGTCAGACAGACCTGACAGGGGCTCCCAGAAACATATAATTTGACACCAAAGGCACATAGAAACAGTTCAGTTACCAGCCATGCAAGGCTAGGTTCAAACAATACAAGAATCAAACAATACAACAATCTCACAGTTTTACAAAATTGCATAATTACATTGTCAGATACAAATTAAACTTCGTAGGTGGCTCACAATATACTAGTTTTGGGAAGGGAGATTACATGTCACAAAGATAAACAAGAAACTTACACATGAACCATATAAATCAACAGAATCATTATTACCAATGTTAATTAACATCAAATTCCTTGTATTCCAGTGACCTATTCCCAATATACATTTAAACAGCACCTTTTTGAATCCCAGATGCCTCATGTAGTTATACAATTCAAAAACGGAGTTCTGCTTCTCTGGTTCAGATATAAAGGTTCCCAGATAATTTTGACTTAATATAAATTAGTACTATCACTTAAATTTGGTTCCACATTTTTGAAACTTCAGAGAATTTTCAGTTTATTTATATTATTTCTATCCTTACCTAAATTCTGTACCTGGTATAAGAATCCTTTAAAATGTGA
Source organism: Petaurus breviceps papuanus (assembly GCF_028583685.1). Classification (NCBI taxonomy): domain Eukaryota; kingdom Metazoa; phylum Chordata; class Mammalia; order Diprotodontia; family Petauridae; genus Petaurus; species Petaurus breviceps. Next base: position 1,631,405 of record NW_027187282.1, on the reverse strand, counting down.
AGATCTATCCAAAAATGAGTTCATCTGCCTTTTAAAATTATCATACAGATACTTTAATAAAGAAGAAATAATTTCAATTTTCTACTATCTTATACAACTTTTGTGCAAAAATCCAAATTTGAGATCTTATTACTAAACATGCTCAAAGTTTGAATTTCTATGATAGAAAAAATTTGGAAGCCAATCTTATACATCTGTATATAGTTCTTAGAAGAATCAATCTGATCCTGTTGCTTTCCTCAAAATTTGCTATTCTCATTACTTGGTCTAATCATTTACTCCTTTGGAGGATGTTATCTCTATATTATACTTATTTATTTATTTGGCCATGAATATAACTTCTTGATAAATTTGCTATAAAAGATAAAGAGGAACAATGTCATATAGCTCACCAGAAGGAATGAACCTCCTTAGCTCTGTTTGATTCCAGGCATGAGTCATCTCTGATAGGCAATCATGTAGCCACTAGGTGCTGAAATCAGGGCTTAAGAGTAATCAGGTGGTGAATTTTCCTTTTCAAAAAGGAAAAAAAGTACAACTAGTAAATAGTTTTAAAAGATCCTACCTAGGCAGTTTCCAAGGTTGTCTTCAAAACCTTTCCCAGGCACAGACACCCACCATTAGCAGTTCTCAGCCATTCTATTATTGGCTTTTATGACAGCTATCCCTGTAACCAAAGCTTAAAACAATAGTAAATTGTCCCAAAAAGTCTTTTTTTTTCCTTTTTGGAGGGCAATTGGGGTTAAGTGACTTGCCCAAGGTCACACAGCTAGTTTTTGTGTTAAGTGTCTGAGGTCAGATTTGAACTCAAGACCTCCAGACTCCAGCGCTGGTGCTCTATTCACTGCCCAAAAGTCTTAAATAGCAAATAAATATAGACTGGTATCCTTCAGATAGGGCCATCTAAAATTTGATTGAGCTATTAATTATAAAATCAAGTTACAAATCTTTCTGTCTTCTTAAAAATGCTGCCTCACACTCTCTCAACATACTTAAACCATCTAAAACTGACAAAAAGGTATCCAGAGCAACCATCTAGAGACAGGAGGGGCTTGGATAACCCTCATTTGTCCCCAAACCTTCTTATCTTTCCTAATCTCTCAAACCCATTATCCAGTTTATTCAGCTTTCCTTTACAATTTTAACCATAAAACAAGATAGCTCATAAGTTATTATTCTTTTACTAACATAACTCTGTACTGTAATACTAGCTTAAACAAAGCAAGGAGGTTAATAGCCAACCCCACAGACTATGCCCTTGGTTATTCTTCCCTAATTATAGGAATTATAGTCTGGAAGAGTGAGATACTTCAGGAATCTAAATCTTTCACTTATACATTCAAATACAAATGTTAACTTTTGCTTAAGCCATGGAATAACTACAAATTCAGATTAAAACAGCAAGATCTTTTCTGCTTTACAACTTATTTCATTAATTTAATAATAACTTATCTTGCAAATTTAGTAGACCTTCAAAAAATATCAAAGAAGACCTTTCAAAACATCTCTTCTAAAAGTATTTTCTTTTCTTTAAAAACAGTTTGAATTTATCCTTATGTTAAGAGGAATAATCACTAAAACTTTATGAAGAAAATTAATTGAAAAGTTTTGAATGATATCTTTCTTCCTCCTTTAAGCAAAAATAAACCTTTAAAATTGGAATTCATTCAACTAAGTTAAGTAACACAAATTCCTAAGGTATTATACAGAATTCCTAGATCACAAAGTTCCTTAGTCAAAAAGGTGTTGTAATCGAATTTCATATTGGTAACAGTTAAGAGACCTATCACAGTCAGTGCTCTTAAAAGCTACTGCTTTTAGAATCCCTTTAAACAATGGGAACATCTTAAGGTGAGTCTTAAGCAGTTTGCATAAATTTATGCATATATTCTAATTCTAGATGAAAAATCATATTATATTTAATAAGATATTAGATCATATTAGATAGTAAGATAACACAAAAGATCTCATATATTTTACTGACTGCTCTGATCATAGAAATTTGCAATAGAAGGGTGATGACCTTATCTATACAGATGGTTTCCAGGGGCCTTGGCAATTTTACAAAATAAGTAGAATTGACATGGACCCCAGGGAGGGGCTGATGCTGGTGCCTCTGCCTGCCAACTCCCATACATACAATAATCAATTAACAATTTTAGGTTTTAGCATTAAAACAGTAACTCCAAATACTTAGTTAACAATCTTACAAGTTTCATAAATGATAGCAAAACAATCTCAATTGAAACTTCCTTTTAAACAAGACAAACTTGGAAGATTATGATTTCCCAAATTACAATATCTTAAAATACTACAACACATGGTCAGAGTGCCCATTCATCATTTTTCTGTTCCTCTGACGGTATAATTCTCAATTTAACAACTTTTAGACTATAAGAGAAACTGCTTCTTTTATAACATAGATAATACAACTGTTTATAACATAGATAATACAACAGTAATGGTTTATCATAAACAATTATCATGTTCTTAAATTTAAACTTTGAAATCAAAACCAATTAGTTACCTATCTGGTGACCTTAATTCTGTCATATATGTTTTCAAATTGTTTTACACAGATGAAAACTTTCTTGGTATCACACACCCAACCCACTTATCACTAGAAATCATTTAGATTCTGGAATGTCAGATAGATGGTGAATGTGGTGATCCATAAAACTTTAAATTAACATAAATACATCATTAGATGAAACAAGCTTGAAAATCACATCCCTATATACATTTTTCAAGGTTTCTCATTTGCTTAATAAGAATTCTACACAATGAATTTCTAATTCACCTTGCACAGAGAATCATTCATCTCATCATTAATAATGTGGATACTATAACTTTTAAATCATTATATATTCCTGTAATAGCCAAAATTTTAAAGGAACAATCAGCTATTATAGTAAATATCAGCAGTATTATTACTACCTGTTTGTAACCCAAATATAACAGCTTTAAATTATCAAATTTTATAACACAAAAACCCAATTTACATGCAACATAATCCAGATTTTTAAAAATTGCTGTAACACCATTCTTACTTCAAAATGTTTTTTTTCAAATTTCACTAGCTAAGCGAACTTTTAGAAACACAACATTTTAGAGATACATCAACAACATAATGATGAATTTCAAATGACATCAAATGACTTATAAAATAATTGATCTTATCACTCCTGGCATTCAAAAACCACTTCAAAGTTAAAGAGATAATAATAATAATGTTGTATTCACCATATGCCAATCATTATATTAAACTTTTACAATCATTATACCTTTTTGATCCCATAACAACTACTTTTTTTTTTTAACAAATTCAGGAAATAGGTCAAACAGAGATAAAATCCATTTTTGCAACTGGAATGGAGAAGTGTAAAGTTTACCTGGATTAGAGGCTGGCTTCCCAGTGATATTTCTTGGAGGCAGGGCTTAGGGAATGCTCCCCACAGGCCTGATCTATCCACCTATCCCTTTCCCACAACTGCAAAATGTACTGAGCCTGGGGCAGTTTGCAGCTACTGGGCCAGGGTAGGCAGAATATACAGGACCTGGGTGACATTTCCAAGCTTTGCCTAGAATGGTGGACTACAAAGTGCCCAGGGGCACTGGCAGTTAGGGCTATTGCCAGTCTGCAAGTACTGTCCCTACAATTCTCCTGCATTCTCTTCTCTTACCTGATTTGGGATGAGAAGGGTTAACAAAAAACTTGTGACTGTTAAAAAAAAATCTCCAGACAGAGATACTCTCTTAACTCTGGGGAGGAAGTGGTCAAATGCTAAGTGATCTCCACTGAGGGTAGGTGTTTTACTGTCTACCTAAGTCTCTCCAGCAATCCCAATATAATCAATTTCCAACCTCTTAATGATTACTCTCAGAATCTGTTAGGATGTTTTTAGCTATATCTAACTTTTCATTGTAATTCCAGGTTGGCCAGACCAGAAACTACAAGGAAAAGAGTTTTATAGAAATCTTTGACTACCTGTAGTTTAGATCTTACAAGATAACAGACTCATTCACAGCACACACACGATACAGACACAAAGACATTGACAGACAAACTGACATTTCAAATACAAATACAAAGTCCACATTTAATGACAAAAGAGGGTGAATTAGAGGTTTGTTATAAATTGGCTATTATTATTCAAGGATTCAAGATCTGACAGGGTAGAAGTGGCTGGAGATCAGATTCTGTAACCTTTGCTTTGAGCACCTCTATGGTGTTGGGGTTGGGCTCAGTGCCCTTTGCTTTTCTGACTTTCTAGAACCTTAAGCCATGTCCTACATTCTGCTTTCCAATGTCCTGGTTTCTTGCAATAGTGGCAAATACCAGGTTTGTGATCACTTACCACACCAGGGATGGGGTGTGCATTTGGAATGGGAGCTGTTTGAAGCCCCCTTTTGCTTCAAGGTCCTCCTCAGCCTCTGTTGCTAGCATTTCAGCAAACTGGGAGGTAAGCTCAGCTATTATCCACAGGAAATTTTTAAGGGAAAGGGGGAAATTAACAGGTACTGGGGAAGGAGGGGCTGATGCTGAAGCAACTTTGTGAGTTGTAAAGGAAGAGGCTGCTGACTTTTGCTCTTGCTCAGCTATCTCAGTGAAACAACAATGAAAACATCCCCTCTCCTGGTTAGAAGTTTTGTTGGCCTTTAAACTTAACTTGGTTTTAAGATAAAGTAACTTTAACTGTTCCAAAATAGCCCTATTGTGGCCAACATAATTTTGGGCTATCTTTAGTAGACTTTTCCTAAGATCAGTCTCCAGAGGAGATTCAATTAATACAGAGTGATTTAACATGAATTTATCCCCGCCTTCTGAGGTAGCTTTAAGGGAATTTCAGACTTCAACAAAATTAGTAGGATGTAGCAAACTTTCAGAAGTTTCTCTGCTTCGCTAATGAAATGTTCCCCTTCCCTATATTATTATCTGAAAGGCTACAGGGCAGACAAGCAAGAAGATGTATTATGAATGGAACATTTTGGGGTCCCTTGACTTTGCTAGGTATATTCCCCTGTCCTATACAGTTATCTGCAAAGGTTATCAGGGCAGATAGCAAGAGGGCGTGTAATGTGTAATCTTTTTTGTCTATGCCTCCAGATATGGTCCTAGAATAATACCCAATAAGTAACTAACCAAGGGTAAATAGTAAACAGGATTAAGGGAGGCTCCTTCTACAATATTTGCATTCCTTTGATATAGGATCTTTCTACATTGTCTGCATTCTTTGGGGGTGTCTACATTCTCCTGGGGGGGGGGCATAAAAACTCTGTGAGCCCCTTGCATTTTTGGTTCTGTATGAAAAGGTCTTGTAATAAACAGACTATTGATTACACCCCCATCTCGTTATTCTCACTGCTCACTAGCCCACCAACTGCACTGGCCACAGTAGTGGGTGTCCTTTGGAAGAATGGGGAACTTACTCAATTCCATCAAGGTTAAGACTCCAGGAAAAATGAATCCTGAGGTGTCTGAATCATTAACTTTGATGAAGTGAGGTGCTGTTCAGTCTATCCCATCCAACAGTTCCATCCAAAGTCACTGGCACCATAGCTGCTAACCTTTTAAAAAGTTTGGTTAAAGGAGACAAATAAATAGTGATATATATAGTGATATAATAGTTACAAAATGTATTCCCTTAAGACTAGCAAACTTGTACAAGGAGTTAGGAGAGCTCGACCCTAACTATCTGAGCAGAGGGATGAGAAAACTTATATACATTTTAGAACCGTCCTAATTCAGGATGACCATGTTACACAAATTTATTATCTCCATTTGTTATCATCCATATGTGAGAAAGGAAGTTTCTTGGTTGTAAATACAAATTGACATGACAACAAAAGGAGCAGGTTCCATTTGCAATTTATGGTCTCAGGATGTCTGTTTTCCTCCCATAGGGAGTATGTCCCAAGATAAGGGGAAATCTCACCTCCAGCCCCAAATGGTCTCTGAAGTTGCTGACACAGGAAAAGGCATTTTTAAGCAAAGCAAAGTAGTTTGTTTGATTAATTCAGACTTTGGTCAAAAATATGATATTTAATGACATATATATATATACACACTATATACATACACACATATACATAAATACACACACACACATATATATGTATATATATATATCAAGCAATATATGGGATAAATAGGAAATAATTAATAGAGGAATGGGACTATACTTAAGAGGAATTGTGGAAGTACAGGAAGTAGGAGGTAGGATTTTAGTTGGGATTTAAAGGAAGCCAGGAAAGACAGTGGGTAGAGCAGAGGAGGGAGAGCATTCAAGGCATGGGGGCCAGCCAAACAAAATGCCCAGAGCCTCAGAGCTGAGAAAAGGAGGGTCTTGGTTGTGGAACAGCCAGTGTCATTGGATTGAATAGTATTGTAGGAGGGGGCTAGATTATTAAGGGCTTTGAATGACAAATAAAGCACTTTGTATTTGATCCTGAAGGCAATAGGAAGCCTCTGGAATTTATTGAGTGCGTGTGTGTGTGTGGGGGGGGGCCAACATGGTTGTATCTGTGCTTTAGGAAGATCACTTTAGTGAATGGAGGATGGATTGAAGTGAGGAGAGACTTGAGGCAGACAGACCCAGCAGTAGCTACTGCAATCATCCAGGTGTGCAGTAAAGGCCTGTACCAGAGTGGTGGCAGTGTCAGAGAAAGGAAAGAAGTGTATTGTATTCCAAAGATATTGCAAAGCGTACACTCAACAGGCCTTGGCAACAGAAGGGATATGAAGGACAAGAGATAGTGAGGAGTCTAGGCTCCAAGATTGTGAGTCCAGGGGAGGGGAGGATTGTGATACCCTCTCCAGTAATAGGAAAGGTGGAGAGAGAGGATTTAGGGGAAAAGATAATGAGTTCTGATTTTGTTTAGTTTAAGATGTCTGAAAGAGTTGGAGATACAAGACTGGCAGTCAACAGAGAGTTTGGGCAGGAAAGGTGGATTTGAGAATAATCAGTACAGAGATAGTAATTTCATCCATGGTTGCTGATAAGATCACCAAGTGAAGTATTCTAGAGAATTCTAGGGAGAAGAGAAGAGGCCCCACAACAGAGCCTTGAGGGCTATCTTCAGTTGGATAATGTGGTCTGGAAGAGAATCCAGCTAAGGAGACAGAAAAGGATCGCTCAGGTAGGAGAACCAAGAAATAGCGGTATCCCAAAAACCTAGGGAGAAGAGAGTATCAAGGAGCAGGACAGAGACTACAGAGAGGCCAAGGAGAATGAGGAAAGAGAAAACCCTATTGGATCTGGCAATGAAAATAATCACTCATAACTCTGGAGAGAGTAGATTCAGTGGAATGGTTGTAAATCTGTGGAAGCCAGATTGTAAAGGGTTAAGAAGAGAATGAGGGAGAGTTAGTGGAGGCTTGTACTCTGGATGGTCTTTTTGAAGAGTTTAGCTACAAAGAGTGAAAGAGAAATAGGATGATAGCTAGAGGAGATGGATGGATCAAGTGAGGGTGTTTCAGGATAAGGGAAGCATAGACACTTTTGCAAGCAGCAGGGAAACAGTCAGTAGACGGGAGGATTGAAAATAAATGAGATAGTGGGGATGACACAGGGATGGATCTGTTGGGGAAGATGGAATGGAATGGTATCGTTTGAACATGTAGAGGAGTTGGCCTTGATAAGGAGTAAGGCATTTAATCATGTGAGAGAGGAGGCGAAGGAGGAGAGAGGGGCAGAAGACACCTGAGTGATGGGAGATAAGGAAGAGGGGAGGAGATGAAGTTCACATTGAATTACTTCAATTTTTTTTTTATACAATATGAGGCAAGGTTCTCAATTGAGAGGGTAGGGGGAAGAGGAGATATGGGAGATTTGAGGAAGGATGAGGAGGTTAGGAATAGCTGAAGTAGAGAATGAGATAGTGAGTCGATATGGAAGCTAAAGTAGGATTGCCTAGTAGCAGTGAGGGCCCAGTTTAGGTTGTGTAACATCAATTTTTAGTGGACACTGCCAAAATCTTTGTGTGATTTTCTTTACTTTGGAAGGCAATGAATGGTGGGGATTATTTAAGGCTGAGGCTTGGCTGGGTGTAATCAGCAGGGCCATGTGTTCACGTGCTACATGACATCCTAGGTAGGGAGATACAGCAGCTGAAGCCTCTACTTCCCCCTAACCTGGAGGTGGTTCTTTCTTGCTCATCCCCAGAAAAGAGAGAAAGAACTTAAGTTTCCCCACTAGAGGATCTTGTATGTACATCCAGTTCTGGATCCATAGCCAATTAAAATTAACAAGTAAGAAATGGATGCCTCCCTCACTCTTACCACCCTCCTTCCCAAGTGATTTCTTCTTAGAGGTTTGCTGAAGGTTTTGAGCAGACTTCCTGTGCAAGTTTACTCCAATTTATCCAATGGCTTCCAAGACATCTAAATTGATCAAAATAAACAGAGACAGAGCATGTATTAAGCATTTACTATGTCAAGCACTGTATTAATCAATGGGGACTCAAAGAAAGGCAAAATTACTGTTCCTGCCCTCAAGGTGCCAGGCCAAAGAGTTTACACTTTGGGGGGGGGCAATAGAGAGCCACTGAAGACTTCTGAGTAGAGGATTGACACAATCAGAGCAGTATATTAATAATATTTGGCCATTAGTGTGAAGAATGGACTAAAGAGAGGTTAAGAATGGAGGTAGGAAGACCAGTTAGGAGATAATAATCCAGGTAAATGGTGATGAGGGTTTAAATGATGTCTGTGATGGGATTGTGAAAGAGGGATATTAAAAATTGTTGGAATTAGAATTGAGAGATTTTGGCAATTGATTGATCATGGTAGCTAAGGCACTGGGGGGGGGGCAGGGAGGAAGAGTGAAAGAAAACAATGACTTTCCTTTACATAGTGCTTTAACATATGCAAAGTTCTTTCAACACACTTTCTCATTTAAGGCCCTCCACAATCTAAACATAAGGGTGCTGCAGGTAGTTTTATTTCCCTTTTGCAGAAAAGTAGACTGAGACCTAGAGAAAGCTGCCCAAGCTTACAATGATTAAATGTTGGAGGTTAAGATTCAAGTGCAGGGATTACTGCCTCCATCTAGAACACTTTCTTCACCTCACACCTCAGTGACTAGGAGAAAAATGGTGCCATCAATAGAAATACACAAGGGAGGGAGAGGTTTTAGCATGGAGAAGTTTTATATGAGTTTAGTCTGGGGTATGTTGGGGCTGACAGGCATCCTCGGTGAATCATCCATGTAGAAGTGATAACTTGTGGGCAGGAGAGAAGATGAAATTGCAAAGGAGGTAATATGGAGAGATGAGTTATGGAATTATAGAGAGATGAAATATGGATTTTAAAAGATTTTTGAGAGTTGGCTTTGGCTGTTAATTAAATATGATATATAACAATGTTTCTGTGCACAAAATGTTTTCTGAGGCAGAGATCACAGAACCCAAACTGTCAGACAGAAGGGAACTTAGGTAATCTAGTCCAAATAACTAATTTGTCACTACAAAATTTGGAGATACAACTTTTTTTTTAATTTGGATGGTCTGGACTATAAATTCATGATCAACATGGGGGTAAGAATGCTGGTAAGGGAAACCACCTATGCCAGGAGGAGTAAGAGAGGAGGAAGGCATGGTGAGGGAACTCAAAGTAGTGGTGCTTAATAAAATGCTTGCTGACCGACTGATTGATTCCTGGGGAGCTTTTGGCAAGGGAAGGAGACTGCAGGCTATCAGCCAGTTCTGTGGGATTACAGGTAGGAAGACAGATGGCAAATGAGGGATTGGTTCTGTAAAAGAAACCAGGAATGTTGAGGCAAATGTCTCCATAGTTTCCAGGAACTGAGCAAAAGTAGCCTGGAATCGCTCCTCCTCTGGAGAGCATGGTGAAGTTTGTTTTAGGGGAAGACTATATTGTTTTCCCTGCTGATAAAAATGCTATTCTTCCCCAACTCTGCCCCCCTAGAAATGTCTAAAATAGGTTTTTCTACAAGTTCAGTCCAATACATGACTTTGGTAGCAAAGATCCTTAAACTATATTACATGCACACACACTCACATATACACATATAATATATACTTAAATATGTTTATGTATCAATCTTATTCACCATTTTGATAACAGAAAACAAGAAGGGGGAGGGGAACCAAATTGGGGATTGTTGAGAGAGTGAAGTGTGCAGAACAGAGTATTTCTTCATGGTGACTTTGCTAAGTCTTATCCTTTTTCTCCTCACTGGGGATAACAAATAGTTTGGGGGCCAGATCTGTGATGCAAAGAGTTTTATTGGTAGTCAAGGGGCTTGAATTCTAAGTCTTTTTTTTAAATGTATTTACTTTTAGTTTACAATGTTCAGTTCCACAATCCCAAGTTCTGAGTCTTGTTTCAGTCACTAAGTAGCTGAATTGCTGGGGATGCTGTGTCTGGAACCTTGGTTCTCTTTAAAATATGGGAATTGGGGTAGCTAGGTCAAGCAGTGAATAGAGCACTGGCCCTGGAGTCAGAAGGACCTGAGTTCAAATCCGGCCTCAGACACTTGACACACTTACTAGCTGTGTGACCTTGGGCAAGTTATTTAACCCCAATTGACTTGCCTTCCTCCCTAAAAAACAACCAACAAACAAAAAAAAACCAAAAACAAAAACAAATAGAATAAGGGAATTGGATAAGATAATTTTTCAAGGCCCTCCAGTCTTTACACTTTCTGGTTCTCTCATGCCAGTGAGCGTTCTAGACTTTTTGGTCTCTTTCATCAGTGCAGGCATTCCTTTAAATCTAGAAGACCATAGTCTTTTATAACTTATTGCATTGATTTGCAGAGGTCGTTCCCATGAGAAATTCATCAACTTGTGGCCAGGCTAGAAATGAGGTTCTCTCCATTCATTCAGCTAGATTGTCAGACCTGACATAAGACCCTTCAGAGTTCCATTCAAATCCTACCTCATACACTAGTTAGGTTCATCACCCTGGGGAAGTTACTCAATCTCACTGAGCCTCAGTTTCTTTAGATGTAAAGTGGAGTAAATAACAGGTTCTGCCTCAGAGAGATTTTGTAAGGAACAAATGAGAGACTAAGTGTGGTGCAAAAAGCCACGAGCTGGTTTCCTGGCTGCAGTAGAGTGCTCTGGAGAGTCCCAGTTCTGAAGCCTGAGAATATGAATTTAAATTTCACTTTTAACCCTTGGGACCTATGTGATCTTGTCACCTTGTCCCCCTTGGCCTCAATTTCGTCACCTGTAAAATTCACAGGACTAGCTGATCTCTGAATTTCCTTCTAGATCTCTATGTTCAGTAATCAGGCACACTGAGAGCACTAGCTTATAAGTCAGAGGACCAGGGTGCTAATCCTGACTCTATTACTTAGAGTACAGTGGATAAAGTGTTGGGCCTGGAGTCAGAAGACCTGGGTTTAAATCCTTCCTAGCTATGTGACCCTCTGTGACCAGGTCATTTAATTCATTTGCTTCCTCTATTTCTTCATATGTAAAATGGGGATAACAGCTCTTACTTCACACGATTGTTGTGAGGGTCCAATGAGGTGATAACAGTAAAATGCTTAGCTCAGTGCTTGGCACATAGTAGGCACTATATAAATGTCTATTATTATTAGAAGTAGTAATATTATTACCCCTTTCCTGGATCACTATTGTTCAGTAGGGAGTTGCAAAATGAAAAAAAAAAAAGCTATGCCCTGCAGAGTTACCCAAGACAGAGAGGTCATAGTGGAAAGTTTTGGCAAAAGATGATCCACTGGAGAAGGAAATGGAAAACCAATCCAGTATCTGTGCCAAAAAAAAAAAAAAAAACCCTAAAGAGGGTCACAAAGATTTGGATATGAGTGAAACCACCAGAACAGCCACAAGAGGGATTAGGTAAATTCGGCTTGGTCAGAGGGCAGAAACAGGAACAACAGGTAGATGTTGCATAGATCTAGGTTGACTCCCATCTGGAAAATCTTAGAATGATGCAGGCTGAGGTGAGGAGGTGAAGGTTCCAAGGCTGTGGGTCGTCTTCAGATGGAGGCTACTTTTGGAGAAGGGGGTGACGTCACCTAGGGGATGAATGAATGAATTTATTCACCAATTAAGTAGCATTTGCTAATTACCTATTAAGTACTAGGCACAAAAATCAAAGTCCTTCCTCTCCAGGAACGGCCACACTATGGGGAGTGGCTATGTGCCTTGGCCCATGTTAGGTACTAAGGGTACAGTGAGAGGTGAAACATTCCTCGTCCCCAAGGCACTCACCCACACACCACCCTTAAGCCAAACCAGGGCGGAATCTACGCAAATCAGCTCTTGGCCAAGTCACGACACCCTCTGGCCGGGGTCGCACAGCCCCCACGCCACCCAGCAGCCTGTGGCCTCGGAGCTATCCAGATCCTGGCATTTCTGGCACCGTGCCCTAGAGGCGCGGGCAGGGCCTCGCGAGGCATTGTGGGTAAGCGCTTTAAAAGATGCCCCAGCGCGCCTAGTCGACCAGGAGCAGTCCAGCTGGGCTTCTGTCAGCGTCATGCCACCGTCCCTCACCAAGCGCGGCCTTATGCTGCTGATGCGCGCCTTCGGCTTCTTCATCGGCCTCTTCGGCACCGCAGCGAGAGCCCTCGACTTCCCTCGGCGGTACCGCGGCGGCCGCATAGCCCGGCCCACGAGCGAGCCCCTGCTGCTCCTGTCAGGGGTGCAGCTAGCCAAGCTCATCCGGCAGAGGAAGGTGAGAAGGGGCGGGGCGGGGCGGGAGGGGAGGGGAGGTGTGGGCGGGGGCTGTGGTGGGCGAGGCGGTGGAGGGGACGCGAACGGGTCCAGTGAAAGCAAACCCCTAGCCGTCCTGGCCTTTGGGGGTCTGAGGCGTGAGACGGACCGCCGGGCCGCAAGGCCTTCTGGGAGTTGCAGTTCGGGCCGAGCCAGCGTCTCAAGCGCCCCAGGCCCACTCCTCCGGAGTTCCCCCTACCCTCCCCCCCACCCCCCTCCGCCCCCCGAGCGGGCGCCCTCCCCCGCCTCATTAGCGGGCAATGAGCGAGTTCGTGACTTCCTTGGCCTTCTCCGTTTCCCTGCTCCTCCCTGTCCCCCCTCCTCGTTCAGGTCGCCTCCTTTTTCCCTCGCCTTTTTTTTTCCCCGCGAAAACTCGTTTAACAACTCCCACCCTTCGGTCTTGAGGGACGCAAGTGGCCTTACCAATCGCCTAATCCATTCATTTCCCCTAACAAAACGGGAAACTGAGGTCCACATCAACGCAAAAAGCTCCACAGAGGCTTAGTGAGTGGTAGAGCTGGGACCAAAACCAAAACTCCAGGACTCACCTATTTCGATAATACTTGGCTATCCTCGATGATAACCTTAACTAGGTTCCTCTAATACGTATAAAAATGTTAATGGGGAAACAGAAGGTACATTATGTAATGGGCCTTGACTAGTCCTTGAAGAAGCAGCTCTGGTGTGGAAAGTGTAAGGATGCACTACACCCCACTGTGAATTGGGAAATATCCATATTTTACCAAATAGTAAATGTGGACTTAAGAGGAAGCTAGGTACTCAGTGGATAGAGGGCTGAACTTGGAGTAGGAAGACTGAAGTTCAAATTCAGCCTCAGACATGTATGTACTAACTAGCTTTGTGATCCTGGACCAGTCATTTCACCTCTGTTTGCCTAAATCCACTGGAGAAGGAAATGGCAAATTACTCTGGTATCTTTGCCATGAAAACCACATGCACAGCATTGGCATGATATAATCTATGAAGAATGGGACATGACTAAATGACAAAATGTGGATTTAATGATTTTGTTAAAATCATTGGCCTTAGAGTTGAAAGTCGTCCCTCATTCCCCCCCCAAAAAAAAATCACAACTCTTCATTTTAGGAAATGAGAAAACCAAGCTCCAGAGGTCTTGTGTAAGATCACCGGGAAAGTAAACAGCAGGGTCAGAATTTCCCTCCTTTCTCTATGGGTCAGTTATCCTATGTTCCATTTTTCTAGCACCCACCTCTCCTTCTAATGTCTCAGCAGATTGGTCCAGTCCAATTTCAGTTCCATGTCTGCTAAAGAAACTGTATAAGGACTTTGAAAGAAAAGTAGGACAATTTCTGACTTGCTAATTATCAAAACTTGGTTCCTCTCAGGTAAATCTCTACAGTCAGCTCCCACAGTGATCTCAGGTAGTATGTGTGTATGTTTGGAGGAAGAAGTGGCTTCCCTTTTTTTCTCTCCTTAGGTGAACTGGGATGGAAATTCTTTGTAATCTGTGGTGAAAAAAAAAAAAGTAGTGGGATGCAATCGCAGTTTCTGTGCTTATCAGTTCTAGGAGCAAACAGAACCAAAACTTGTAGACTTAGTCCTTCCTTCCAATATATCAAAACGAAATATGCCAAGAAGGTTCAGAAAAATTGAGGGATCTGGAAGACTTCCTTGAGGGCAAGGGGCGTTTTCTTGTTATATTCCTAGTGCCTGAAATAGTACTGAATGAACTAACATGAACACAATGCTATAATGCTACTGCTGCTGCTGGGAGCTGTCCAGGCTCTTGGCATTATCCGTGTTTTACAGACAAGTCATTGCCCAGTTTCTTCCTCTCCCAAATAAAGGGATTAAACTAAGAGGTCTCTAACCCACTTTTCAGCTCTGTGATTCAGTGACTCAACTTCACCCTTTGTTATTTTATTTTTGGGAAGTTCTCATGAGCACAACCTTCGTGTTTGAATCTCTCAAGTAACCCCAATTCCCTTCTTTGTTTCAACATTAATAATACATTTTTTGTTTATTTTGTATTGATTCACTTTCAGATCATCAACCCCAAACCCTATCAGAACTTTAACCTCCCTGGTGAAGTAGGTGTGTGGAGGAGAGTTTCATTGAGATTCTGCCCAATCTACCGTGATTTTTGTTGGGTTTCATCATTAAGGGTAGTTCCACCCTAACCTCAGGGGCCTTAATGTTTTCCTGGATTTGGACAGAGATGCCAGAATCTGTATTACTTAAATGACATAGAAGTGTTAGCGCTTATTAACAAGAGCCTGTAGTTTTCTGTTCATTGAGTTTACTCTAAAGTAAGGGTCTTTTGGTGTGTCTTGGGTCCCTTTGGTGGTCAGTCTGATGAAGCCTAAGGGACCCTTTCTCAAAAATCACATCTTTAAATACATACAATAAATATGATGATTACAGAAACCAACTATATTGAATTACAGTTATCAATTTTAAAAAATACTCATAGGAGCTAAGTGACGAACCCCTGCTCAAAAAATAGTCAGTGATGGAGAGCAATGAAGCCCAGATATGATAAATGATTTTATTAAAATCATTGGCTCTAGAGTTGGAAGGGACCCCCCCCCCAACTCCCTTCCTTTAGGAAATGAGAAAAACCAGGTCCACAGATCTGGCATAAGATTGCACAGGAAGTAAGCAGGGTCAGGATTTCTTTCCTTTATGTGCCTGTGATAGTAATGACAATTAAAGATTCCCCTGTATTGGCTTGGTTTTCAAATTGATTGTGTTAAAACCCAGAGTTTGTTAATGCCACCTGTGGGATGGGCTTGTTGATGTGAAAAGAAAGTCCTGAACTGGGAGGAGCTGGTGATGTAGATTTGGAGAGACAGGAGAGAGGCGGAAGAGCTTTTTTTGGAAGCAGCACCTCGTGGAGAGAGAGAGACTAAGAGAATTGCTGGTGGCCGCTTTGAATTGCCCTGGACTTTTGAGACCTGCCCCCTGAGCTGCCAAGGACTGAGGAGACATGGCTGTTTTGCTGGTACTTTGTCTGTCTGTTTTGATGTTATTTTGCCAGATTTGTCCGCTGGAGAAAGACTGTCCTTTTGTTGAAGAAGTCCTGGAACCTGGCTGTTCGCTAAGAAGGCCTGCGACTGTCCTGCAGACAGAGAGTGAATACTGTCCACTGGTGAGGGACAGTACTGTTGTTGCAGGGGTCTGGAGACTGTCCTGCAGACAGAGTGAATACTGTCCACTGGTGAGGGACAGTGCTGTTGTTGCAGGGGTCTGGGAGCCTTTCTGTTGGTTCAGAAGCCCTGAAGAAGGATTTTCTTGTTGTATGTTTACAGAAATCCTGGGAGAGGGCTTTGCTAATGTGTTCAGGGGTTCTAGGACTGTTCTACAGACAGAGGATAAATTCATGAAGGGACTGGCAATGTATCTTGTGGCTTTGCTAAGCCTTGTCTCCCCAGGAACTAAGATTGCTGAGAATTTGCCTCATGTCAAGATGAAGAAAAGACCTCCATTTGGGTATTAAGTGCTGTGTTTAAACTTGATGTAACTCTGGGGTAGATTCAATTGTGATCCAGGGGTGGGGAACTTTTGACCTTATTGTGCTCTGTGATTGACGAATGAAGGTACTTCACCTATGTTTGGAAACTAATCTCCATTTGAGAAGAGGGGCTTTGTGGTGGACTTAATTAAGGTATAGCCTAGGAGTGGAGAAGTATTTAGAACAGAGACTTTGTAATTGATTGAATGATTGGAAGGTCCTGGGGTGGGGTAGTACTTGGAGATTATTTAATCACGCTTAGTGAATGCTGTATTTTGAATGATGTCATGTTTTGATCTTCTCTGTTCTTGGTTTGTCACTAAATAAAATAGAGAGCACCTATGCTGGTATTTTGAACCTGAGAAGTTGCCTTTGCTTGGTATTACATTACAGTGCCATGTTCCATATGTGCCTATGTTACATTTTTCTAGTACCCAGCTCTCCCATGTAGGAACATAAGTGGATATACATATCCCCAATAGCAAAGCAGTAAGCAAACCCTGTCTTACAACTTTTCTTGTTAGAGAACTATAATTGAATACTCAAAGTGCATTGCAATCCTTGAAGAAAACCTAAAGACTATTTTGCTGACACTTGAGGGATTTCGAGGCCACATTTAATCCCTTCACCATCCACTGGCTCTTTCTACTCTTCAATACTTGAAATTCTGCTCCTCCATTTCACTCCCAAACTTCTTAAATGACTAAGCTATGTATTCCTACTGCTTCTATTTGATTTCCAACAATCCTTTGCAATCCAGCTTCTTCCCTCACCACTCTTCTGATACTGCCATTTGAGCTCTCTTCCTACTTCTCTGAATATTATTCTTTTCCTTTTTATCCCCTAAATACAAGATTCCTAAAGATTCATTCTTTGTCCCTCTCCTCCTCCTTCTATTCTCTCCATACTTTCATTTTTTTAAATTAAATATTTCTTAAGTCCCTACCATGTGCCAGGTATCATGTTGAACTTTACTTCCTAGTATCACTGAGACAGTTGACTGGAGTTGGGCATGTGCTGGTCAGCAGGATAGTGGGCACCTTCAGCTGTGAGAGTGATTGTGATCAGCTCTCTGAGGCTAGGGGGTGGCCACTGTTTCCTGATGACACACAGAGGAACATCTGCCTCAATTCCATTCTTGAGTACAGACGACTTTATTTTTTAAAATTTTTATTAATTAATTAATTTATTTTTAGTTTTCAACATTCATTTCCACAAGACTTTGAATTCCAAATTTTCTCCCCATCTCTCCCTCCCCTCCATCTCGAGATGGTATGCATTCTGATTACCCCTTCCTCCAGTCTGCCCTCCCTTTTATCACCCCCCCCAACCACTTCCCCTTTACTTTCTCATAGGGCATGATGGATTTCTATACCCCATTGCCTGTATATCTTATTTTCCAGTTGCATGTAAAAAAACAATTTTTTTACATTTGTTTTTAAAACTTTGAGTTTGAAATTCTCTCCCTTCTTCCCTCCCCACCCACCCTCATTAAGAAGACAAGCAATTCAATATAGATTATACATATGTAGTTATGCAAAACAGTTCCATAATAATCATGTTGTGAAAGACTATTATTTTCCTCCATCCTATCACACTCCCCACTTATTCTATTTTCTTCTTTGACCCTGTCCCATTTCAAAAGTGTTTGCTTCTGACTACCCCCTCCCCCAGAGTGCCCTCCCTTATATCATTACCCCCCCATCCCCTTCCTCCTTACTTTCCTGTAGGGTAAGATACCCAATTGAATGTGTATGGTATTCCCTCCTTAAGCCAAATCTGATGAAAGTAAGTTCACTCATTCCTTCTCACCTCCCTGCTCTTTCCCTCCACTGTGAAACCTTTTTCTCTCCTCTTTTATGTGAGATAATTTACCCTATTGTATCTTTCCCTTTCTCCTCCCAATATATTCCTCTCTCACCCCTTAATTTTATTTTTAGATATAATCCCTTAATATTCAACTTACCCTGTGCCATCTATCTATCTATCTATCTATCTATCTATCTATCTATCTATCTATCTATCTATCTATCTATCTATCTATCTATCTCCTCTAACTACTCTAATACTAAGAAAGGTCTCATGAGTAAAAAATATCATCTTTCCATGTAGAAATATAAACAGTTCAACTTTAATAAGTCCCTTATGATTTCTTTTTCCTGTTTAACTTTTTATGCTTCTCCTGATTCTTTTTTTTTCTTTTTTAGAGGGGGGAAGGCAGGGCAATTGGGGTTAAGTGATTTGCCCAAGGTCACACAGCTAGTAAGTGTTAAGTTTCTGAGGCTGGATTTGAACTCAGGTCCTCCTGACTCCAGGGTTGGTGCTCTGTTCACTGTTCCACCTAGCCACCCTGACTTCTCCTAATTTTTGTATTTGAAAGTCAAATTATCTATTCAGCAATGGTCTTTTCATCAAGAATGCTTGAAAGTCCTCTATTTCACTGAATATCTTTTTTTCCCCCTGAAGTATCATATTCAGTTTTGCTGGGTAGGTGATTCTTGGTTTTAGTCCTAGCTCTTCTGACCTCTGGAATATCATATTCCAATCCCTTTAATCCCTTAATGTAGAACCTGCTAGATCTTGTGTTTTTCTGATTGTATTTCCATAATACTCAAATTATTTCTGTCTGGTTGCTTGCAATATTTTCCCCTTGACCTTGGAATTTGGCTACATTATTCCTAGGAGTTTTCCTTTTGGTATCTCTTTCAAAAGGAGATTAGTGGATTCTTACAATTTCTATTTTACCCTCTGGTTCTAGAATATCAGGGCAGTTTTCCTTGATAATTTCTTGAAAGATTATACATGTAGTCCAATAATTTTTAAATTCTCTCTCCTGTATCTATTTTCTAGGTCAGTGGTTTTTCCAATGAGATACTTTACATTGTCTTCTATTTTTTCCTTCTTTTGGTTCTGTTTTATAATTTCTTGATTTCTCATAAAGTCATTAGCTTCCATTTGCTCCATTCTAATTTTGAAGGAATTATTTTCTTCAGTAATCTTTTGGATCTCCTTTTCCATTTGGCCAATTCTGCTTTTAAGGCATTCTTCTCCTCATTGGCTTTTTGGATCTCTTTTGCCATTTGGGCTACTCTATTTTTTAAAGTGTTATTTTCTTCAGTATTTTTTGGGTCTCCTTTAGCAAACTGTTGACTTGTTTTCCAAGATTTTCTTGCATCATTCTCATTTCTCTTCCCACTTTTTCCTCTTCTTCTCTTACTTGATTTTCAAAATCTTTTTTGAGCTCTTCCATGGCCTGTGACCAATTCATATTTTTCTTGGAGGCTTCTGATGCAGGAGCTTTGACTTTGTTGTCTTCTTCTGGTTAAATATTTTGATCTTCTTTGTCACCAAAGTCAGATTCTATAATCTGACTTTTTTATGCTGTTTGCTCATCTTTCCAGCCAAATACTTTACTTCCTAACTCTTTGTCAAGGTAGGACACTGACTCCAGTAGGTCTGGGGATGGGTGTACTGTCCCAGGCCTCAGGGGTTTTCTATCAACTGCTTGATCTCCCACCATCTGTAGGCCCAGAGCTCTGGAAGCAGATGATTGTTACTACTGCTAGTGCTGCTGTGCTGCTCCCATGGCCACCACCGCTGATTCCCCCCCCCCACCTCCACCACCCTGGGGCTGGGGCTGGGGCTGGACCCTAGCAGGGCCATACTCCTCTTTCACCCAGGTCCCACAGAGTTTTTCCATTGACCTTCTATGTTGTCTTTAGCATCTGTGTGTTGAGAAGCATGGAAACCACCATAGTTACCAGTGATTCAGTCCCCTACACACTGTACTTTGCTCCACTCCCAGCCTAGTGCAATATATTCTTCCTGTTGGCCTTCCAGGCTATCTTGGGCTGTAAACTCTGTCATTTTGTGATTTCTGTAGCTCTAGAATTTGTTTAGAGTCATTTTTTACAGGTATTTGAAGGGGTTTGGGGGAGATCTCCCCCAAGTCCCTGCTCTACCATCTTGGCTCCTCCACTCTAGATGATTTTATATACTTCTTTGTCATCTGCTTCTTGTCCCTCTCAACAGAAGCTGTTGACCAACCTTCTGACTGGTTTATCTGCCTCCCCATCTCTACCCTCTCTACTCTATCCTACACAGTACTGCAGTGTGAATCTTCCTAAAACATCTCCTCTATCTTGTGATTCTTCTACCTACTCAAGAACTCCAGAATATAGGCCAGATCCCCACCAAATGTTGACCAACTACCAGCTATGAAGCAAGAAAGCTAACCTAGCTGAGCAGCAAAGGGATAGACAGGAGGCAGTGCTTGCTGGGCAACTCACCAACTATATCACCTCTCTCCTCAAGTCCCAAAGGCTACATCCCTGAACTGCTGGAAAGATCAGTGCTCCTCATTGACCCCTGAAGCCATCATCTAGGGAATCACTTTCTGTAGAGATGAGACTGGGAAATAGCTTCTGCAGGTAGATCAAGTGATTCACCATTACACATGGATATGACTTTATCAGTGGAAATGACATTCAAGATAATGCATTACCATCTGTTTTGCTGCTCTTCCCTAAGAACTACTGGACCTTTCCAACTTGCAGCTGAAGCCTACTATATGTGTTGTCTTTCCCACTAGAATGTAAGTTCTTTGAGAGCAGGGAACTGTCTCTGGTTTGAGTTTTTTAAAATTTGTGTCCCCAGTGTGTAATGGGAATGCAGATTTGGAAGATCTTTCCTGCCCCTAGGCTAAAGTGCACCTGAAGCCTGGGGTGGGAGGCTTGTTTTTCAGTAGATACTTCTTGATTGGCCAGTGAGTCAATAAGGTTGTTACATTCTCTGAGCCAGGAGGAGGCTATATAAGCCCTGATGTGTAGCTTTGTTTTGGGACTCACTTTGAGAAGTGTTCTGTGATTTGATCTGAATTCTGGGAAGCCGTTGTTTAGAGTCCCCCGACTTTGGAAAAACCCATATGTGGAAACCCAGATGTTGACTGGGTATGGATGTAATGGTTGGACAGTTTGGAAATCTGTCTACTTGATCTGTTTCTGTCTTGATAATTCTGCCTGTATACTTTGAAGTTCGGGGTGCTGACCTTTTCCCCCTGAACAAGGTAAACGATATATGTCTGACTGATTAAAGTAAGCTTGTTAACCCATTTTGAGTTGCTTTCCTTTATCAAAGCAGATCCAAGAACCTGTGTGAGCAGCCACCCTGGAGACACTGGGGTGCTTGCTGCTACACAGTGCTAGGTTTTTCATTCATTTTTACCACCATATATTGATACAAGTGGCTTCCTCCACCTGGAATGCCCTTTTCCTCTCATCTTGATTTATTTCCCTTCTTCATTATGGCACTTACAGTCTACTCTATATTATGGCAATTTGGGTCCTATTTCTATGCCCACTAGATGGTAAGTTCCTTTAGAACAAGAAGTATATCTTAATCCTTCTTGTATCCTTGGCTATGCCTATTTTGCCTCTCATAGTGCCTTGCTCAAGGTAGGTGCACCATAAATATTCACTAATGGAATCATTTATCAAAGTCTTTGCACATGTGCAGTGCTACTTGCTTCTTAATGTGGGGTGTTTTTTTAAATTTTTTATTTTTCAGGTGAAGTGTATAGATGTCATTAATACATATATTGACCGCATAAAGGAAGTGAACCCAATGATCAATGCAATTGTCAAGGATAGGTGAGTCAGAGTCCCAAGACAGGACTTAATAATTACTCATAAGCAGACATGAACTTGCTGTAGGTGAGAGGGAATTATAATTCTTTTCAAAGTCTGTCATATCTTTTAGTGAAAATAATTAGGAAACAAAATTCTCATCTTCATGTCCCTTGGGAAAAAGGCTGGTGTTTGTGGGATTCTAGATGCTTTAGTTTCATCATCCATGACAGCTCCCTTTTGATAGCTGTCTTCACCAACACAGCACAGCTAACAGCTAGAAAAAATGCTTTGGCAAGTGGTAGGAAACAATTCTGCAAGGAAGGGAATGGAGCTTGCCCATCTTGGACTTCTTTCCACTGAAAAGCTGTTATATTCTTGTTTGGATTTTTGTGTCTTTTTGTGACTGAAGTTCTAAGTGATCCAAGGTCCTTTCATGATTAAAAATAAAATCATTTCTCACAATAGTAGAGTATTTCCACTCCTGTATTGAAGACATATAAACTGAGATACTGAAAAGCCCTACTCCCATGCATCTGAGAGGGACTTTTTTGTGCTATCACATGAAATAAAGGCTTCATTGGGGTAGCAGAGATACTCACAATAGATGTACTTTTGCCAACAGTTTCCATATTTTTATGCTTTTCTCTTAAATGAGATGTTTTCTTTTTCCTTCCCAGATTTGAGGCAGCTCAGCAAGAAGCTTTGGAGGTAGATAGAAGGCTGTCAGAGGAACAAGAAGATGAAGCCACACTAGAAAAGAAATGGCCCTTTTTGGGGGTCCCTTTGACTGTCAAGGAAGCATTTGAGTTGCATGGTAATCTTTATTTTTCTCAGTTTGGTATTTGGATTAAACTTATAGGTGATATAGATTTTCCTGATCCTCCAGCAGAAAGGACAAACATTTATTTATTTTTGTCCTTTTCTTTATTTTTTGGAGGGGGGTTAGGGGAAACACAAGGCAATTGGGGTTAAGTGACTTGCCCAAGGTCACACAGCTAGTTAAGTGTCAAGTGTCTGAGGCCGGATTTCAATTCAGGTTCTCCTGACTCCAGGGCCAGTGCTGTATTCACTGTACCACCTAGCTGCCCCTAGGACAAACATTTATTAAGTGCCTACTATATGCCAAGCATTAATGTTAGCTGAATGGCATAAAAGGCAATTTGGGTGGGTGGGTAGGGACTAGGAATTGGGGGAATCAAGACAGGCTTCCTGTAGTAGTTAGCTTTAAGGAAGCTAGAGTTAAGTGGGTATACACTTCAGTTCTGGAGCCCAGTGTGTGCAGAGGCTTGGAGATGGTCAATGTATTGACATGTACAAATAAGAACAAGGTTTGGAGCTGCCATTAACCTGAGTTCCATTAGACTTCCTAGTTTATTTATTTTTTTAATCAGGATGCTCTGTTTTGGGATATGGGCCCACTGTAATCATTAGACCAACATAAAAGGCTGTTTTTTTCATATTTTACTACCTAAAATCCAAGAATACAAGAATTGAAACTGATTTTTCCTGTCTTTGTCCTTCTAGGAATGCCCAATTCTTCAGGCCTAGTGAACCGCCGGAATGTTGTCTCCAAATCAGATGCTGCAGTAGTGGCATTGCTAAAGCAAGCTGGTGCTATTCCCCTTGGAGTGACCAATTGCAGTGAGCTTTGCATGTGGTATGAGTCCAGCAACAATGTTTATGGCAGAACCAACAACCCATATGATGTGCAGTGCATCGTAGGTGGTAGTTCAGGTGCGTTACATGTTTGAATTAACAGGGAGGAGGTAGTGTGTTAAGACTACAAAGTGAAGTAAGGATCAATCAATCAACCAGTCAATAAGCATTGATCCAGCACCATATATGCCAGGCACTGTGCTAAACATTGGGGATAAGAAAAAGAAAGACAGTCCCTGCCCTCAAGGAGCTTATAATCTAATGGAGCTGACAATTGGTCCTGTTTGCCCAATTGGTCCAACTTATAAAGATAACTTAGATAAAGAGATGGCTACTTTTGGAAAATCATTTTAGCACAAATGAAACTTTGAAGAGATCTGTTCAAGATGGTGATTTTTCTCTCAAAGACTTTCTAGCTCTAGGATGAGATTCAGTCAATAAGTATTTATTAGCTATCTATTATATATCTAACACTGTGGTTGCCTGTATTTTAAACAATTACTATTATGTTTTGTTTTTACACTGCCTCCTTTCTAATTTAATAGTTAATTTTTAAATTTTATTTTTTATTCTAACTTTAGCAAATATAAAAAGAACATTTCCGTATACAAAGTAGAATAGAAAGGATCATTTGTGAAAACTAGAATCCCTATTACATGCAATTTGTTTTAAATATATATATAATAAATTAAACATGTTACATTTTATCTCTTAATTTTTTCAATTAATAGACATTTGTTTTCTCTCCCTCCTACCTCACCCCCATTTAAAAAGAAATAAAGGAAAACACTCATAACAGATCAGCATAGTGAGGCAAAACAAGCTCCCATATTGATCACGTCCAAAAATGAATGACTCATTCTCCATTTTCACTCCATCACTAAATAATGACAATGATGATGATAATAGTAGCTAACATTTCTATAGCTTTTACTATGTGCCAGCTATTGTGCTAAGTAAGCACTTTACCAATATTATCTCATTTGTTAACTCATGACGGCCCTGGGAAGTAGGTGCTATTATCACCCTCATTCTAAAGAGGAGGAAACTGAAGCAAACTGGTGAAGTGACTTGTCCAGGATTTCACAGCTATGAAGGATCTGAGGTTGAATTTGAATTCAGGTGTTTTCAATTCCAGGCCCAGCACCCTGTGCACTGTGATGCCCCAGAGCTGCCGCATTATGTCTCCATTAGGAGGTAGGCAGTATTCTTCATCAAGAGTCCTCTGGAATCCTGGCTAGTCATTGCATTGATCAGAGTTTTTGTCCAGGCCATATAACAATATTTTTCAAAGAAAAAAAAGGATTTAAAAAAAATAAGCAAAACCAATCAGTACTCAAAAAAGAGTCTGAAATACATGCCATGTTCCACACCTGTGGCCCACGTACCTCTGCAAAGGAGTGGGGAGGAAGTATCATTTCATATTCCTTCTTTGGGGCTTCACTTGTTCTTTGTAAATTGGCAACATTAGCTTTTGATTATTTTGTAGTTTTTAATTCTTTTCATTTATATTTATTCATATTTAATTTTTTATTTGTATTTATTCTTTTCATTTATATTTATTCATATTTAATTTTTTTATTTGTATTTATTCTTTTCATTTATATTTATTCTTCATATATATTCTATTCACTTATATTTATTCTTTTCATTTATAATGTTGTAGTCATTGAGATTGTTTTCTTGGCTCTGATGATTTTCTTCTGTATCAGTTCTCGTGGATCTTCTCTGTTTGTATTACACACATCATTTCTTACAGCATAGTCTTATCCTATTACAGTCTTGTGCCATAATGTGTTTAGCCATTCCCTGAACAATGGACATCTATTTTGTTTCCGATTCTTTGCTAATACAAAAAGTGCTACTATAAAGATTTTAGTATGTATGGGATCTTTCTCCTTATCAATAATCTACTAAGAGTAAATGCCTAATAATAAAATCTGTGAGTCAAAGGATAGGGACATTTTAGTCACTTTATTTGCACAATTCCAAGTTGTTTGCCAAAATGGTTGTAAAATTTCAAAGCTCCATCCACAATATACCAGTGTGCCTCTCTTCCCACAATCCTTCCAACATTGACTATTCCCATCTTTTGTCATCTTTGTCAATTTGCAGGGTATGAGGTAAAACCTCAGGGTTGTTTTGATTTTTCATTTCCCTTATTATTAGTGATTTAGAGCATTCTTAAACATGGTTGTTAATAATTTGCAGTTCTCTTGAGGACTGTTTCTTCATATCCTTTGACTACTTATATGTTGAAGAGTACCCTTTGTTTATATGTATATGTATGTATCTTTATATTTATTTACATGTCTTGGATATTATTTACATGTCTTAGACAACAAACTCTTATCTTTGATAAAATTGGATATAAACCTATTTTCCAATTCTACCAATTCCTTTCTAAATCTAGATGCATTAATTTTGTTTGTGCAGAAGCTTTTCAATTTCACATTATCAGAATGATCTATTTTATCTTTTGAAAAGTTCTTAAGTCTTTCAAAGTTCTTTTTAACCATTCCAGAGAAGTCAGAGAAGATTTGTATAAACTGATAAAGAGTGAAATGAATGGCACTATAACAATAAAATTAAAAGGCAACTTTGAAAGAATAAGAACTCTGATTAATGTAGTAACTGTTTCTTATGGCAAAATAGTATTCCATTACATTCATATATCATAATTTGTTCAGTCATTCCCCAATTGGTGGGAGCCTCTTTAGTTCCTAGTTTTTTGCCACTATGAAAAGAACAACTATAAATACTTTTGTAGACATGGGCCCTTTTCCTCTTTAATTGATCTCTTTGGAGTATAGGCTAGTAGTGGTATTGTTAAGTCACAGGCTATGTGCAATTTACAAACTTTGGAGGAAAAATTCCAAGTTGCTTGCCAGAATGAGTTCACAAGTTCACAGCTCCACCAAAAGTGTAGTAATGTACCTGTTTTCCTTCAACACTTTTAATGTTTGTCATTTTCCTTTTATGTCAGCTTTGCCATGGGTATGATGTAGAATCTCAAATTCACTTGTTACTTTCAAGGCCACCCTGCCCTGTCTGTATTGCCTTTTGAACATTCTTCTGCTCTCTTCTCTGCATTTCTAAAAAGACTTCAATGACCTATTTTTCATCTAGCTATTTATTCATTTATCTATTTATTTGTTTATTTATTTAGCAGCACTATGAATAGTTGCCCCTTTCCCCAAACACTCCTTCCCCTAAAATAAAAAAAAAGAAAATCACAATCCTTGTAACAGATAAACATTGTCAAGGAAAACAAATTCATGCATTTACCATGTCCAGAAATGTATGGTTTAGTCAGTAAGGGGGTAGCATGTTTCCTCCTCAGTACTCTGGAGTCATGGTTGGTCATTTCATTGAGTAGACTTATTGTAGTGTTCAAAATAGTTTGTATTTGCATTGTTATATCTGTATGAATTGTCCTACTGGTTCTGTTCACTTCACCTGCATCAATTCATATAAGGCTTCTCAGGTTTCTCTGAAACCATCATCCTCATCATTTCTTATAGCACAATAGTATTCCATCACAATCAATATACCACAGCTTGTTTAGCCATTCTCCAATTGATGGCCATTCCTTCAGTTTCCTATTCTTTGCCACCACAAAAAGAGCTGCTATAAATATTTTTGTACATATAGGTCCTTTTCCTTTTTTTTTTTAATCTCTTTTGGGATACAGACCTAGTAGTGGTATTGCTAGGTCAAAGTGTATGCATGGTTTTATAGCCCTTTGGTCATACTTCCAAATTGCTCTACAGAATGGTTGAATCAGTTCACAACTCTGCTAACAGTGCATTAATGTCTCATTTTTCCCACACTACCTTCAACATTTGTCATTTTCCTTTTCTGTCCTATTAGCTAATCTAATAGGTATGAGGTAGTAACTCAGAATTGTTTTAATTTGCATTTCTCCAATCAATAGTGAGTTACAGTATTTTTTTTTCAATATGGCTATAGATAGCTTTGATAACTTCATCCAAAACCTGATCCTATCTTTTGATCATTTATCAATTTGGGAATAGCTTTTATTTTTATAAATTTAATTCAGTTTTTTATATTTAAGAAATGAGGCTTTTATCACATAAACTTGCTTCAAAATTTTTCCCCAGTTACTATTGCTAACTGTATTTCCCTCCATCCTAATACCCCCTCCCCCATTTATTCTATTCTCTCTCTCTTTCCATCCTATCCCTCCTCAAAAGTGTTTTGCTTCTGACTACCCCAATCTACCTCCCCCAATCTACCCTATCTTCTATCACCCTCCACCTTCTCTTATCCCCTTCCCCTCCTACTTTCCTGTAGGGTAAGATAGATTTCTATACCTAATTGAGTGTGTATGTTATAACCTCTTTGAGCCAGTTCTGATGACAGTAAGGTTCCCTCACTCCCTCTTGCTCCCCCGCTTCCCCTCCACTGTAAAAGCTTTTTCTTGTCTATCTTATGTGAGATAATTTATTCCATTATACCTTCCCCTTTCTCTTTCTCCCAATACATTCATGTCTCACTCCTTAGTTTTAATTTTTAGATATCATCCCTCCATTTTCTTTTTTTTTTTTTTTAAGCAATTGGGGTTAGGTAACTTGCTCAAGGTTACACAGCCAGTTATTTCTGGGTGTGGTGCTGAGTATCTGAGCCCGGGATTCGATCCAGGTCATCCCAACACTGGAGCCGGTGCTCTTACTCGCTGAGCCACCTGGCCACCCCTAAGCAGTTGGGGTTAAGTAACTTGCTCAAGGTTACACGGCCAGGTGTTTCTGGGTGGGTCCTAAGTGTCTGAGCCCGGGATTCGATCTCCAGGTCATCCCGACACTGGAGCCGGTGCTCTTACTCGCTGTGCTACCTGGCCATCCCCCATCCCTTCATTTTCAATTCACACCTGTGCCCTCTATCTATACTGCTTATAACTACACTAATAATGAGGAAGCTCTTATGAGTTACAAATACATCTTCCCATGTAGGAATGTAAACAGTTTAACCTTATTAAGTCCCTTATGATTTCCCTTTCCTATTTACTTTTTTAATACCTCTCTTGAGCCTTATATTTGAAAGTCAAATTTTCTATTCAGCTCTGGTCTTTTCATCAAGAATGCTTAAAAGTCCTTTGTCTCATTGAATGTCCATTTCCCCCCTGAAATTTTGCTGGGTAGGTGATTCTTAGTAATCCTGGCTCCTTTGCCCTCCAGAATATAATATTCCAAGCCCTCTGATCTTTTAATGTAGAAGTTGCTAAATGTTGTGTTATCTTGACTCTGGCTCCATGATTTTTTTTCTATCTGGCTACTTGCAATATTTTCTCTTTGACCTGGGAACTCTGGAATTTGGCTATAATATTCCTGACAATTTTCATTTTGGGATCTCTTTCAGGAAGTGATTGTTGACTTCTTTCTATTTCTATTTTACCCTCTGGTTCTAGAATATCAAGGCAGTTTTCCTTGGTAATTTCTTGAAAGATGATGTCTAGGCTCATTTTTTGATCATGGCTTTCAGGTAGTCTAATAGTTTTGAAATGATCTCTCCTGCATCTATTTTCTAGGTTAGTTTTTTTTTATAATGAGATATTTCATATTGTCTTCTATTTTTTCATTCTTTTGGTTTTATTTTATTATTTCTTGATTTCTCATAAAGTCATTAGCTCCATTCTAATTTTTATGCATAAATTTTCTCCATTCTAATTTTGAAGGAATTATTTTCTTCAGTGAGCTTTTGGACTTCCTTTTCCATTTGACCAATTCTACTTTTAAAGGTTATTTTCTTCAGTATTTTTTTGTATCTCCTTACCAAGCTGTTGACTCATTTTTCATGATTTTCTTGCCTCACTCTGATTTCTCTTCCCAATTTTTCCTCTACCTCTCTTACTTGATTTCCAAAATCCTTTTTGAGCTCTTCCATGGCCCAAGACCAATTCATCTTTTTCTCAGAGGCTTTAGACATAGGAGCTTTGACTTTGTTATCTTCTTCTGAGTGTGTGTTTTGATCTTCCTTGCCACCATAGTAACTTTCTATCTTCATAGTTTTTTTTTCTATTGTTTTCTCATTTTCCCAGCCTATTACTTGACTTTTAACTCTTGGTTAAAGTAAGGCTCTGTTTCTAGGGTGGAGAGAACCTTGTCCCAAGCTTCAGGGTTTTTGTACAATGATTTTTAGAGATACTTCTAGGGACCTGTAAGTTTTAGTTCTTCCAAGGTGGTATGGATCTAAGGGAGAGGTATTTACTATTCTCGTGGTCTGTGCTCTTGTCTGTGAGTGATCACAAGCACTCTTTTCTGCCCTTGAACTGTGACAAGGGTCCCTGCTCCACTATGGCCCACAATCTCTGCTATGCTAATGCTCCTCTTTGTCCTGGGTCTGCCACCCAGTCCTGCGACCTGGATTTGAGTATGGGCAAAGCAACACAGTCCTGCCTCAGTGTCAGCAAAGAGACTCCTATAATCTCCTTCTGACCAGTTGTTTGACCCTCTTACCATCTGTGGACTGAGAGCTCTGGAAGCAGCTGCTACCACTTATTCAGTGGCTCCAAAGGGTGCTCCTGGTTTACTGTGGCAGGGAGTGTGCTGGTGCAGACTGTGCTGGACTGTGCTCTACTCTCACCCAGGTGTGACAGACCTCTCCTGCTGATCTTTTAAGTTGCCTTTGGTGTCTGTAGGCTAAGAAGAAACTATCACTGCTGCTAGTGATTCAGGTGCCCTGAGGCCTGCTCTGGATTTGCTGGGGCCCAGTCTGTGCTGGCATAACCTGGGTTGGATTGCACTCCTCTATCACCCTGGTGCAACAGACCTTACTTGCCAACCTTCCAAGTTGTCTTGAACTGGAATTTTTTTTCATTCCATCTTTTTGTGGGCTATGCTGCTCTAGAATTTGTTTAGAGTCATTTTTTAAAAGTGTTTGGAGGGATTTGAGGGAGACCTCAGTCAGATCCTTGCCTTTATTCTGCCATCTTGTCTCTGCCCTCATTTCTGAGCATGTCTCTCCCCACTCTTCTACCCAGTAAGCCATCTCTTTTATGAAAGGTTAAAAAAGAAAGAAGACAAAAACCCAGCTATCACCAGACCATCCACAGAGTCTGGCAGCATACACTAACTTTATACCTGCAGTCCGCAGCTCCTCAGTGTAGGGGGAAGGGTCATTTTCTCATCTGTTCTTTGACCTGAACCTTGGTCACTATAATTACATACTCTTTCTCTGAGCAGTGGCCACACCCTGGTAAAACCCTGTTAGCAGTCAAGGCATCACCCCATGATATCACTGATCCTCTTTGAAAACAAAGAACAAACAACAACCACATAATTACATAACACTCTATTTCTTCTCTTTCCTCCTCTGTTTTTCTTGCTTCCCTTACCCCCACCCATTTTCAAATATTTGTTTTCTGGGAGGGCTATGGAGAGACATACAGGGGGAAATTTTGGTGATGTAAACAAAAATTAGGGGCAGCTAGGTGGTACAGTGAATAGAGCACTGGCCCTGGAGTCAGGAGGACCTGAGTTCAAATATGACCTCAGACACTTGACACACTAGCTGTGTGACTTTGGGCAAGTCACTTAATGCCAATTGCCTTGCCTTCCCTCTTCCATTTTTTTTTAAATTCACTTTAAAAACATCACATAAAGATTGAAGGACCTGAGATGTTTAGTCTGGAAAGGAGAAGATGTCCATGGTTGTGGCCTTCAAATATTTGAAGAGTTATCATGTGGAAAAAAATTAAATTTATTTTGGCTGACCTCAGAGAACCAATGGACAGAAGTTTTTTGATTCAATATAAGGGAAAACTTTTAAACAATTAATTTGAGCTGCTTTCAAGTGAAATGAATTACCTCAGATAGGTAATGAGTTCTCTGCCTTTGGTAGTCTCCAGGCTGAGACTCGGTAACCACTTGTCAAAGATATTGTGGAGGGGAATTATGCTTCTGGTATGGGTTTGGAGTAATTGACCTTAAAAGTCTTCTATTATTTCAAAACTCTAGGAAATGTTTATTGGGTATATGGTATGTACAAGATACTGCTTTGTGGTAGGCTAGGCTAGCTTTTATAGGCTGTGGGGTATAAAAATGCTTCTTGTCCTCAAGGAACCTCCAGTATGCTCCCTACATTCTAGTAGAAACTGTAAGGCATGGGTACAAATAGCTGTTTCTGGGTGGAGGGAGTGGAGAGGAAGTTTTGTCTTTTTCTTTTTGTAGGATTATTTATATTCTTCCTCTATGGCATGTAAAATATTCAAATATTCAATATGCAAGTGCATATTGTTTCCAAAAAATAGAGACGTTGCTCCTAAGAGGATCTTGCCCAAACTTTTCCAAATATGTTTTTTCCAGGGATAGATCTGGAAGTCTCCATGTATTTACTACAAGAGATCCTGCTCATGTTCTAGGCTTTTACCTAAATTTGTATCAACTTCATGATAGTTTGGTACCATAATCTTTAGTAGCCCCTTCTTCCCAGGAAATGGACATATCACTGTTCTAAAACTGAGAGATGAGAAGATGAGGATAATCATTTCTAGCCTTTATTTTGTACGATACTCAAGGCCAGCTTACGAGTAGATGGGTGCTTCAGAAAGTTTCAGTGACTTTTGTTTTGCTGCCACCAGGATCCAGTAGTAGGCCTTATTTGTTTGCTTGAAGGCTTCTTTTTTGTGTGTTCAGGAGGTGAAGGCTGTGCCCTAGCTGCTGCTTGCTCAGTAATTGGTGTGGGCTCAGATATTGGTGGCAGCATCCGGATGCCAGCTTTTTTCAACGGTATTTTTGGACATAAACCCACATCAGGTAATGTTCATCTGGGGCCGGGAGCAGGGTGGCATGTGGGGAAAAAGATCCTTTTCTCTTTAGCAGGAGAAACCCTGGTCATTTGGAAGAGTATACTCTATTACACAGGGCTGGTGTTCTCTATAACTCAGAAATATATGTAGGGTTTGGGGAGTAAAACCTCAAGTCCCTTTGTGATTCTGGACACTATAAATTTGTTCTGTCTCCTCAATACTAAGTATGCCAAGTATGTCACAATTAAACAGTGCAGTTTTCATCTCTTAAAATTGAGCAATATGAAAAGAAGGTACAGAAAATAGGATAAAAAGTGGGTTCCATGAAGAAAAGTGAAAGAGATTTGTGTTATTTAGCATGGAAAAGAATGCAAAAGAAGAACACCAGAAATGTGGACAGTTGTTACAAGGAAGATATTGATTGTCTGCCTTCCTCCACATAGGCTTAAGTTAAAGTGCACAGAGTTGGGTTAGGATAGATAAGACTGTTTGGGGGAAAAAAATTATATTCCCCTGGTGACCATCCTTCTGGGAAAGATGGCCTCTTGGAGTGTGGCAGTTTGTGATCTACATTGCTTGAGGCCATAGAAATAAAACTGCTGATCCTTGAAATACTGAATCGGCAAAGTTTTGAACACTGAGATACCCCCTCCAAAAGAGAGGCTAGTTCTGTCCAAAAAGAAAATTATCTGCCTTTGACAAGGAAATGTAAACCCACCTGCAGAAACCCTGATGTTTCTAGGGTTCCATTTCTAGATTCTGGTTGAGTCTGGAAAGAAGGATGGGGGACCCTTCCAGTTCACCTAAAGCCCATTTTATTGTTTGCCTATTGAGCCTGTAATACTGTCCCAGATGTGCAACTGCAGGCTGTATGTAGATTGTAGTTTAGACCTAATTTCTCCATCACTACTTGTTCAGGGGAACTTTCTAGAAATCCTGTGGCTTCTTTTCTACCAGGAGATAAAGCAAGTGGCATGCAAATGAATGAGTTTCACATTAGAATGGAATATATGGCTGGGAAGAAGTTGAAGGCCATTTTATTGTTTTTCTCTTCTTCCTTTTTCATGGACTTCCCTAAGATGACTATGCCTTTAACCTCTTTATTTTGTAACCCAAGGGGCACTAAAACCATCCTTCTCCCTTTGATCTCATACAGATGGGGTAGGCCTTAGTGGCTATAGTGAGGCCTTTAGCTCTGCAATGAAACCTATGTGGGGAAACTTGTAGACCACTGGGCTAGGAAGGAAAGGCTTTTCCATGCTAATCTACATATCTCTGCTTTTAGGAGTGGTCTCCAATGAAGGTCAGTTTCCCATGGCTATGGGAGCCCAGGAAGAATTCCAGTGCACAGGCCCCATGTGTCGCTATGCCGAGGATCTGGAACCTATGCTGAGAGTCATGGCAGGACCTGGCATCCATAAGTACCTTCTTGACATTATCCTATGCCAAAGCTATTTGATGCCATTTACATTTCCTTTCTAATAATAGTGCCTGACATTTTGAAAGTGCTTTAAGAGTTATAACTTGCTTTGTATGCATCCTTTCATTTGCTCCTTGGAGCAACCCTGAGAGCTCTGTGTTGCAGGTATTATCTTCGTTTTCCAAATGAGGGAACTGAAGCTCGGAGAAGTGTTGAGACCTATCCATGGTCACTTAGCTAGTAAATGTTACTAGTGGTGTTGGAAGCCAAGTCTCTCCTGATTCCAAGTTCAGTATTTCAGTCCTTAAGTTACACTACCTCTGAATGCCTTTGACTCAGTTCTCACATCTATAAAATAGAAATGCTGATTCTTAGATTCTAACAAAGACATTTTGTAAGTAGTAATAAGCCACTGTCTATAAATGCTGATTTTTTGGAGCTTCCTGAAGAAGGTGCTGTATTAATTTCCTGCTTGGTTTTCATTCTATATATTCTCTTAGTGCTCTTACTTCAAACTATAGCTGAAGTAAATTCTAAAGGAACCAGTTGCTAAAAGGCTTTCTAGTCCAAATGGGACTGTTAGTCAATGACATGCTATTGCATGTAGATTAGAAAACAATGGATGGAGGTGGGGAATTTTACCCCACTCCTGGAGGGAAGAAAAGATAAATCAAGGAAAAGGCAAAACAATCTTCCCCTGATTAGAGAGAATCAGACCCCATGTTTGATGATAGCTATGCATCTAGTGCCCCATAATGGGGCTGAATCAGGGAGCACAACCCTCTAGAGAAGACAGCTCAAAGCACACCTAGGCTTTGCCAATTCAAATTATGGAATCATGGAATCTGAAAGTTCATCTGCCCAACCCTAATTGTAGAACTTGAGGTTGGAAGGGACCTCAGTGGCCAGTCCACACCCAAAAGGAATCCCAAACTGTAGCATACCTGGCAAGCGGTCATCCAGCTTCTGCCTCAAGACCTTCAATAAGGGAGAGCCCAGTACCACTCAAGGCAGCTCACTCCACTTTTGTAGCACTCTTGGTCTATCACCTCTACTGAGAAGATCTCACTACTTCCTGAGGCCTCCTATTCACTTGGACAGCTCCAGTGTTAGGAGGTTAAATGACTTGCCTGCTAGGGCACAGTTGTCTAATGGATGATTTGAACCCAGTCTGGATTCCAAGTGGAATTAGGGCTCTGTCAATTCCCCTATGCCACACACTGCCTCACTTGAATCAATTGTTATCTAGCCACCCCTTCCTCCTCCAATACTGGTAGAATGGAATAAAAATATGTCAAGACTTGACATTTGCTCCTTTTAAGTTCATTTTATTTCATTTGGCCCATCACTCTAGCCAGAGATCTTTTTAGCTATGCATCTAATGTGTTAGTGGTCCCTCCTAGCTCTTAGTTTGGGGGGGGGGAGAGGGGAGGGTCTTTTGTTGTGGTTCTTATTGGGTTCCTTGTGAGCCTTGGCTCCTTTGGAGCTTTAGTACTTCGGATAGATACAGCATTCTTCTATCACCTTCACCATGCTGCTCCTGTAAATTCCTCCTCAAGTACTTGCCCTTGGTTATATCATCTCTACACAGTCTTCATCTTTTAACAACCTGACTGGGCCATGCACAGACAGCCACATTGCCCCCTTTTCATCCTCACTGTAGCTGTTTTAGCTGTTTCTACCTGTGTTTCAACATTTACATTCTTGGGGACTTCCCATCTGGTTTGGACCAATTGCCATCACAAGGTGGCAGACCATTGAACCTTCCTAGTCTTCCTTCAGGCCTTTGGCACTCCCCCCACCAAATCCTTCTCCATCCTGCCCTTGCTGTTTACCCCTCTTCCCTGGCCAGAATCAGCTCCAGGATACCAATTCCTCTGTTTTCTTCTTCACCTTTTAAAGGCTGAATTTCTCATAAAGGCAAGTTATAGATTTATCAGCTGGTCTAATTTGAGCAGAAAGAGGTTCCTAGCAAATATATGGATAGTCAAAGGCCCTCCCATCCCCACATTATTCTACTTCCATGTTGTGGTATCCTAGAGCCAGCTTAAACTGACTTACAAGAGCTGATTAAGTTTTCAGTGTGAATTTTTACACGATGAAAATCATCAAATGCTACCAATCAGGGCTTAATATATTGCTTTGTTAATTGTCTAGGCTTAACAAAGTGATGGAGAAAGTTAATGGAGATGAAACTTAAAAATGTGTCTTGCATACATTTTTTTGAGGGCTGGTTGTTAAATATTTACCAGCACACCCCTTCTTCTATGCCTATTTTATGATTTGTTTTCCTAACTCCTCACCTAATTCCAGTTTCTGCTCTGGTAGATTATGGCATTCTCTGATGGCAAGAGAGGGGAAGTAGTTTGAGTAAGAGATGGGTGCATCCACAGGCCCTGGGGTGTGGAATACCAGTCATATATACTTCCCTTCTGCATGAACATATTAATTATATACAAAGGTATGCCTTTCTGAGCCTCAGTTTCTTCCTTTGCAAAATAGAGATAATAATACATGTAGTGCCTACCTCCCAGGGTACTTGTAAGGCTCCAATGAAATCGTTTATTGATGTGCTTTATTGTTGTTCAGTCATTCAGTCATGTCTGATTCTGTGACCCAGTGGACCATAGCACACCAATGCTGTCCATTGGGTTTTCTTGCCAAAGAACTGGAGTGTTTTGCCCTTTTCTTCTCCATTTAGTAAACCTTAAACCAAAATGGAAAGAATACCCCATCTAAAGTCAGAGGACCTCGGTTCAAATCCTGCTTCTGGCTTTTATTATATGTATAACTTTGGGTAGGATATTTA
Source organism: Petaurus breviceps papuanus (assembly GCF_028583685.1). NCBI lineage: Eukaryota > Metazoa > Chordata > Mammalia > Diprotodontia > Petauridae > Petaurus > Petaurus breviceps. The sequence goes on along the minus strand of NW_027187282.1, from coordinate 1,594,919 downwards.
ACCTCCATGGGCCTCAGTTTCTTCATCTGTAAAATGATGGATTTGAACTAGATGACCTGAAAGGTCCCTGTCAGCTCTAGAATTCAGATCCTATGATCCTATATAAATATTTGCTATTAAATTAGAGAGGGCAAGCAATATAGAAAAGTGAGAGATAAAAGAAACAGAGGGAAAACTTTATTGTGTTCTTACTTATGCTATCCCCCATTTTGAAGCTGTCCACTTTAGTGAGATATGCCATTTCAGCAGTTAAAGAGTTCATCTAACCCTCCCCCTACCCTTCCTGTAGTTCATGTATGCTGCCATCAGGGAGCAAGAAAAAAGGTCCAGCTGTCTAATACCAGGTGATTTGAAGGTCAGTGGAATAACCAAGAGATTTAGTGTGCATCTTTGTATGAAAGATACAACCTTTTTCTAAAAACTAGAACTTGTCTGTTTAGTAACACAGCAATATTTCCAACTTTCATTGACAAATGATTGGCTCTGTGGAGGACGTCCTGGAGTGGAATGGAACTGCTTGGGAAGTTTGAGCACCAGTCCAGGGGATAGGCTAAGGGGGCATTAGCAAGAGGAATGGCCGTGAGAGTGGAAAGGGAATGAGATGCCACCAGAGTGAGATTGCCAAAGTACAATAACTATTGATTGGAGGTGGGGGATAACAGCTATGGAGAGGGAGATGTCAAGCTCAGTTGGCTACAAAACAAAATGCCTCAGGTGTGACCAGCCTTCATTATTGCTTACTCCTGAAAGTCAGTCATCCACTTAAAATTGTTAAAAATTAGAGAGGAACATTGGACCCAACTCATTTTAAATTCTATTCTTGCTCCTAAGATGTCTTAATGATCTAGTTTGCAAAGGCAAATAGGAATTTATTCATATACCTGAGTTTGTTGTCTTTTCTGCAAACAGATATTAGATGCCCCTGCCTTCTCTTGCCTCTCCGTCTGAAGGTGCTGCCCTAACCCTAAATCCACACTTTGCTATATTTCTTTATTGATGTAGGCATTATAGGTACTTTTGTTTTGGAAGAGCTCACTCACTGTATCTGAAGTCTGAAGATTCTGATAATCTTGTGGGAAGTATTTACAGCATAGCAGTTTCAGTAGTGGGAGGAGACAGGTAAATATTTTTCTTAATATCCCTTTCCTTTTCTTTACCTCAGGTTAAAGCTAGACAAAAAGGTTCCAGCACAAAAAATAAAATTCTACTGGATGGAACATGATGGGGGCTCATTTCTAGTGTCCCGAGTGGACCAAGAACTACTTCAGGCCCAGGAGAAAGTAAGTGGGAGGACTTACTTATTTATGATAGTTATCACCTAATACATCAGAATACTAATGGTAGACATGTGGGTAATACTGTCGAAAGTCAAGTTGAACTGTTTAAATGCCATTTCATGTGATTATAGCAAAAGTCCTACCAGACTCATAATCCTAGATTCAACTAAAGTAATTGTATGTGTGTATGTGTATGGTGTGGAGAAGTCATGGGTTCATAGATTTAGAGCTCAGAAGGACCCTAGAAATCATCTAGCATAACTCCTCATTTTATTTTTTTGTTTTCAAAAATGTTTTATTGACGCTTCTTACCTTTATGCCTTAGTCATAAATAGACATGAATAAAGGCATATCTAAATAGTTCAAGAAATATTAATTGCTCATGTGTAGACCAGCCAAATAATAAAAATGACAATTCTACCTACCTGAGTTACTTGTTCAGTGCCATACCAATCAAACTGCCAAAGGATTGCTCTATAGAGCTAGTAAAATATATATATAACCAAATTATCTGGCGGGACAAAAAGGACAAGACTATCAAGGAAATCGAAAAAATTGGAAGGGAGGGGGGCCCAGCAGTACCTAATCCCAAACTATACTACAAAGCCGTAATGATCTAAACACTTTTGGTACTAGGTAAGAAATAGAGTGGTTGATCAATGGAATCCATTAGGTACACAATATACAGAAGGAAATAAGCACAGTAAACCTAATGTTTGATAAACCCAAAGATTGGGGCAAGAATTCGCTATTCGAGAAAAACTTCTGGAAAAACTGGCAGATTGGGGGCGGCCAGGTAGCACAGCGAGTAAGAGCACCAGCTCCAGTGTTGAAGAAGACCTGGAGATCGAATCCTGGGCTCAGACACTTAGCACCCACCCAGAAACACCTGGCCGTGTAACCTTGAGCAAGTTACTTAACCCCGATTGCTTTAAAAAAAATTTAAAAAAACTGGCAGATATATAGAGATATAGATATATGTAATATGTGTACACATATATACATATATGTGTGTGTGTTCATCCAATTTATGGCTAGTTCTTTCCTATAATTTAAAAGACTATTTATATTTTGGTATGTATTAGACATTTCTTTGGGTTATATGTCCAGTGGTGTGATTACCATGATAAAAAGTATGGTCAGTTTAGTAATTTTTCTTTAATGATTACAAATTGAAATCCAAAATAGTTAGACCACTAATTTCATTCAAAGTACAATCAGTGTGTTAGCTTCCATAGCCCTTCCAATATTCTTTTTTTTTATCCTTGCCAGTTTGTATAGAGTGATATGAAACTTCAGATTGCTTTTAATCTGCATTTGGAGCATTTTTCTGTGGTTGTAAGTTTTATTTTGGAAGTAATTCATATTCTTTGACCACTTATCCTTTGGGGAAATTACTTGATGTTATATATTTATGTCATTTCCCTACGTAGTTTAGATGTTGTTTTTCAGTCATTTTTCAGTCGTGTCCATTTCTCCATGACCCCATTTGGGGTTTTCTTGGCAGAGATACTGGGGTGGTTTGCCATTTCCTTCTCTAGCTCATTTTATAAATGAGGAACTGAGGCAAAAACAGGGTTAAGTGACTTGCCCAGGGTCACAAAGCTAATAAGTGTCTGAGTCCAGATTCAAACTCAGGAAAATGAGTTTTCTTGACTTCAGGTTTAGCATTCTATCCACTGCACCACCTACCTGCCCTTATATAGTTTGGATATCAGACTTATTGTTAATATTTTATGAAAATATTTTTCTACTGTACTGCTTCTAATTCTCTATTAATTTCATCTGTGCAAGAGATTTTTAATTTTATGTAGTCAAAATTATCTATTATATCTCCTGCCATCCCTTCTTTTCTTTGTTTTATTAGGAATTCTCCTCCTCAGGGGTGGCTAGGTGGTACAGTGAATAGAGCACCGGTGCTGGAGTCAGGAGGACCTTAGTTCAAATCCAGCCTCAGACACTTAACACACACACACACAAAAACCTAGCTGTGTGACCTTGGGCAAGTCACTTAACCCCAATTGCCCTCCAAAAAAGCAAAAAAAAAAAAAAAAGGAATTCTTGGCAGATCTCATTTTAGGTTATTTTTTATGCTGAGAGTTCTTTTATTTAGGTTGTGTATTCATTTTGAGTTTGTGGTAATAAATGGCATAAAATGATCCAATCCTTATTTCTGCCAAACTGATTTTCAGTTTTTCTAGCTGTTCTTGTCTTCCAGTAGTTTATGTTCTTGAGTTTATCAAATATTGTTCCACTCTTTCTTGTTAATCTAGTCTGTTCCATTAATCTGCTTCCTTCTCTTTTTTTCTTAATACCAAATTACTTTGCTAAATATTGCTATATAGCTTGAAGCTTGGTAATGCTGTCTCCTTTATTCATCCTTTTTTTCTCATTGTTTCCTTTGATATTTCAGACCTTTTATTTCTCCAAATGAATTTTGTTATGATTTTGTCTAGTTCTAAAAAGTGTCTCCCAGGTAATTTGATTAGTTTAGCACTAAATCTGTAAATTAATTTAGGTGATGTTATGGGTCAGGATATTAATGGAACATTAGCTGGGACTATAGCAGTAAAGGAGGTTGTGGTGCCAATCTGAGGCAATTTGGGTTAGCTTTGCCCTTAGATTAGTTGATCTGGGATACAGCTGTGAGCCCTTTGGGCAATAAGGAAAGAAAAGTTTTCTGTCAGTCAAATTCAGTACTTGACCCTTCTCCAAGCAATTCTCCAGGACTCTAAGTTACAATTGAGTTACGAATCTGCATTGGTTTCTAAACCTGAAGGTCCTGTATCAATAGAATCATGGATCAATACAGGTATATTTTATGAATACCTAGGTATGTACCACATGTTTTTTTAATGGAAACGTAGCTGTCTCTGATAAGCAGGTAAACATTTAAGTATTGTAAGCATTATTGCTGTCTGCAGCATCTGATTGGGTGTCGCTCCCTAGGAAACAGCCAGAGTATCAGGAAGAATTTGTTCTTCTGCCTTCACTTGGTGCTCTTGGACAGACTGGGACCTAGATAAATCCTGAGGTTAGAGGATGAGTCCTCAGTTTTAAGTAGCCTGCTCAGTTGGAACTAATTCTTGTATTATAAAATGAGAGCTTTAATCTGTCAGTCTATAAACATTTATTAAGGGCTATGGCACTGTGCTAGGTGCTGGGGATACAAAAAAAGACAAAAGACAGTGCCTGCCCTCCAGGAACTTTAAATCTAACGGGAGAGACAACATGCAAACAAATATATACAAAGCAAGGGATATGCAGGATAAATAGGAAATAATTATCAGTGGGAAGGCACTGGAATTAAGAGGGGTAGAAGATGGTTATTGTAGAGTAGGTAATCTGGGAGAGAACTGAAGGTTTGAGTTTGGACAAAGAGTAGTGTTTGGTAAGGGAACACAGAGGGTAGAAAGCAATAGATTATAGTTGGATAAGGGGATTTAAAAATTCTTGGACATGGAAGTGATACATTTGTAAGTGATAGCAAGATTAAGATGGTCATAATCTTTGTCTACAATAAAGGTCATGGGAAGTGAGTTGGCTGAGGAGATGAGTGGTTAGAGTGTTTGAGGGAGAGTCAATATGTATGTTGCAGTCTCTAAGTATGAGGGCAGGGGTTGGGGAGAAGAGAAAAATTATGATCCAGGCACTGAACTCATTGAGAAAGGAAGGGGAGTGATCTGGAGGTCTGTAGACAACAGCTGCCAGGATTTTGATTGGGTGATAGTTAGGAATAGCATGAACATCAAAGGAGGAGAGGTTACTGACTGATGGAAGTAGCAACAAAGAGGCAAGGAGTGAACCAACTCCCTTGCCTTGATCAGTGAACCAAGGAGAATAAGTGAAGGTGCAGCCAGTATTAGAAAGTATGGAAAGGAACTCTGTTGTTGGGAGGATTCAGGCCTCAGTTATTGCTAAAAGACAAAATAAAAGATTTAAATGAAGGGAAATTTGTTGTTGATGGAAGAGGCATTCCAGAGGGCACAGTGGAAGGACTGGGTGGAGTTAGGTTGGAACTTTGGTGTGAAAGGGTTGAAGGGAATGAGAATAAGGAGTTTGATGATGGGGGAGGGGTAAGAAATGGAATTTGGATGATGATCTACAGGAGTTCATAATCACCAGAATTTGACAGGTATAACTTAACATAAAAATGTTCATCATTAAGTGGAGGACATTATTCTTCCAAAAGGAAGCTGGAGATCCAGCTGGAGGAAAGCACAGCATGAGATGGGAGGGATAAAGTCAGATAAGAGACCCCATTTCACTATTCCTCTACACTTATTTGAGCTGTTTGAAGAGGTTATATGATGATGCAGACTAGAATGATCCCCATTCTAATATGAGGAGAAAAAAACAAGCATCAATTCGAAACCTTAATATCTCTGAGGGATGTTGAGGGAGTTAAATAATAAAAAAAAAACACAAGTCCTGAGTAGATTAGTTCTTTTCTTAGGGTTTGAAGTGAGAGAATAGAAAGGAGAGAAAAAGGAAAAATATTGTAAAGAATGAAGGAGAAGGTAAAACTTAGAATGAGAGTGTTTAAGATGAAGACTATACAGACATGGAATAAGGGGTGAGGAGAATGGGAATTAGATGAACCTTACTCTTATTTTATTTTATTTTAATTTTTTTATCTTTATTAGTTTGTTTACTTTTAGTTTACAAGATTCAGTTCCACAATTCCTTGAGTTTCAAATTTTCTCACTCTCCCCCACCCCCCATGGTGGCACACGATCAAGTATAGGATCTGCAAATACTTTCACATTGGACATTAGTCAGGTTATAAAGAAGGATTGTATTGGATGGAATGAACAATGGGAAAGAGGAAACAAAACCAAACAAGAAAAAGAAAGAGAGCAAGTAGTTTACTTCAATGTGCATTTAAACTCTATTCTTTCTAGTTCTTTCTCTGAATGTAGACACCTCTCTCCATCATGAGTCTTTTGGAGTTGACTTATAACCTTGCATTTCTGAGAAGAGTCCAGTCCGGCACCAAACCTAATTCCAGCACTAACCCTAATTCCATCACTATTTATATTCATGAGTGAAATTGGTCTATAATTTTCTTTCTCAGTTTTCTCTCTTCCTAATTTAGGTATCAGTACCATATTTGTGTCATAAAAAGAATTTGGTAAGACCCCTTCTTCACTAATTTTCCCAAATAGTTTGTAGAGTATTGGAATCAATTGTTCTTTAAATGTTTGATAGAATTCTCTAGTAAATTCATCTGGCTCTGGAGATTTTTTCCTAGGGAATTCACTGATGGCTTGTTCGATTTCTTTTTCTAAAATGAAGTTATTTAAGTAATTTACTTCCTCTTCAGTTAATCTGGACAATTTATAATTTTGTAAATATTCATTCATTTCACAAGATTGTCAAATTTATGTGCATATAATTTGGCAAAATAATTCCTAATTATTGTTTTAATTTCCTCTTCATTGGAGGAAGATTCACCCTTTCATTTTTGATACTCATAATTTGGTCTTCTTTCTTTTTTTATCATATTGACTATGGGTCTATCAATTTTATTGTTTTTTTCTTAAAACCAGCTCTTAATTTTATTTATTAATTCAATAGTTTTCTTAATTTCAATTTTATTAATCTCTCCTTTGGTTTTCATTATTTCTTTTTTGTTCTTTATTAATTTGTTTGTTTACTTTGAGTTTGCAAGATTTTGTTCCCTGGTTCTTTGAGTTTCAAATTTTCTCCCCCTCCCTCTCCTTCCCCTGCCCCATGGCAGCATACAATCAGGTATAGGATCTGCAGATACTTTCACATTAGACATTGGTCATGTTGAAAAGAAGGATTGAACAGTGGAAAAGAGGAAACCAAACCAAACAAGAAAGAGAAAGAACAGGTAATTTGCTTCAATCTGCATTCAAACTCTGTTCTTTCTGAATGTAGACATCTCTTTCCATCATGAGTCTTTTGGAGTTTACTTGTAGCCCTGCATTTCTGAGAAGAGTCCTGTCTATCAAAGTTGGTCATCACACATACGTTGTATCTGTAATAGTATACAAATTTTCCCTGGTTCTGCTCTTCTCACTCAGCATCAGTGCCTATAAGCTTCTCCAGGTAGATATGAAGTCCATCTGCTCTTCATTTCTTATGGCACAGTAGTATTCCATTACATTCATATACCATAACTTGTTTAGCCATTCCCCAACTGATGGGCATCCCCTTAATTTCCAATTCTTTGCCACCACAAAAAGAGCTGCTATAAATATTTATGTACATATGGGTCTTCCTCCCACTTCTGTGATCTCTTTGGGATACAACCCTAGAAGTGGTATTGCTGGGTCAAAGGATGTGAAATTACTTATAGCCCTTTGGACATAGTTCCCGATTGCTCTCCAGAATGGTTGGATCAGTTCACAACTCCTCCAGCAATGTATTAGTGTTCCAATTTTTCCACATCCTTTTCAGCATTTATCATTTTCCTGTTTTGTCATTTTAGCCAATCTGACCGGTGAGATATGGTACCTTAGAGTTGTTTTGATTTGCATTTCTCTAATCAATAGTGATTTAGAGCATTTTTTCATATACTTATAGATATCTTTAAATTCTTCCTCTGGCAATTTAAGTAGCCTGCTCAGTTGGAACTAATTCTTGTATTACAAAATGAGAGCTTTAATCTGTCCATTTATCAATTGGGGAATAATTGTATTCTTATAGATTTGACTCAATTCTCTGTATATTTTAGAAATGAGGCCTTTATCAGAGACAATGGCTGTAAAAATTCTTTCCCAATTTCCCACTTCCCTCTTAATCTTGGTTACATTGTGACTTTGTTTGTCCAGAAGCTTTTAAGTTTCATGTAATCAAAGTTATCCATTTTGCATTTTATAATGCTCTCTGATTCTCATTCGTTCATGAAATCTTCCTTTCTCCATAAATCTGACAGGTAAACTATTCCTTGCTTTCTCATATTGCTTACAGTATCATCCTTTGTACCTAGATTATGCACCCATTTAGACTTAATTTTGGTTTATGGTGTTAGATAATGGTCTATGCCCAGTTTCTGCCATACTATATTCCAGTTTTCCCAGCAGTGTTTGTCAAATAGTGAGCTCTTATTCCAAAAACTGGGGTCTTTGGGTTTATCAAAGAGTAGATTATTATAGTCATTGACTGCTGAGTCTCGTGTACCCCATCTATTCCACTGATCCATTGCTCTATTCCTCAGCCAGTATCAAGTAGTTTTGATGACTGCTGCTTTATAATACAGATTAAAATCTGGTATAGCTAGGCCACCTTCCCTAGCATTTCTTTTCATTAATACCCTTGATATTCTGGACCTTTTATTCTTCCAAATGAGTTTTGTTATGATTTTTTCTAGCTCTATATAGTAGTTTTTTGGTGGATTGATAGGTATGGCATTAAATATGTAATTTAATTTAGGTAAAATTGTCATTTTTATTATATTAGCTCGACCCAACCATGAGCAATTGATGTTTTTCCACTTAGTTAGATCTGACTTTATTTGTGTGGAAAGTGTTTTGTAGTTGTGTTCATATAGGTCCTGGGTTTGTTTTGTTAGGTAGATTCCCAGATATTTTATAATGTCTACAGTAATTTTAAATGGGATTTCTCTTTCTATCTCTTGCTGTTGGATTTCATTAGAAATATACAGGAATGCCGATGATTTATGTGGGTTTATTTTATATCCTGCTACTTTGCCAAATTTATTTATTGTCTCAAGTATTTTTTTACTTGATTCTTTAGGATTCTCCAAGTATATCATCATATCATCTGCAAAGAGTGATAATTTGGTCTCTTCTTTGCCTAATTTGATTCCTTCAATTTCTTTTTCTTCTCTAATTGCTACTGCTATATTCTAGTACCAGATTGAATAAGAGGGGTGATAGTGGACATCCTTGTTTCACCCCTGATCTTATTGGAAATGCTTCTAGCTTATCCCCATTACATTATAATACTTGCTGATGGCTTTAAATAGATGCTACTTATTATTTTAAGGAAAGCTCCATTAATTCCTATACTTTCTAGTATTTTTAATAGGAATGAACATTGTACTTTGTCAAAAGCCTTTTCTGCATCTATTGAGATAAAAATCATGGGGTTTTGCTAGTTTTATGGTTGATATATTTGGTAGGACTCCTTCTTCATTAATTTTCCCAAAGAGTTTGTAGAGTATTAGAATCAATTGTTCTTTAAATGTTTGAAAGAATTTGCTAGTAAATTCTTCTGGCCCTGGAGATTTTTTCCTAGGGAGGTGACTGATAACTTGTTTGATTTCTTTCTCTGAGGTGGGGTTATTTAAGTAATTTATTTCCTCTTTAGTTTTGGTATATTGTCTCATTATTTTAATTTTCTTGATGATGTTACTGATTGTCTCTCTAATTTCATGACTCTTTCATTCTTTATGATTAAATTGTTTAGTTTCCAATTAGTTTTTAGTCTATCTTTCCGTGGCCCTTTATTGCATGTGATTTTATCAACTCATGATCTGAGAATGATGCATTTGATATTTCTGCTTTTATACACTAAATTGTGAGGTTTTTATGCCCTAGTACATGTTTGATTTTTATGTATGTGCCATGTACTGCTGAGGACAAGGTATATTCCTTTTTATCCCCATTCAGTTTTCTCCAGAGAGCTATCATATTGAGCCTCTCTAAAATTCTATTCGCTTCCTTAACTTATTTCTTTTTCATTTTGAGGTTAGATTTATCAAGTTCAGAGAGGGAGACATTAAGGTCTTCCACTAGTATAGTTTCCTCTCTATTTCTACCTCTAATTCCCTTAACTTCTTCTCTAGAAATTCGGATGCTATGGCACTTGGTGCATATATCTTAAGTAATGACATTGCTTCATTCTCAATGGTGCCTTTTAATAAGATATAGTTTCCTTCCTTATCTCTTTTAATTAGATCTATTTTTGCTTTTGCTTTATCTAAGGATTGCTACCCCTGTTTTTTTTTTACTTTAGCTGAAGCATAATACCCTGTGGGTATCCAATTGTTTCAAATGTGTTTCTTTGTAGACAGCATATTGTAGCATTATGGTTGTTAATCCATTCTGCTATCCACCTCCATTTTATGGGAGATTTCATCCTATTCACATTCACAGTAATGATTACTCTCTGTGTCTTTCCCTCCATCCTCTTCCCTCCCCTGTTTATGTTTTTGTTTTTTCCTTCTCCCTTCCCCTCCTTAAGGGTTTCCCTCAGTATTCCCTCCCTTTGATCCCCTTTCTTTACCTATCCTTTTCCCTTCCTACTATTTCCCTCCCTTCTAATCCCACCCTTCTTATCCCCGCACCCCCTCACTCCTACTGCCTATAGGGCACAATGGATTTTTATACTTATCAGAGCATGTTATTTCCTCATTGACCCCAAACCAATGATAGTAAATTTCATACAGTGCTCCTTTCCCTCTATTATAATATGTTTTTGTGTCTTTTCATGTTAGAATCTTAAACTTAACTGATTATGTTGATCCCTCTTTGAACCAGAACCAATGAGAATAATGTTCATATGATATTCATCTGTCTCTCTCCTTCCCCTCTACTATAGTATGTTTTTATGACTCTTTGTGTGGCATAATTTACCTTTTTCTGCCTCATCCTTTCCTCTTATTCCATTATATTGTGTTTGAACCCCTTAATAAAGTTTTTATTATCATCAGATTAGTTCATTTATACCCACACCCTCTATCTATGCATATCCCTTTTAAAAGTCGTGATAATTATATAAATTTCAATATTGATAGGTATCAGCTTCTCATATAGGGATGTAAACAGTTTGCTCTTATTGCGTCCCAAGTTAAGTGCATGTGTGTATGAGTGTGCATGTGTGAGTATGTATGTGTGTTTTCCTTGTTTACCTTTTTATGTCTTTCTTGAGTCTCATAATTGGAGATCAAATTTTCCATTGAACTCTGGCTTTTTCATTAGGAAAGTCTGGAAGTCCCTTATTTCATTAAATGACTATCTTCTTGCCTGAAAGATTATGCTCATTTTTTCCAGGTAGTTGATCCTTGGTTGCAGTCCTAGCTCTTTTGCCTTACGAAATATCAAATTCTAATCCCTCCATTCTTTTAATGTAGAAGCTGCTAGGTCCTGTGTAATCCTGACTGCATTTCCATATTTGAATTGTTTCTTTTTGGCTGCTTACAGTATTTTCTCCTTAACCTTGTAATTCTGGAATTTGGCTAATATATTTCTTGGAGTTTTCAGGAGGAGTCTGGTGAGTTCTTTCAATAACTATTTTACCTTCTGATTCTAGGACTTCAGGACAGTTTTCTTTGAGAAAACTTTTGACATCTCTTGGAGGATGTTGTCCAGGCTGCTTTTTTCATCATGGCTTTCCGGTAGACCAGTATTTCTTAAGTTATCTCTCCTGGGTCTGTTCTCCAGGTCAGTTGTTTTTCCAGTGAGACATTTTACACTTTCTTCTAATTTTTCAATCTTGATGTTTTGCTTGATTGACTCTTGGTGCATCATGTCGTCCTGAGCTTCGATTTGACTGATTCTAATTTTTAGTGAACTATTTTCTTCTTTTAGTTTTAGAAGGTCCTTTTTAGGGTGTTATTTTCTCCAGTTAGATTTTGAACCTCCTGTCCCAGTTCACAAATTTTACTTTTTAAGGTTTTGTTTTCTTCAATGAGTTTTTTTTTCCAGTTTGGTCACTGTAGATTTAAATTTATCTTCTACCTCTCTAATTTGGCTTTTAAAATCTTGCTTGAGCTCCTCCAAGAATGCTTTTTGGGATTGAGACCAGTTCGTATTTCCTTCTGTGGTCTCAGGTGTGAGTATAGAGTCCATGTTGTCCTCTGTATTTGCTTGTTCTTGCTCACTATAATAAGCTTGGATAGATTTTCTTGCCTTTCCATTCTCCTTCTCAACTGCCTTCTTACCCATTTTGATTGCCCATTTCCTGACATTGCTTCTCAGGCTGGGAGCTAAGGGCCTAGTTGTTGACTTTGTGTGCTGTAGCCTCTGGGTGTCTAGACTGAGACCAAGGCCAGGACTCTCAATGTTTCCCCTGAGTTACTCTCAGGCTCACAGAATAACCTGTGGGGGAGGGATGGTCTGGCCCCTTCAGATTTCTGTCTCTATGCCCCTGGGCTACAGCTCAGGCAGGCTCTGCAGCTGGTGGCTGGCAGTGCTGGTGTCTGCAGATTCCCCTGGTAGTGCTAAGGTCCACCTGGGCTTCTGTTGTTAGCACTTGCTGGCTCCACCAACCTGGGTTTTGGGAGCTCTTGTTGGTCAACTCAGGTGGAGCTTGTTGGGACCCCTCCCGCCCTTCACTTCAGACTCCTTGCTGCCTCAGTTACACCCTTTCTCAGTGACTCCCAAGACTAAGACTATTTCCTGTATTTCAGGATTTTACTCTGGGTGGGACCTTTATCTCTGGGTTTTCTAGGTCAGGGAGGGGGAATTGGAGCAGCAAGAGTTTCCTTTGCCATCTTGGCTTCTAGAAAATCAGGTAGGTGATTTTTAAACTTCCAGGCTGTGGGCTGATAGCCGCAGGAGAAGCTGCTGTCTCAGCTGCAGGCACTGAGCTTTCTCTTACCCAGCTCTGACTGATCCTCTGTCCTATGCTGGTGAGACTGCTGCAAATCACCCATGGGGTGGGTGAGTCTGCTGACTGGGGCTCTTTCTCACTCTGTTGTAGTCTGCTCTCTAGTCTGTGCTGGTGCAGCCATGCTCCCCCTGCCCAGACCCATGTGGACACTTTCCTGCGCTGGATTCTGCCATGCTCCATCTGCCAGTGAATTCTGTCACTCTAAAATCTGTTCAGATTCACTTTTTAAAGTTTAGTGACAGGATTCATGGAGGAGCTTAAAAAAGTTACTGCTTCCATTCTGCCGTCTTGGCTCCACCCCCTTACCCTTATTTTAAATGGCCAAAGGAAATTTGAAATAGTGATGTCAATTAAAAGGGTCATTGAAACATTTTTTTAAATGCACAGAAAAGGGTGCAGAGCCATGATGGCACAATAAAGGCTGAGATTCATTTGTATTCTCCCAAATTCCCCTCCAAACAACATTAAAATAATACCTTAAAAGAAACTAAAGGGGCGTCTAGGTGGCGCAGTGAGTAAAGTGCCGGCCCTGGAGTCAGGAGGACCCGAGTTCAGTTCTGGCCTCAGGCACAAAACACACACACACACACACACAAACTAGCAAGTTACTTAACCCCAATTGCCCTCCAAAAGGCAAAAAAAAAACTAAACTAAAAAAGGATGAGGTAAAATAACATTCTAGCACAAGACAAATTAGGTTGGCAGTAAAGTTCTTCTTACTGGGGTGAGAGTGGAGCACAATCCAGTACAAACCCCATCTTAACAAGCCAGCAGCAGACTTTGGAGGTGACTGAATCTGTGACTCTGGCTTCCTGAGCTCTCAGCCCATAGACTGTAAAGGAGTCAGATAACTGGTTAGAGGGAGATTACAGAGGGCCCTTTGCTAGCAATGGTAGCAGAATTCTGTTGCATTGCCCATTACACAGTTCTTGGTCACAATCCCAGCAAGAGGAGGAGCATTAAAACACTAGTGCCTGCAGCTGCAATGGAACAACAACCTTGGTCATGGTTCTAAGGTGGAAAAAGAGTGCTTGTGGTCACTCATAGACAAGAGCACAGGCTAGGAGAGCAGTGACCACACCTTTCCTTACATCATAAGACCTTGAAAGAACTGAAAACTTACAGACCCTAATAACTAGCTCTAAAAACAGCAGCACTGAAAACTAAAAACTGAAGCTTGGGACAGTGCTTCCTCTACCCCAGGAGCAGAGCCCAACTTTAAGACAAAGTTTATAGTCAAGAAATAAACTGAAAAAAAAATATGAGCAAATGAACAAAAAAATCTGACCATAGAAAGTTCCTATGATGACAGGTAAGATCAAAACACAAACTCAGAAGGCAACAAAGTCAAAATTGCTACATCCCAAGCCTCAAAGAAAAATGTGAACTTGTCTCAGACTCAAAAAGAATTCCTGGAAGAGGTAAGGATTCAAAAGATTTCAAAAATGATTTGAAAACTCAAATAAGAGAGGTAGAGGAAAACTTGGGAAAAGAAAAGAGAGTGTTTCAAGAAAATCATGCAAAAAGAGTCCATAGTTTGGTAAAGGAGGCGCAAAAATACTGAAGGAAGTAACACTTAAAAATAGAATAAGACAAATTATAAAAGAGGAAAAAAATCAACTGAAGAGAAAAACTCCTTAAAAAGTTAAATAGGCCAACTAGAAAAATATACTTAAAAAAATAATTGAAGAAAACTCCTTAAAAAGTAGAATTGGCTAAGTGGAAAGGAAGATAGAAAAGCTCACTGAAGAATATAATTCCTTAAAACTTAGAACTCGGCAAGTGGAAGCTAATGACTTCATGAGATGCCAAGAAACAATAAAACAAAATCAAAATAATGAAAAATAGAAGAAAATGGGAAATATCTCATTGGAAAAAACAACTGACCTGGAAAATACATGTAGGAGAGATAATTTAACAATTATTGGGCTACCTGAAAACCATGATTTTTTTTAAAAAAAAGAGCTTAGCATAATATTTCAATAAATTATCAAGAAAAGCTGCCCTGATATCCTAGAGTCAGAGGGTAAAATAGTTATTGAAAGAATCCATTGATCACCTCCTAGAAGAAATCCCAAAATGAAAATTGCCAGAAATATTATAGCCAAATTCCGGAGCTCCCAGATCAAGAAGAAAATGTTACAGGCAGCCAGAAAGAAACATTTCCAATATCATGGAGCCACAGTCAGGATAATACAAGATTTAGCAGCTTCTCCATTAAAGGATGGGAGGGCTTGGAATATGCTATTCCAGAGGAAGACAAAGGAGGTAGGATTACAAAAATGACCTACCCAGTAAAACTGAGTATAATCCTTCAGGGGTAAAAATAACATTCAATGAAATAGAAGACTTTCAAGCCTTGATCCTTTTTGTCCCCAAAAAAGGACTCTGTGGTTTGATTATGTTTCCTGGGCTTGCTCATCTTGCCAGTCAATTACTTGACTTTTGAACGCTTTGCCACAGTAGAACTCTGCTCCCAAAATGGAGAGAGCTTCATCCCAAATCACTTGGGTTTTCACAGCTGCTGGAGCTATTAGTTGGGTGCCCTGTCTACAGTCCCCACACTTTCTGGCTCACTGCTCACACACCCCAGGACCATCACCCAATACAGTGATCTAGAACCAACCAGGTTAAAGGAAGAGCGATTACCCTCTGAATGGTTGCTTGATACCCCTGCAATCTGCAAGCCAGGAGTTCCTGAGACAGCCAGGCAAAGTCCACTGCACAACCACTGTTCCTCTGCTGCTTTTTGTTCCAGGTACAGGGGCTGGACCATGCTTTCAGTCCCCCTGTTCCCACAAAGTTCCACACTGACCTTTTACTTTCTTTTTGGCATTTATGGTTTGATAATTCTGGAAATCACCACAGCTGCTAGTGATTCTCTCTCCTGAAGTATGCTCCGGGCCTGCTGCTGGTCAGGGCCACCCTGGGGCTGGGAACCATGTGGCTCACGTGGGGCTGTGCTCAGCTCTCAGCCTGGTGTGATAGATCCTTCCTGTTGGCCTGCCAGGGTGCCTTCAGTGGGAGCTTTGTTTCTCTTTGTCTCTTTGTGGGTTCTGTAGCTCTAACATTTATGTAGAGTCATTTTTTTACATGTATTGGGAGTGATTGGAGTGGAACCTGCACCAAGTTTGTGCTTCTAGTCAGCCATCTTGGCTCTGCCCCAACTGTTTACATTTCTGCATGGGAAGATTATAGTTGTGACTCTGAAGATCTTTCTCATTATTAGGGCAGTTAGGAGTATACATAGGCAGAACTTCAGGGTTTACATTCATTTTGAGTCAATCAGGGACCCAGATAGCTCTGGAGGAGAAAGTAACACTGGTGACTATGCACAGCCCTCCCTCACTTGAATACAATTCACTTACATGTCATGGTATACCTCCCTGATGTCATAGTCCTCTTAGAGAATAAAGGACAAACAACAACATAGACAGAGGACGTGGGTGTGACTTGATGGGATGATATCCAAAAAAGAAAAGAAAAGAAAAAGGTAAAAAAGAGGGATAACAGTGATGGGATGTTATCATTAAAAAATTAAATTAAGGTATGAGAAAAAGGGATGACCTTAAAAAAAAGAGGAAAGGAAGAGGTAGAATGGGGTAAATATCTCACACAAAAGAGGTACAAAAGAACTTTTTTTAATAGTTGACTTTTTTATTAACACATATACATTTACTTGTCTTCTGGCTTGTTGAAGCAATAGGTTAGACAACACTTGCCACAATAATGTCTGTCAAAATGGCTAGCCATAAAGACTCCAGCATCACATTCATCAGAAAGGCACTCTCGTCGAAGACGGCTAATCTTGCCATTCTCATCAGCCTTGTAGTACTTCAGAACAGCAAGCTTAACCTTCTTTCTTTTATGATTGTTCTTTTTGGGAGTGGTATAAGAATTCTTTCTCTTCTTGGCACCACCACGAAGCTTCAGAACAAGATGAAGGGTAGATTCCTTCTGAATGTTGTAGCCAGACAAAGTACATCCATCTTCCAGTTGCTTGCCCACAAAAATCAATCTTTGTTGATCAGGTGGAATACCTTTCTTATCTTGTATCTTGGCCTTGACATTTTCAATAGTATTGAACGGTTCAACCTCTTCACAAAAATCTGCATCGTGGCACTGGGTCCACCCGGTGATGACAGATCCAAAAGAGAGCCAAAAGAACTTTTATAATGGAGGGGAAGATGGGGGGCGGGCAGACAACACTTGAACCTTATTTTCATTAGAATTGGATCAAAGATGAAAACTATCTTACCCTACAGAGAAGTAGTAAGTGAAGGGGACAAGAGAAAGGATGATGTAGCTGATAGAAGTGAGGGGAGATTGGGGGAGGCAGTGGTCAGAAGCAAAATACTTTTGAGGAGAGACAGGGTCAAAGGAGAATGAGAGAAGGATAAACAGAGAAAATAGGATGGAGGGAAATACACAGCAATCATAACTGTGAAAAAATTACAGCAAGTTTCTCTGATAAAGGTCTTATTTCTCACATATATAGAGAATGGAGTCAAATTTATAAGCATAAAAATCATTCCTTAATTGATAAACGGTCAAAGGATATGAACATGCACTTGATGAAAATATTAAATCAGTCTATAGTGATATGAAAAAATGCTCTAAATTACTATTGATTAGAGAAATGCAAATTAAAAGAACTTCAACATACCACTCCACACCTATCAGATTGACTAATGTGACAGAAAAGTAAAATGACAGATGTTGGAGAAGATGTTGGTGGAGTTATGAACTGATCCAACCATTCTGGAGAGCAATTTGGAACTATGCCCAAAGGACTATAAAAGCATGTATACCCTTTGACACAGTAATATCACTACTAGGTCTGTATTCCAAAGAGATTAAAAAACAAAAAGGGAAAAGTACTATATGTATGAAAATATTTATAGCAGCTCCTTTTTATTGTGGCAAAGAATTGGAAATTGAGGGAATCCCCATCAATTGGGAATAGCTGAACAAGTTGTGGCATATGATCGTGATGGATTACTATGGTGCTATAAGAAATAATGAGGATACTCTTAGAAAAACCTGGAAGGACTTGCAAGAATTGATGCAAAGGGGTCAAGATGGTGGAGTAGAAGCATGACCTCCTCGCAGCTCTGGCTTCCACCTTCCCCAATCCATGTAAAAGGGGACTCTGAACAAACTTTAGAGCTACACAACACACAAAATGACACAGAGAAGCTAAACCCCCGCTGAGGACAGCCCAGCAGGCCGGCAGGAATCGGCCAGCGCAGCGCTCTGGGAGCCGAGCCAGGCCTGTGAGCCAGAGGTTTTAGCCCCAGGGCGGGCCTGACCAGCCGCTGGCCGGAGGGACTCCAGATAAGCAGCAGCTGTGGCTGTTTCCAGAATTGTCAACACAGAGATGCGAAGGACAAAGTGAGAGGTCAGTGCAATCTGGACTTTGGGACCCAGTAAGTGGGAGTGCATCAGCTTTTGCCTTCAGGAGGAGAAGCCACTGAGACACCCAGCACAGCCAGCCAGAGCCACGTGGCAGCTTCAGTTCCTGGCCTGCAGAGTGTAGGGGGACCAAGGACCAGTCTGGGGGGTAATCACTTTTGCTTTAACCTGCTTGGATCTGGATTGCAGTCTAGGGTAGAGGACTTGGGGTGTGTGTCCAGCTTGCCAGAGCATGTGGAGGCCTCAGAGAGGGCACCCATCTAATACCTCTGGCAACTGAGAAAACCCCAGTGTTTGGGACGAAAGCTCCCCTGTCTGGTGGTAGAGTCTTATTGTAGCAAAAAGCCCAGGGGTCAAGTGACTGAGAGGCAACATGACCAGGCAAAAGAAACAAACCAAACAGAAGAATCCAACATTAGACTCCTATTTTGGGGACAAAAAAAGAGCAAAGCATGGAACAGAAGGAAGACAGTGAAGTCAGAACTCCTGCACCAAAAGCTTCAAAGGAAGATACAAGCTGGTTACAGGCCATAGAGGACCTTAAGAAGCAGATAAGAGAAGTGGAGGAAAAATTGGAAAGAGAAATGAGAAAGATGCAAGAAAATTACGAAATGAGAGTCAACAGCCTGACAGAGGAAAATCATACCTTAAAAAATAGACTAACTCAATTGGCTAAAGAAGCACAAAAAGGCAAAGAGGAGAAAAATGCCTTAAAAAGCCGACTTTTGGAAATGATGGAAAAAGAATCTCAAAAGCTCAATGAGGAGAATCATTGCTTCAGAATTAGATTGGAGCAAATGGAAGCTAATGACTTTATGAGAAATCAAGATGCTGTTAAACAGATCCAAAAAAATGAAAGAATAGAAGGCAATGTGAAATATCTCATTGGAAAAACCACTGACCTGGAAAATAGATCCAGGAGAGATAATCTAAAAATTATTGGACTACCTGAAAGCCATGATCAAAGTAATTATCTAGAAAGCATCCTCCGGGAAGTTCTCAAAGAAAACTGCCCTGATGTTTTATAACCAGAGGACAAAATAGATGTTGAAAGAATCCACCGATCACCTTCTGAAAAAGATCCCAAAAAGAAAACTCCTAGGAATATTATAGCCAGGTTCTGGAATTCCCAGATCAAGGAGAGAATATTACAAGCAGCCAGGAAGAAACAATTTGAATATTGTGGAAACACAATCAGGATAACCCAGGATCTGGCAGCTTCTACACTGAGGGATCAAAGGGCTTGGAATATGATATTCCAGAGGTGAAAGGAGCTGGTATTAAAACCAAGAATCACCTACCCAGCAAAGCTGAGTATCATGTTTCAGGGGAAAATATGGTCATTCAGTGGAATAGAGGACTTTCAAGCATTCTTGCTGAAAAAACCAGAGTTGAATAGAAAATTTGACATTCAGATACAAGAAGCAAGAGAAGCATGAGAAGGTAAACAGGGAAAAGAAATCACAAGGAACTTATGAAAGTTGAACTATTAACATTCCCAAATGGAAAAACAATAATTGTAACTGATGAAACTTTTCTAAATATGAAAATAGTTGAAGGGAATAGAAATATACATATATATATATATGTCTATATATGAGGTTATATGGGCATATGAATACATATGTGAATGTGTGTATATATGTTTACAGGTATACATAGATAGAGGGCACAGGACCAATTTGATAGGAAGATATGATACTTAAAAGGTGAAATTAAGAGGTGAGAGAGGAATATAATGAGAGGAGATGGGGAGAGACAGAATGGGGTAAACTATCTCATATAGAAGAGGCAAGGGAAAATGGTTACAATGGAGGGGAAGAATAGGAAGGCAAAAGGGAATGGGTCAACCTTATTCTTATTGAATTTGTCTTGGGGAGAGAATGAAATACACACTAAATTGGGTATCTCACCCTGCAGGAGATTAGGGGGGAAGGGGATGAGAGGGGGGATGATGGAAGGGAGGGCAGGCTGGGGAGGAAGCAAGTTGGAAACACCCACCTTTGAAAAAGTATGGGATCAAAGTAGAGAATAGAACAAGTGGGAGGTGGGATAGGAGGGAGGGAAATATAGTCAGTCTTTTACAATATATCTACTATGTTATTGTTTTGCATTAGCTACACATGTACAACCTATACTGAACTGCTTATCTTCCCAGTAAGGGTGGGTGACAAGGGAGGAAGGTAATGAATCTGGAATTCAAAGTTTTAAAATCAAATGTTTAAATATATGTATATATATGTACATATATATATACTATTATTAATACTATTTTACATGTAATTGTGAAATAAGATATACAGGCACTGGGGCATAGAGATCCACTGGAAAAGTCGAAAGGGGTATGGGAGAAAATATGGGAGAGAGCAGATTGGAGGAGGGGATATCCTGTGGAACTGCTATTTTGGGGCAGTGGGTAGGGGAAAAATTTGTAACTCAAAATCTGGCAGAAATGAATGATATAAATGAGAAGTTAATAAAGCATTTGAAAAATGAAAAAAAGGAATTGATGCAAAGTGAAATGAGAAGTGCCAAGAGGCATTGTACATAGTAACAGCAATATTGTAAAATGATCAACTATGAATGACTTATTCTCAGCAATACAATGATCCAAGATAATTCTGAAAAACTTATGATGAAAAAATACTATCCATCTCCAGAGAAAGAATTGATGGATTCTGAATGCAGATCAAAACACACTTTTTAAAATTTCTTTTTCTTTTTTTTTTTTGGTCTGTGTTTTTTTCACCAAATGATTAATACGGAAGTATGTTTTGCACATATATTACCCATTTCAAATTGCTTGCCTTCTCAATGAGGAGGAAGGTAAGGGAGGGAGAAAATTTGGAAATCAAAATTCACAAAAAACCAAATGTTAAAATTTGTTTTTACATGTGATTGGGAAAATGAATTATTAAATGTTTAAAATATATATATATATATAAAATGAAGAGCAAGATGATGTTAGGAAAACCTGAAAAGACTTGCATGAGCTGATTCAAAGTGAAGTGAGCAGAACCAAGGGAACATTGTGCATAATAACAGCAATATTATACAATGATCAATTGTAAATGACTTAGCTCTTCTTATCAATAATGATCTAAGACATTTCTGAAGAATTTAAGATGAAAAATGCACTCCACCTCCAGAGGAAAAAAACTGATGGAGTCTGAATGTTGATCAAAGCATATTAATTTTTACTTTCCTTATTTTTATTGGGCTTTTTTAGTCTGTGTTTTCTTTCATGGAAATATGTTTTGCAAAACTGCAAATGTTTAACATAACAAATTTCTTGCCTTTCTCCATGAGAGGGGGAACAGTGTAAGGGAGGGAAAGAATCTGAAATTCAAAAATTTATTTTCAATGAATGTTAAAAATTATTTTTACATGTAATTAAAAAAATAAAATGCACAGAAGAGAATTGAAAGAAGTTCAAAAGGAAACATAGATCAATGGGACAGTTTTGAAACTGTTTAAAACAACGTGTATGAAATGGAGATTCATGGTGTTCCATGAATTCCTCTTTGTGTGTTCTGTTGGAAAACATTAGCTAAAAGATAATGCCTTGCTTGAAGTATATAGAAACAATGTACTGTTTTCTATCAGACTAGGTTTCATTGTGAATCTGAAACTTTCTCCCAGACAAACCCTTGATTCTGTGCCTGGCCCAGCAGGGTCTGTGTATGACTATCGATTACTTTGGGCCATGTAAGGACCGAAAAAAGGGACCCTGGGCATAACCAGGTCTGACTTGGCATCCTTAGCCTGGCAGCATTGTCTATCATTGTCTCTTTATCTTGCAGCAAGAATGGTAAGTTAGCCATTCATCATCCAATGAGAGTCATTGGTTCCTTCTAGTAGATTGAAGGATAAAAGTGAACTCACATCCTTGGACTCCTTGTTTGTGATCTATAGGATATTTTGCTTACTTTGATGCATCCAGAGTTTTCAATTGATATGATTTTTTAAATTTTTATTTCTCTTTGGTCTTAGGTGGTGAGACATCTGGAGACTGTGCTAGGTGCCTCAGTTCAGCATGTAAAACTTAGCCAAATGAAATACTCTTTCCAGATCTGGGTCACCATGATGTCAGCCAAGAACCATGATGGCACGGTATGTTGTCATGGGATTGTGATATCACGATATGCTTTGAGGATTGTGGGTTTTCTGTGTCTGAAAATACACCCTGTTTCATGCAATGGGTGATAGAAATGCTGATTTTTAATCTTGCAACTCATGTTTATAGTGACAAGAACTTTGAAAGAACCCTGCTTCTTCCTTGATCATATTTTTTTCTACGATTCTGTTTTTATCTCTCTTGACAAATTTTATACTAACATAAGAAGGCAGCAAATTTTCTAATATTCTTTGTTGTATGGTTTTCCTCTGTATCCCAGAGTCTTGGAATTGCCGGGATGGCTGCAGGTTGGGAGGAAGCTGGGTAAAGGAAGCCATAGGTATTACTTTTCTCCTGTAGAAAAAAGGATGGCCTGGCTACTTCTCAGGAAAAAAGGGATGGGGGGAGGAGTTAATTTCTTAAATTGTATCTCTCTCTATAGACTTTTCATTATGAGCCCTGGGAAGAGCAGCTGAGAAGATTTCCCTGACCCATTTGCTTTGAAACATCATTCAAAAAAGTGTTCAACTATATGTGTTTTGTTTGACAAATTCCAGGAAACGGTGAAGTACCAAGAGCTGCTAGGAGATCATGGAAAGCCTGTGTGGCCCCTCTGGGAACTGGTGAAGTGGGTCCTTGGGATGTCAACACACACCATTCCTTCTATTGGTATATCCAGTTGTCTTCTTTCACAGGGAAAGGGTAGCATGCAAGAAGCCTGAACAAATTTTTAGTCCTGAAATCCTTGAAAACTTTATTTTGCACAGGACAATTCCCTTCATGGATATATATGTGAATTGTGGGCATGGCTAAACTGTCAGAAAAATAGTTCTCAATCTGGGGAGCATTGCCAAAATGTTACAACTTGTAAACTCATTCCATGAGGAAATGGGTTGGGTGGTAGGTACTGCCCTGGAAGAAACAGAAAGTGGGTTTAACCTGTTGTGATCCCGTGAACCTATAGCATTGCTTTGCTTAGCATCTCTAATACTGAGTAGTGGCAACGATTTTTGTTTAGCCACAAACTTGCTGTTATTCTGATCAGTGAAACTACTACCTATTGGTAGGCCACATTTTCTAGTTCTTGGAGTAGGGTTATTTGGGTATCTGAGTTCTATCACTAATGCTAAGGCACTTAAGATAATGATCTGAAGAAAATCATATACCCAAACGTCACTCAGTCACCCATTATTGAAACCATGGCTTCATGACCTCCTCTTCTTCCCTCACTTCCCCATATCCAGTTAACCAGCAAGTCTGGACAGTTCTTCCTTCTAAATACTGAACAAATACATTTCTTCCACATCACCACTGGCACTATCCTAGTCCAGAACCTCATTTTGTGGGAGGGCTTCAGTTTGGGGGATGGGGGGAGTAGCTAAGTTTCTTTTTGTTGTTTTCTTTAGTGACTAGAGTAAATTAGTCAGCAGAAAAACCTTGGATGTTAGATATACTGTGTCCCAGTGGATTTGGGCATGAAAATGTAGCCCATGATTGGAGCAAGGAGCTGCTGCTCAGAAAACATAGGACTCTTTAGTCAATAGGAAGAGGCAGCAGCTTAACCAACCATGTGCCCTAAGTTGATGCTCTATGAAAATTTTGGTGGCAAAGCTTCTTGACTCTGTCCTTCCTGGTGATGAGAGATGAATGACCTCCTGGATTGTGCCATGGATATAGCAGGAAAGGATGCTAAAAGACAAGGAAAGGGAGAAAGCTCTTCTTTCTTAGGTGTCAAGTGTCTTTGGAAGGCTTGGATGATTACTGTGGGGTAAAGTATGAAGAACAGAGACTATATGTAGAAATACTGTCCCAATTAGGGGCTACTAAATGTGAGTGTTCTCTCTAATTTCATATCGATTTTTATTGTCGCCCATAGGTCTGGGCCTGTTGGAGTCAGTTCTCAAATATGACTCTCAAACCAATGCCAAGTTTGAAGAATTAAGGCAAACCCTTTGGTCAGAGCTTGTAGGCATGCTGGGAAATGATGGAGTCTTCTTATATCCCTCCCATCCTCGAGTGGCTCCAAAGCACCACTTCCCTCTGACAAGGCCTTTCAACTTTGCTTACACAGGTGGGTTCCAGCTTAGAAAGAGATGAGGTTGTCCACAGCTTGTCCTCAGAGCTGTCAGTCGTGGGGCATTCATGGTTCTTACCAAGCCAAAGTCTACTTGCTTACCTGTTGGATGCCTCTATTCATAACCATTCCATTTGAATTCTAATACAACTATGAAGCCCTTGAAGGCCTTGGGCATGTGTAGCTTGGAGAATTGATTCAGTGGGGATGTTGTGCTAGTGTTTGAAGGACTGCCAGGTGGAGGGGGAGGGGAGATTTGACTTGTTCTGATAGCTCCGAAGGACAGAACCAGGAATGAGGGATAGAAGCTTCAAAGATGTAGATTTAGACCAGATGTCAGGAAAAACTTCCTAACTGCCTTAAAAGGTGGTGGGCTCCCCCTCCTTGGAGCTCTTTAGGCAGAGGCTGGACAAGTACTCCATGGATGTGTTAGCATAGGGATTTCTATTGTGTATGGATTGGACCACATGGCTGCCAAAGTCCTTTCCTACTCTCAAATTCTGTGATTTTATAAAACCACACATTCCTGCCTTCTTAATGTAGTAAATTCTCAGAAAACTATCAAGATTTCCCTACTTTTTTTTACCTCCCCTGCACTAATTTGCTGGAGTGGCCACATTAAAGTCCTCTCCTCATCCTCAGTAGGAATTACTATGTACTGACCACAA
Organism: Petaurus breviceps papuanus; assembly: GCF_028583685.1. Taxonomy (NCBI): domain Eukaryota; kingdom Metazoa; phylum Chordata; class Mammalia; order Diprotodontia; family Petauridae; genus Petaurus; species Petaurus breviceps. The sequence continues at coordinate 1,569,818 of NW_027187282.1, read as the reverse complement.
GGTTCCCAATGGATTGAGACCTGTTTGTTTCTGAGCATACCCCAGCAAACCTTCCCTTGTCACAAAACCAGGTGGCACCCTGCCCCTGCTTGATGGTACCCACAGTCTCCTATCTCATCACCTTGTTTCTCTTGTGCCAAGAAGGGTTTCATTTCATTGGTCCATTCGCCTAGTTGGAGAATGGGTGCTATTCTAGTTGGTGAATGGAGTGTGTGTCATCACAGTTATCTTTTCAGCACCATTCATTTGGAGTTTTGGAAAAAGTCACACAGCCACAGTGCCAAAATAAGATAATGTGCATACAGTTAAATATGACCCTTCCTTTTGTTCTGGTACTCCCGTGAACTTAGAGAATGTGAGTTGAAAAGCTACAGTTTTCTGTGAAGAAAGTAGAATGAATGAATCTTAGAAAACAAGTGTGACTTTCTTCTCTTCCTTTTAGGCATCTTCAATGCCCTGGGCTTGCCTGTGACCCAGTGCCCACTTGGCCTGAACAGCAAGGGACTTCCTCTGGGTATCCAGGTGGTAGCTGCCCCTTTCAATGATCACCTGACTCTGGCCGTGGCTCAGTACCTGGAGAAGAGTTTTGGTGGCTGGGTCTGTCCTGGAAAGTCCTAGAATAACCTTCCTACAATTCTGATTTATCCAATTTATGGGTAACAAAGAGCTAAGAGGGATGACTAACATTCCATTGAAAAAAAATATCTTGATAAGCTTTAGAGATCAAATCTAACAGATGAATGAAATTTAATGATGGATGAAGTCTGACATCTGGATTCAAGAACAAGACAATGGAGGAAACCTGACTACCATTCATGTGAAGAAGAGTTAGAGGCATTATTGGATTGCAAACTCCACATGACCACAACTGCCCACAAAGTGCAAACAATCTTAGGTTGCACTGGGTCACAGGGCTTGGGGAGACATCATATTCCTTTTGGACTCTGTCTTGGTTAAGACTGTTTTGTTTCATTTTTTTTTAAAGCAATCAGGGTTAAGTAACTTGCTCAAGGTTACACGGCCAGTTATTTCTGGGTGTGGTGCTGAGTATCTGAGCCCAGATTTGATCCCCAGGTCATCCCGACACTGGAGCCGGTGCTCTTACTCACTGTGCTACCTGGCCACCCCTTGTTCCATTTTTGGCACCATATTTCAGGCAAGATGCAAATAAGTGTAAGTGTGGGGTGCAAGGAAATAGAAATGATGTCATACAAGAGCAATTGAAGCACCTAGGAACGTTTAGCCTCTGAGTGTAGCATCTATGATCCTGTTATTTTAAGGCTGTTAGGAAGCAGGAGCTAGACATCTAATCAGCAGTTGAAACAGGGGGCTCTCAATGTTCTTTTCTTTGGAAAGTCACTTCCCCATCTCTTTTGGCCAGGCCATAGTTATATTAGCTGGAAGAATCCTATTGTTAGTACTATAGCGGATGCTACTAGGAGGGATTGGGGTTCATTTGAACTCCCCTTCCCAAACAGCCATCCATAATTATATTGGCTGGATGAGAACTATAGTGAATGTAATTAGGAGGGGCTGGGGTTCATTTGACCTTCCCTTCCTTTGCATCTTTCACATTTGGCCAATAGATCTCAGTAAAAACGATGGTTGTTCAAAGGAGAAGGAAAGGCAATTCATGAGGATAAGCGAGCAGAGCACCTTCCAAGGGAAACTCCTGGCACAGTAAAAATGGCCAAATCTATTGAAAGTAATTTGCAGAAACAGAACGTTAATTTTCAAAACTAACCTTTAACATTCACATGCACATTGCTGTAAAGATGGCAATCAATGATAAATCAGCGCCCTCTTCCCAGTGGGGGTTTCTTTATTAGACACAAGACCCTGCAGCTTTATAGCTCGTAAAGCCAAAGTATGGTCTTTGAAAGATGGAGAGAAGGTAGGAGAAAAAGAATAAAAAGGAAATGGAGACTTAGCAAGCCTTCAAGGTCAAGGAACACAGAGGGATTTGCACCGTAGATCCAGTGGGGGGAAAGAGGAGGAAGATGTTTAAGGACAGCTCTTTGTGCAGGAGAGGAGCAAAGAGTTCCTGATTGTTCCATCTTCTGTCCTGACAGGCATGATGACAAAGAGAGAGGGAGGGAGGGAGAAGGAGAGAGGGAGAGAGAGGGAGCATGGGAGACAGAGAAGGGGGGAAAGGGAGAAGGGGGAGAGAGAGGGAGAGAAGAGGGGAGAAGAGGGAGAGAGATGGGAGAGGGGGGAGAGAGATGGAGAGAGATGCAGCTAAGCGGTGCCCCCACAGAGATGGTTAGTCAGCAAGCATTTATTAAGGACCTACTATTTGCCAAATACTCTGTAGGAGCCTTCCTTATAGTATTCTTCCAACTCCTGGACACCTGGAAGCTAGTCTGACAAAAATTGCCCATTACCTCTTTGGCATCTCCCTTATCTGCTCTCTGGAATTTGGAGGCAAAACCTTATCTTGTACATTCCAAGCTGTCATATATGTTATATTGGATGGCAACCAACTTCATTTTCATGTACCTCCCTTTTCTAACAAATTGTTGTAGTTTGAATCAATAAGTTCTTTTCTTGTTAACAAAAGTTTCTACTTCAATCTGGGTCTAACTGCCTATTTTCTCTAAGTTTTGGTATACTGGCTTGGGTCCTTATGGGGCAGAAGAGACAATGTGCTTCTCCCCTCCTTCCTCATTATTCCACACATCTCAAGACTCCAGATTGCACAGAAGTTCTGTCTCTTTAGGGATTTATGTGAATCCTGTTTTGATGTTGTTCCATGGCCTAAGATCTTGGTGACTGAGACCATCAATAATGAGCTCCCCCTAATGCTGCAGAAAGATAATATGAGGGATTCAGAGAGCTTAGAAAAAGATGGCAACACTTCTCATGGAAGTGTAGCAGGTCCCCTAAAGGACTCTTGCCCGCTTCTCATGGAAGTGTAACAATAAACTTGTACAACTCTCACTCCAATTAAGCCTGAGACCTTGAATTCTTTCCAGACGATATTGCAGGTTTTCTGGTCTTGGATAAGATCAGAATATCTGTTGAACCTTTTGGGATCCCGTTTTTTACCCCCCAACAATCTCTCCTTAAATTCAAGTTTGCAAATGGGTGGCAACAAACATTTGTGTGCCAGAAATTGCACTGAGAGCTAGGGGCACAAATAGAAGCAAAACATAAACAAAAAGAAAGATGCGACCTGCCCTTAAGGAGGTTAAATTTTAATGAGTGAAGACAACACATTTAAGGGAGCTGGAAGAGGGGAAGGAGGTCAGTGGGAAAGTCAGAAGCAGAACCAGGAAAGGAATGAAAGATGACTTGGCCTGGGCCCTTCTTGAAAACAGAGGTTCCGGGAGGCATTTACTTCTCCAGACTAGAATTTCCAGATGCAAAACCATGCAACTCTAGGAGAAGATCTGGAGGAAGCTGACTAGCCCATGAAGGAAGTCACCAAGCAGCAGCTTTGCCTACAAAGTAATGGGAATTCAAAAGAATTGCAAAGGGAGCTTTGAGAAAGCAGGGACTCATTTGGACTGCTTCATCATGCCCCAGGAGGCTCATCATTGGGAAATTGCATCATCCTGCAAGATCCAGCCTTGGTACTCACATCTCATCAGTAACCTCTGCCTCTCTGACCAGAAGAGAGGAGCCATGAACTCTAAAACCTCCATTAAGAAGGGGACTGAGGTCAGCTATCTCTTCTTTGGTTGCACTCTTGGATTTCTCTGTCAGGTTCCCTCCTAATCCTTTGCCTCCCCTCTTCCCCCCCCCTTCCATCTTCCTTTTGGGTTCTGTCTTCTCCCATTACATTGTGAGCTCCTTGAGAGTAGGGACTGCCTTTCATATTTGTATTTGTATCTCCAGAAAATAGTACACACTTAATAAACATTTATTGACTGATACCTAAAAAAAAAAAAGAAAAAGATGGCAAATGATTAGTGGCCCACAAAGACTGATAAAGTGCTTCCCAACAAATGTTCATCCTGGTCATGTCCAGATGGTAAAGAAAAAAGTGAAAATGAGGACCACATAGCTGTTGTTCAGTCATGTGATCCCCTGGACCATAACATGCCAGGCTCTTCTATCCTCTACTATTTCTCAAAGTCTGTCCAAGTTTATATTTGTTGTTTCCATGACACTATCCATCCATCTCATGTTCTGTCATCACGTTCTCCTTTTGCCTTCAACCTACATTAAAGTCTTTCCCAGTGAGTCCCATCTTCTCATTATGTGGCTGAAGTGCTTCAGCTTCAGCTTAAGCCACATAGTTATGGGTCTCTTTTTCCCTGAGTGGTGATTTGGTGTCACCAAGTCCTGCTGTATCTAGAAAGCTGTTCTATGGCAAGATTCTTTTAGAATTGAATGAATTGAATTTCTGAGCCCTGGGTGCTAGCCTTAGAAAACTGATCATTAGATCCTTCTTGCAATTGAAGCCCGTGAAAAGCTCCCAGTCTAATAGAGTAGTCCTTTCCAGAGTTTCAGGGCTCCTTGGTTCAGCATGCATTTTAACCATAAGTGGACAGAATTTATAGCTAAAAGAGGCTTCAGAGATCATCTATTCCAATTCTTTTGTCTTATGAATTTGGAAACTAAGGTAACACTGGACAAGTCATTTGTGTCTCAGTTTTCTCATCTATAAGATGAGGGGATTGGACTACATGACCACTTCTATTCTTTCTAGCTTAAAAGCCCATGTCCCAGAAGTCAAGGCCAAGCTAGACCTTGGACTTATGGCCTTCTGCTTTCTTGTCATGCCTGTTCCCATACCTTATGCCCCCAGGGCTACCTCATCCCCCCTCTGAAGAGGGCTGAAGTCAATGCATTTGATGCTTTTCTCTTTTTTAAAAAAAGGTTTCCTTTCTATTATAAACTTGACCAAATGCCAACAAAATGAACATTTTCCTATACAAAGAACAGAAAAAGAAGACTGTATATGGAGTTTTAAAGCTCCCCTAGGCACAGGTAAGGAAGTTTTTGTGTATTTCAAATTTTAATTCATACCCACCAAATTGTCCCATGTCCTTCCTTGGTCCAGACTGCCTTCTCACATTGTTCCTATGTTTCCCACCCCACCTTTTCCTCAGTTCTCTCAGGCTTGCTTTACTGCTGTGTTTCTAACTCTAGGTCCTAATTGATGGATTTGGAAAACATAACACAGTAAAAGCTCCATTGCTGCTCTTAAAGTGCAAAGCATATCTAACAAATAAAGCTCAGGCAATTCTGTTTCCTTTTCGTCTTCGTGATTTTCATGTAAGCCTAATCTTAACTTGTTCTGAATCACCTGACTTTTTACTTAAAAACCTTTAGGTCCAGTGTCTTAGCAGATTTAAGGGTAGCCTTTTAGGTACCTAGGGCAATCTGGAGAAGGGGAGAAGGCAGTCTATTCTAGGATAGTAGTCTTGACTTCCTCTAAATTTTCCATCCTAGAGCAAAGCCCTGGCCACCTCAATGTAGTTAAGGATCTGTCCAAGGGCCTGGGGGCTCTCTCTGGCCAAATGCCATCAGAAGCCAAATTCTCTTCTGCTGTCCTGGATTGCCATTTCTTAGGCCTTGGCACCTTTGTACTGCAGCTAAATTGGCAACTTGTTCAAGGGCTAGTTCAAATAAAAAAGAAACCAAAATGCCAAAAAATAAAACAAACAAGTCTTACAACGAAAGAAGATATTGGATTCTGGAATGCTAGTGCCAAATCAGTAGCAACAAGAATTTAGTAAGTACATAACTATATACCAGACTCTGTGCTGAACCTTGGGGATATAAAGAAAGGGAAAAGGCAGTCCCTGCCCACAAGGAGGTCACATTCTAATGAGGAGACAACAAGAAAACAGCTAAGTTTGTAGAAGAGATAAATATTTAAATACACATACACATATGAAAAGATGAGATTACCTCTCACACGTACACACACACAGCACACTCACCCTTATGCACACATACCACACAAATACATACATATTAAACACAAACATACACACTATAAAAATACACACACACAAATACATACACACACACACACACACACACTGAGAGGTAATCTCCTTTTCACAATATAGTGGGGAAGGAAAGAAGGTGATTGAGCATTAGTTATAGAAATAGTGATGCACTATTAGGAAAAACTTAATTTCACCTCCATAAGAAAGTTTATCTATCAGGTAAAAGGCTGGTGGGAAAAGGCCACCCAAATATTAGGAAATTGAAGAGGAAAGGGATCCAGATGTCCCCCAAAATGCATGCCCCAAATTCTCTGCTCATGGCCGTGTTATGAATTTTCCTTGGATCTACTCTGGGTTGCTGTTTCTGAATAAATTTGAAAACTAGAACTCAGCAACAATAATAATGATATCTGTTGCTACCTGATACATATAAGACTAAAAGGAAAAAGAAATCACATCTCTTGGTTCCATGTTTGTGAATGTTTGTTCAAATTGTCCCACCCTCCTGGGCTGTGATTCCTCTGATCTCTCAGATCAGGCAGGACCCCAAGGAACATGAGGATGTTGTGGCTTGTGCTTAAACATACTTCTTTGATCCCATGATGTCACCAATGTGGACTAGATTATTTTAATACTTCAGTGTTTCCAGGGTCTGTGATTGTGGCTCTTCATTACCTTAATGGACAGTGCTATGAGCGGTCATAAAAAAAAATCACTACTATGTGTTTAAGCTGTGATGATAGGCCTCTACAAATTTAGCTAGAGTGCTACTTGGACGACAAGCATACAGTCACTGTGTGCTACATCATAAAAAGTAAAAAAAAGAATAGAAAAAGAAAAAGTTGGGGTGTCTAGGTGGCACAGTGAGTAAGAGCACTGGCCCCAGAATCAGAGGATCCGAGTTTGGTTCTGGCCTCAGACACTTAACACCCACACAAAAAAAATAGCCGTGTAACCTTGGGCAAGTTACTTAACCCCAATTGCCCTCCAAAAGGCAAAAAGGAAAAGTCTTCTCAATATCAGATCAGCAATGGCTCCCAAAATCTGGCAAATACCATGAAATATATGACAGGAGAGTAAGTTGTTTAGGACAAAGTAAAAAGGCACACAATTCTGATTCTTGAAGATTTATTAACTTTCAAAGGCCAGTTAATTAAGAAGCCTCATTTTTCTCTACTTAGTAGGTGACTTTGCCTCCTGATTTTCTGAGGTCAAGGTCATCTGATACAAATTCCTTCATTACCCCCCCCCTTCCTTCATCCTTCCCATATTGTTGCTGAGTGGGGTGTATGGGTGTTCAGGAAAGACTATTATTTTTGTGAGGGTTGCTTTCCATTTTGGTGTCCACCTGCCCCCAACTCACTTGCAGCTCCAAGAAGCTGTAGCATACAGAGTGGCCACACTTTGGTAAACCATTTCAGCAGATGGGTTAAACCAGGTTGTGGGCCTTAGACCCATTGGTGAGTTAGGGGGCTGTCTACACTAAGTATATGAAGACTTCCCCAGTGGAATAGGTGGATGTGAATGGTTTGTTCCAATGGAGGTGCTGGAAACAGGCACTATGGAATGCTTAGAGCTTGGTAAGATGTTGAAGATGCCAAGGTCATCCATTGTATCCTGGGCCATCACCAGTCATCTTGACTTTTGTCTTACCACTGGACTTCAATGACTGTGGAAGAGAGAGTGAGGCTAAAGACTTTGTGCAAATCTGCCTCACTGAAATCTAACTTATGCATGAGTCAAAAGACATAACCCACACATTTTACTATTTTTACCTACCTCAGAGTCCTGTGGTGATGAAGCAGCAGGTGCAGATATACTAGGAGCTATAGTCACAGCCCTGCATACAGGGGGCCCAGGTCATCTTCTCGCTGGCCTAAAACAGTAGTGGGATTTGACAGTCCCCTGGGTGTCTGAGGAGCCTTTTTGAAGTATTGTATTACTCACCTCTTTGCATGAGAAAGGGGCTAGAAAAAGTGCCCTGTAAACTGTCTGCTTCACCCAACCTTGCTGTGATTACCATGGCAACTGGGGATCCCATCTTGCAGTTGAATGACACACAAAAAAAATGAAGACCTGGAGTCCCTCATCATCAATGTGCTGAAAAAGGACAAGGTTATAATTCTGGGTGACTTTAATGCCAGAGTAGGCACAGACTGTCCAACACAAGGAAGAATGGAGTCAGAAATATAAACAGCAATAGTCATTTACTACTGAAGACTTGTGCATCTCCCCACCTTTACATTACCAACACTGCCTTCCATTTAACAAAACAAAATAGAACTTCATGGATTCACCCTCACAGCAAATGTTGGCATTCAATCCAGCACTTCTTAAACTGTGAGGTCATGAAAAATTTAGCAACAGAAAAAGGTTTCTGAAAGTGCAACTAAAATTAATAAAAAAAATCAAACACATAATGGATCTGAGGAGTTTCCGGCAGCACTTGCCCATGTTGCATTGAGCAATTTTACTACAAACTTGATTCTGAATACACAGCATGCACACTTTGTACTGTGCATGCCCTCAGGTTATGCAGTACCAATGAATGCTGGTGAAACATAAAAAGGGATTGTGAGTGGAAAAATTTTAAGCCCTATAATAGACTATGTCATTGTAAGGAGAAGAGGCAGGGAGGATGTTAGAGTGATGAAGGTGATGTGTGGTGCAAAGTGTTGGGCTGATCATAGACTTATCCTCTCCAAGTAAAGCATTCTTACTCAAAAAAAGTTGGAGTCCCAAGCTAAGACAACTACCAGAAGACTTAAAGTCAACAGATAAGAGTGATTCTCTTTGCATGAACAGTTTGTTGCAAACTTGAAGGGAATATTGGCAAAAGTGGAGCAAGAAAAGAGAGGGCAGATTTCAGACAGTTGGTATACAGCACTTGCAAATATCAAGACTGGTTTGACAAAAATGATGGGGAAATTCAGAAGCCACTAAATGAAAAAAACAAGAACTCTTAAAGGTTTACCAGCAGGATAGTTCTTCCATCTCTAAGAAAGCCTTGTTTAACTCCATCAAAAGCAAAGTGTAAGCAAAGCTTAGAGAGATGCAGAATTCTTGCCTCAGTAAGAAGACAGATGAAATTCAGTTTTATGCCAATATTAACAATACAAAGCACTTTTATTATGTGATGAAGGCTATTTATGGGCCAAAGACCTATGGTGCATCTCAACTACTCAGTGCTGATGGAGCCACACTGATTAGTGATATGAACATAATCCCAGAGATATGGGCTAAACACTTCATAATGTTCTCAACAGACCATTATCAATCAATGCTGAAGCCACTGACCATATACCTCAGATTGAAGTCAATTCCTCTCTATCCAAATGTCCAACTGAAGAAGAGGTTTTGAATTCCATTAGCCTCCTTTTGTATGGCAAAGAACCTGGTGCTGATTCTATTCCAGCCAAGATCTACAAGGTAAGGGGTGTATTGCTCATACAAAAGCTTACTGAAACTTTCCAGGTTATATGGCAAGAGGAGGTTATCCCCCAGGAGTTCAAGGATGCCTCCATTGTCCATCTCTACATAGGTAAAGGAAATAGATTGTCCTGTAACAATCACACAGGAGTCTCTCAGTCTTTACTGGTAAGATTCTTGCCAGAGTCCTCCTCAACAGACTGATCTTTCACCTAGAAGATGGTAAATACCTGAGTATATACCCAGATAAATACCCGAGAGCCAATTTGGCTTTAGAAAGTGCCAAGGAATGGTTAATATAGTGTTTTCTGCCTGACAACTCCTGGAGAAATGCCAAGAGCAGGACAGAGATTTTACACAATGTTTGTCAATCTGATCAAAGCCTTTGATACTGTTAGTTGTGAGGGCCCATGGAAGATCATGTAAAAATTTGATTGCCCAAAAAAGTTCATCAGTATTGTACACCAGTTTCATGATGGCATGCTTCCATAGGTTCTAGATAATGGACAATGCTCTCACACTTTCCAGTCATCAATGGAGTGAAGCAAGGCTTTGTGCTTGCTCCCATGTTTTTAACATGTTTTCAGCAATGCTAACACATCTTCAAAGAGAACAAAAATGGTACAAGGTCAGCTACCACACTAACAATAAATTATTTAACTTGAAAAGGCTACAAGACTAAAGTGGAGGGAGAGATGGTCTGTGACTTTTTGGTCACAGATGATTGTGCACTCAGTGCATCCTCTGAGGCTGAGATGCAACAGACTGTGGATTGATTCTCTGCTGCTTGTGCTAATTTTGACCTCACAACGAATACCAATAAAACACAGGTTCTCCACCAACCGGCACCGCAACATCCATATGTGGACCCATTGGTTATGGCAAATGGAGAAGTTCTGAATACTGTGAATAAGTTCACTTGCCTTGGCAGCATGCTTTCCAGGAATGTAGCAACTGATGAGGTTGATGCACACTCGGAGTTTGGGAGACTCCAAAGGAAAGTGCAGGAGAGAAGTATTAGGCTGCCTACCAAACTGAAGGTCTACAAAGCTGTTGTGTTGTCCTTATGTTGTATGCCTGTGAAACCTGGACAGCATACCAGGGAACTGAATTGCTTCCATTTGAATTGTCTTAGGAAGATTCTGAAGATCATTGGGCAGGATAAGGTACCAGACATTGAGGTCTTTTCACGAGTGGAACTGCCAAGTATTGAAACGCTATTGCAGAGAGTATAACCTGACGAGCTGGCCATGTTGTTTGAATGTCAAATGTACATTTGCCTAAAAGACTATTTTATGGAAAACTCATACAAGTTCTCATGTGGAGCTCAGAAGAAGCAAAACAGGGACACTTTCAATGTCTGTCTGAGACATGAGAGACCCTGGCAAAGGAGAAGGTACTACGCTTTATAAGCAAAGTAGAACTGCAGTAGCTCAAAAAAATGTGAGATGGGAATGCAAGGATGGTTTAATATTAGGAAAACCATCAGTATAATTTATCATATCAACAATAAAACTAGCAGAAACCACATGATCATCTCAACAGATGCAGAAAATTTTTTTGACAAAGTACAACATCCATTCCTATGGAAAACACTAGAAAGTATAGGAATAAATAGAGCCTTCCTTAAAATAATAGGTAGCATCTATTTAAAGCCAACAGCAAGTATTATATGTAATGGGGAGAAGCTAGAAGCATTTCCAATAAGATCAGGGGTGAAACAAGGGTGTCCATTATCACCCCTCTTATTCAATCTGGTACTAGAAATGTTAGCAGTAGCAATTAGAAAAGAAAAAGGAATCAAAGGAATCAAATTAGGCAAAGAAGAGACCAAGCTATCACTCTTTGCAGATGATATGATGATATACGTAGAGAATCCTAGAAAATCAAGTAAAAAACTACTTGAGACAATAAATAAATTTGGCAAAGTAGCAGGATATAAAATAAACCCACATAAATCCTTGGCATTCCTGTATATTGCTAATGAAATTCAACAGCAAGAAATAAAAAGAGAAATCCCATTTAAAGTCACTGTAGACATTATAAAATATTTGGGAATCTACCTGCCAAAAGTAAACCAGGAACTGTATGATCATAACTACAAAACACTTTTCACACAAATAATTTCAGATCTAACTAAATGGAAAAATCAATTGCTTGTGGCTGGGTTGAGCTAATATAATAAAAATTATAATTTTACCTAAATTAAATTATATATTTAGTGCCATACTAATCAATTTACCAAAACACTACTTTATAGAGCTAGAAAAAAAAATAGTAACAAAATTCATTTGGAAGAACAAAAGGTCCAGAATATCAAGGGAATTGATGAAAAGAAATGCTAGGGAAGGTGGACTAGCTGTTGCAGATTTTAATCTGTATTATAAAGCAGCAGTCATCAAAACTACTTGGTACTGGCTGAGAAATAGAGTAGTGGATCAATGGAATAGATTGGGCACACAAGACTCAGCAGTCAATGACTATAGTATTCTATTGTTTGATAAACCCAAAGACCCCAGTTTTGGGGATAAGAACTCACTATTTGACAACCACTCCTTGGAAAACTGGAATATAGTATGGCAGAAACTGGGCATAGACAATTATCTAACACCATATACCAAAATCAAGTCTAAATGAGTGCATGATCTAGGTATAAAGGCTGATACAGTAAGCAATCCTGGAAAGCAAGGAATAGTTTACCTGTCATATTTGTGGAGAGAGGATCATCTTGTTTATGATCAAACAAGAATTAGAGAGCATTAGAAAATGCAAAATGGATAATTTTGATTACATTAAATTCAAAAGCTTCTGTACAAACAAAGCCAATGTAACCAAGATTAAGAGGGAAGTGGGAAATTGGGATACAATTTTTACAACCTATGTCTCTGATAAAGGACTCATTTCTAAAATACACAGAGAATTGAGTCAAATCTATAAGAATACAAGTCATTCCCCAATTGATAAATGGTCAAAGGATATGAACAGGGAGTTTTCAGAGGAAGAAATTAAAGATATCTATAAGCATATGAAAAAATGCTCTAAGTCACTATTGATTAGAGAAATGGAAATCAAAACAACTCTGAGGTACCACATCTCACCAGTCAGATTGGCGAAGACAACAAAACAGGAAAATGACAAATACTGGAGAGGATGTGGAAAAATTGGAACACTGTTGCATTGCTGATGGAGTTGTGAACTGATCCAACCATTCTGAAGAGAAATCTGGAATTATGCCCAAAGGGCTATAAATAATTGCATACCCTTTGACCCAGTAATACCACTTCTAGGGTTGTATCCCAAAGAATCATAGAAGTGGGAGGAAGACTCATATGTACAAAAATATTTATAGCAGCACTTTTTGTGGTAGCAAAGAATTGGAAATTAAGGGGGTGCACATCAATTGGGGAATGGCTGAAGAAGTTGTGGTATATGAATGTAATGGAATACTATTGTGCTATAAGAAATGAGGAGCAGATGGACTTCATATTTACTTGGAGAGGCTTATACAAACTGATGCTGAGTGAGAAGAGTAGAACCAGGAGAAATTTGTACACAATTACAGACACAACATATGTTTGATGACCAACTTTGATAGACTTGACTCTTCTCAACAATGTAGGGTTATAAGTCAACCCCAAAAGACTCATGATGGAGAAAGATGTCTACATCCAGAGAAAGAACTAGAAAGAATTGAGTTTGAATCCAGATTGAAGCAAACTACCTGATCTTTTTCTTTTTCTTGTTTGGTTTTGTTTTCTCTTTCCCATTATTCATTCCATCTGATACAGTCCTTCTTTATAACCTGACTAATGTCTAATGTGAAAGTATTTGCAGATCCTATACTTGATTGTATGCCGTCATGGAGGGGGGGAGGAGAGGGAGGGAGAGAAAATTTGAAACTCAAGGAGTTGTAGATCTGAATCTTGTAAAGTAAAATTAAACAAACAAATTAATAAAGACCAATAAATTTAAAAAAAGAAAGTGTGTGAGACAAAAAAGTGAGTTGTGTAAATTTAGAGACATTTAAAAAAAATTACTGAAATTTGAATACCCAATAAAAAATATTATAAACTTAAATATTGAAACTTAGATACAAAATAAGAAAAGAAAAATGTATGTCACGTGCACAACATAACATAAAAGAACATTCAAAATATATAGCAATAAATATCCCTTTCAAGAAAGCCTATGTAATAAATACTATGAGTTGTGTTGAGAGCTGCCCATCTTTTCTTTGCTTCCTTGTTAGTTGTCTTTTGTTCTCTGCTGTGCACTTTTTACTTTGTTCTTTTTCTCCCTTCTCCCCCCAGAAGGGTACAATTAGGCATGAATATATTTATATATAGATACACATGTACATATTCACACATACATACATACATAATACACATATAGACATATACTTTCCCTAACAAATTTTACTTCTGATAATTTGTTTTTATGTTTGTGCATACCTCTTATTTCCTATCCCTCCTGACTGCTCTACTTTACTTCTACCTGCTACTTTGTCTTGCTGTTACTTAACCTACCCCTCCAAGGATCCCTCCCATTCCCATAAATCTAAACACCCTTCTATACCTCACTTTTAACCTACACCCTCACTCTCTCCTCTAGAGATACCTCCCTTATCCTCTCCCCTCTCCCTATACCCTTAGTATTTTATTTCTTTCTGAATTTAGAAGACTTTTATACTCTTCTAAATATGTATGTGTTGTTCCCTCTTGAACCCATTCCCAATGAAAGTAGGCTTCCAGAACTAACAACTCTCCTCTATCTAATTCCTCTGTGTTGTTTCTTCCTTCTCACACCCCATTTGTATAAAATAATTACTCTTTTTAGCTCTTACTAAATGGTTTTACTTTTTAAAGTCATATCATACTCAAGTCTACCCCAATACATCTTATAAACTACCCAATTACTAATGACAATCTTAGACACACATTTTACATTTTACATACATGAAAGATACAATCTGTCATTAATTTTTAGCTTACATGGTTTACACTCAAATAGCACTGTTGTTTGTACCAAGGACCTTTACAATTATATCAGTTCCATAAAAATCCCTAGGATGTGGATTCCACCACCATCCCCTTACTGAACAGTAAACTAAGGTAAATAAATGTTTCGGGGTGGGGGGGAAAGGGGACATACAGTGAATCACTTTCTTAATGCAAAATAACAATATGTACCTTTTGATCATGTAACTACATATTTCTAAGTTCTAATACACTTGGTCCTCAGAAAGGAAATATATACACAAATTTATTTATTTCCTTACTATTCCAATTACCCATTCACATTCATATCTTCCAAAAAGTTTACAAGAAGTTTGCTTTTTCCTTATTATAATCAGGTAATTTTAAAACATACTGGGCTAAAATTCTAACTGCTTTCTTTGGTTCTTAAAATGATAAAAAATTACAATAGTCTATGTTTTCTACCATAATCAGTGCCCATCTCAAATTTGATAACAATAACCACTCAATTGCAGCCTTTCCACAGTAGATTTATTTTCTTTCTTTTTTTTTTTTTTAAGCAGTTGGGGTTAAGTAACTTGCTCAAGTTACACGGCCAGTTATTTCTGGGTGTGGTGATAAGTATCTGAGCCCGGATTCAATCCCAGGTCATACCGACTCTGGGGCTGGTGGTCTTACTCGCTGTGCTACCTGGCCACCCCAACAGTGGATTTCTTTAAGGACAGCATTCCACCTTCAAATCCTGTTCGTGATGCCATAATGTCCAATTAAGGAGGTTCAGGATTTGCGTAAATGGAATGCTCGGCACTCCAAGAAAGACCCAAGGCAATTTCTTTAGAATATTTATTCAGAATATATGTATATATAGGCAAGTGAGAAGAAACCAGAGATAGCAGAGTAAGAGCAACCATGATTAATAGGGGATATATATATATATATTTACAAACATCACTGTTTCGGGGAAGCACCAACACCTGACTGATGTGGTGCTTAGGATCTATGTTTGTAACATCAGTTTGTAAAACCAGTCTGTAAAATCAAATCCCCCCCTCCCCCCTGCCAGAGCATTAATTCTGCCCTTTCTCCCTGCCAGCACTCTGCCCAGCACAATGCATGAATTGTTTATTTCTGCTTGGAACAATAACAAGCTACACCTGTGAATCCTTTACTAAACCATCTATAAACATTTTAGCTTAGGCAAATGTTATCTCCCCCCTAGTATAATGGCCAGCTGCACCTATGAATCCTTTAATGCACCATCTGTAAGTTAACTCCTCAGCCAATTATCCAACATCCAAAGAAACATCCATCTTGTCAAACATGACACTGATGGGTGGCAGACTAGGCATTTCTCAGTCAGCCCTGACCTCTAGCTGACTTAGTGATGTTTGAAGCCTAAAACCACATCTCCATGTAGCCCCGCCCCCTTGGGTTATTTCCCAGTGAATTATGGGCAATACGCCTATGCAGTTGATATTAAAAGTGCATGTTCCTTTAAGCACTGACCACTCCTTAACTCCTCCCTAATCCCACCCTTACTCACCTAGTTAGCATAATTGACATCTGATTTACCATCTCGACTCCTTAAAATTATACCTGTGACTTCTTTAAGTTTTCAGGTTCCCTAAGAACCCCTGCCTACTGTAAAGTGTAACAATAAACTTGCAGGTTCCCTAAGAAGCACTGCCTGCTGTAAAGCATAACAATAAACTTTTACAATCCTGACTCCAAGTTTGCTTGGGCCTGATGAATTCCTTCCATACTCAGGGATTCTGGTCATAGATTGGAGTCCCTGTATAACCTATTGCCATCCCCCATCATAACCACACAAGCTGGGGAATCACGTTACAGCTCTCAGAGTCCCGCATGGGAGGATCCCAGACAGGACATCTCCTCCATGGGTGAGATTCCAATTTGGGGTCTGAATCTTACAGTTTAAGTAGTGCTGAGAACAAAGAAGGCATACTGCCAGGTGTTTTCAGCAAGCATCATATCTGGTGTGAGGCCTGGGATGGAGGCCAATCCCTCCAAGGTCCCCCCCCCCAAGAGTAATGTTTCCTTGGAATGCTTAGTTCCAGGAGTTGGGCAGTTATCATATCTCTTCTCAAGGACCTGGCCAGGGTCCCAGGAGAGGGGCAGCCCTCAAGTTCTCAGAATCCCTGTTCCCAAACAGCTCAGAGTAATAGAAAGGTCATATTGAGTTGGGGCCTTGGTTTGTATAATCTTATTCCTCACAGAAGGGCTTATCTTGCCCCTACAACAGTGGAGCTTTTTGCTAGGACTTGAGGGAAGCTAAGGAAACCAGAAGACAGAGATGAGGAGGGAGAGTTCCCAGGTATGGGAGACAACCAGGGAAAATACCCAGGGGTAGTCTATGCAGTATTGCATAAGAGGAATAGCCAGGATGTCAGTGTCACTGAACTGTAGAGTACATGGGGGTAGAGTAAAGTGATAGAAGACCTGGCAAGGTATGAAAGACTTTCACCACTAAACAGAGGATTTCATGTTTGATTCTAAATGTGATAAGAGATCCACTGGGGTTTATTGAATAGGAGGTGATATAATGAGATGTGTTCTTTAGGAAAATTATTTTGAATAGAGAATGAACTAGAGTAGAAATAGACTTGAAGCAGGTGGATCCCCTTCCCCCCAGAAGCTATTGTGAAAGTCCAGCTATTAGGTAATGAGGGCTTGTACCAGGGAGTGTCAGAGAAAAAATGATGGAATATTCAGGAGATGTTATGAAGGTAAAAATAGACAAGATTTGGCAACAACTTGGATATGGGGGGGGGCGAGGGAGTGGTCAAGGATTTTAGTTTTGGGCACACCGAGTTTAAAATATCTTTTTCTTTATCCCTATCTCACATGAAGAGGTAGCCCTTATCCTTGCTAAGGCAAATCCCTTTACATTCGTCTTTGATCCCATCCAATCTTCTCCATCAGATTGCCTCCCCCACTCTATCTCTAATCTCTCCCTATCCACTGCCACCTTCTCTGCTGCCTAAAAATATGACCATGTGTCTCCCATCCTTAAAATCCCCTTACTTGATCTGAGGTAGCTATTATCCTATAACCTTTTCCTGGTAAAATTCCTTGGGAAAATACCATCTACATTCAATGCATTTAATTTTTTTCACTCAATTCCAAACCCTCTTGAGAATGGCTTCTGATCCCCATCATTCTACTGAAACTATTGTCTCCAAAGTTTCCAGTGATCTCTTAGTTGCCAAATCCAGTGACCTTTTCTCAATCCTCATTCTCTTCTCCTTCCATGCCCCTTCTCAGTCTCCTTTGCTACATCCTGACCCAGACTATGTCTTCTAATTCTAGGTATTCCCCCAGGGTTCAGTTTCGGGCCGTCTTCTCTTCTCCCTCTTGGTGATCTCATCAGCTCCTGTGGATTTAATGAGCATCTTCTATGCTGAAGATTCTCAGATTGATTTATATTGTTCTATTCTCTCTGCTGACCTCCAGTCTAACATTTTCAAATGCCCATCAGACAGTTTAATCTGGAATGTCTTCCAAAACAAAATTCATTAACATTTGCCTTAAACTCTCCCCCTTCTAAGATGAGGGCACCAGCATTCTCCCAGTCACTAACATTCACAATCTAAGTGTCATCTTTGATTACTCACACTTACCCAATATATCCAATCTATTGCCAAAACTTTTCATTTCTAACTTCACAACATTTCTAGTATATAACCCTTTCTCTCCATTCACACAGTTGCCAACATGGTACAGGAAATTATCCTCTCACATTGGTACTATTGTAACAGCCTCCTGGTTGGTTTCTTTGTCTCAGGTCTTACTCCACTCCAACCTATTCCCTAAAGTCCTAGTCTGACTGATTCCCTACTCAAAAAACTCCAGTGACTATTATTTCTAGGATCAAATATAAAATGCTCTGTTTGGCATTTAAAGTCCTTCACAAATTCACTTCTTCCTTCCTTTCCAATCTTGGATTCCCACTCCACACTTGACTCCCCTCCACAAACTACAGTTCCAGCTACACTGGCCTTCTGGCTATTTCTCAAACACAACTCTCCATTTCCTGACTTCATGCCTTTTCATTGGCTGGCTTCAAATTAGGAGAAAGAAAGGAAGGTGTGGAGGAAAGATAATGAGTTAAGCTTCAGATATTTTGAGTCTAAGATGCTTATGAGACACCTTGTTTTTTGATGCCAAAGGGCAGTTGGAGCAGTTGGGCAGCTAGGTGATGCTGAAGTAGATAGAGTGCTCAGCCTGGAGTCAAGAAAACCCATTCTTCTTCCTGAATTTAAATCTGCTCTCAGACAGTTACTAGCTGTGTGACCCTGGGCAAGTCACTTAACCCTGTTTGCCTCACTTTTCCCTTCTGTAAAATAAGCTGGAGAAGGAAATGGCAAATCACTCCAGTATATCTGCCAAGAAAACCCCAAATCGAGTCACAGAAAGTTGGACACAACTGAAAAATGACTTGCCCACAACAGCAGTTGGAGATGGAAAAGTGGAGGCCAGGAGAAAGATTAGAAATGCATAAGTAAGTCTTAGAATCATCAGCATAGATATGATCATTAAACCCACAGGAGTTAATGAAATCCCCAAGTGAAATCATTTTGAGAGAGAAAAGTAGAAAGCCCAGGACAGAGGCCCTGAGAATCACTCATTTAAGCTGCAGCCACAATTTGAATGAAGAAAAGTAACAACAAACTTTCAAATAAATTGCTTCTAATTTTACTTCAAAATTCAAAGGCATCACAAATGAGAATTAGTCTAGGCATGGAAGATTCACGAAAACATGGCAAGTCAGATCAGGTTTGCCCTCCCATTATCTCTGACATTCACTATAAGGCCAATTTTTTTTACAGATTTCCTCTCCCTTACTCCTCTAATGTCTTCTTGGGACCCCAGGTTTCTAAGTCAGTCCTGTCTTCCCCAGGCAGTGAGTGTTCTATGCTTCACTTTCTCTCGCCTTTTCACCACTGAATCTATCTCATTCTCTCAAGGAGAAGCCTCTTAGTCAGCTGTCATGTCTGAACAACTCTGAGAATCAAATTCAAACTGAACTTAATAGCTAAGGCTTATGATGTTACCTCTCCTAGAGAGTATTTACATTTTAAAAAGAACCAGCTCAGGACTTTTGTCCAATGTAAACCAACCTCCCACAAGAAACACCTAAGGAATGATGAACAAAATCTTAAATCCAGTCATAGGGATTAAGCTCAAAATCAGTCTGAGCTTTTAGTCTCAGCTAAGCATAAGACAGAGTGAGGCTAGCATGATCTTCTGACTGGGGGCCATGCTAGAAGACAGCTGTGGAAGACCAGACTGTGGAAGTGAGTAGAGCTTTATCCCAGTTCCCAGTTCCAGAACAGGGCTACAGAAAGGGACAGGGCTTAGTCCCACGTGGCTTCCCAGTCATGGACACAAGATGGAACAAGTACGCATCCACCTCATCCCAAGCCATAGCTAAGCAAAAGCATCCAGACTTCTGCAGAGGCAATAATTTAGCCCCCTCACAGCATTGTCCTACTCCAAGTCTATAGTGACAAGACTACAGGAATTGAGCCTAAATACTCTGTCCAACATTGTGACAGAGGGGAGACCCTTGTACTGGCAAAATATTTCAATCAAAGAATTAAGGTTGAAGATATGAATAAACAGAAGTCCTGATATAATGAAGTAATACTATGGGTTAAGAGAATTTCAAGATAAAATTTCAGGAGAAGGCACGAATGTTCAAAAATTACAAATAAATTTGTTGTATGAATTTTCTTTAGGTCATTGACTAGCTAGCATGACTCAGAGACAGATTTTATGCAGTTTATTCACTCAAAGAGTGATACATTCCACTAGCAGTTGGTGGAAATATGTGTCGATCACAATTTGGCTAGTAATATTTGTACATTACATGAGGGAAAGAAAAGATGGCCACTCACTATAGTGCAGTTGGTTATTTTTTTAAAAGTGTGCTTCTTAAGGAAAATGGCTATTGGTAGCTATAAGATGTTGAGAAGGAATATGTCCTTACTGGTATATCTAGTTGCATTAAATCTAAAGGAAATATACCTCACTTGTCAGACTAGGTAAAGGAGGGGAACACCACTTAGGCTGTTGAAGATTTCCCTTTTTTAAGCAACTAAGTCTTTTTGTACCAACTGAGGGAACAAAGAAGACACTTAAGGGAACCAGCTGGTGCGTCTGGTTCTGCAGTTCAGGCAGGGGTCATACACAGCAAAATGGTGAATACAAACATGGGGCAGTCAAGACTCACCAAGACTTCCCCCAGTGAAACAGGTGGATTGGAACAATCTGAAGATGCCAAGGTCATCCACCACACCCCGGGCCATTGTCAGTCATCTCGACTTTTGTCTTACCACTGGACTTTGGCGACTTCTAGAAGAGGGAGTGAGACCGATGACTTTGTGCAAGTTTGACTCACTTATAAATGCAATTCACCCACAAGTCAAGACATCACCCTGTGATGTCATTGGTCCTCTTCAAAAACAAAGGACAAACAACAACATTCTTACAGCTCCTCTTACAGAGCTCTTAAGATGTCATGACCTGGCCAAAGTTGAATACCCAGAGGACCTGGAAAGTCCCCAGAGAACTTCATAGATAATGAAAATGTACAAGTTTTTTTGGACTTCACCCAAATACTAAGTCATTATCATTATTACTCATGTTAAATCAAAGTAAACCAATCAAATACTTAACCATAAGGACAAAAGTCTTTAACAACTGATAGTTCGAATTCATAATTTCACAGTATTCAGATGAAGAGGAGCTAATCTAATGATACAAATATAGTACACTCTAGGTATCATTTCTCAATTGAAGTTTTTCTTATATAATGGTTTCTCCAAATCACAATGCAAAAAATAGCATAATTTTAACATAAAATGGTATTATGGACTTAGAACAAGAAACATTGCCAATCTAATAGTCCAGTTGAATAATTTTTGAAGAATTTTACATAGAAAAATCATCTGAGGTGCCAATCAATTTTGGCATTCCATACTAAGTAGCATTGAGAAACCAGAATGGAGTAATTAGGATTGAGCTGCCTCTTACAATTACAAAGGTAGCACTCACAGTTATGGTTCAGAACACAGATCAACCATTCTGTGAATAACAATTTCCCCTAATTAATTGATCAAAAGCCAATATTAAGCCAAATCTTGAATTGCTTGATTTTAAATTTTGCAACATGATTCCAGCTACTTTTCTACATCAAGCACATCAAAATAGGTGAAATCATGAGACATCTCAAAACTAATTTTAACCACCTCAGGAGGAAACAAACACTTCTCAAAAAAAGTCTGAAATTTAATAGACCTGGAAGTCTTCCTCTTCTCTTATCCAAGTGAAATATGATGGCATATGATTTTTAGCAACACTTGGCTAAATCCCTGGCTTTTCTTTTGACCTATGCTGGACATTTTGATAGCTGGCAAACATTATATTATTCCAGCTTGGGTAAAAACTGATCACCAGTTCTATATTCCTGATCTTCAGAAAACCCAAACTCTTACATGTAATTGCCTTTTTCTTGAGTTTCACATGCATATGGGTTCCAATTCTCGTTTCACTTTCTTGCCTTTATCTTTCTTTCTATAGACTTTTATTAAAGCCCTGAAAACTTCAAAAGTAAATCTCTCTTTCTACCCTCTGATTGGATCCTTCATTCCTTTCTCAATCCCTCACATTTTTATTTCCCAATCATATCCCAGTCCAGCAACACAATTAGTTTTCTTTATTCCACTAAATCTCTCCTTTTGCAAATTAGCACAAACTTCAAAGCCAATTAATTTCAAAACCTTTATTTTTCCTTGATCTTCAAATGTCAAGGTTTACAGACAGTTTCTCATTTTGCCAGGTAAAACTTTCCTGATTAAGATCTTGCAAATGCAGTCTATTGTAATTCCTTTTAGGTGACTTTGCTTCTAATTTACCTAGGCAATAAAATTCTACTAAATCATTCACAAAAGAACACTGTGGGGACAACTAATTGGTGCAGTGGATAAAGTATCTGCCTTGGAATCAGGAGAATCTGATTTTAAATCTGGCCTCAGACAATAGCTGTGTGATGCCCGGCAAATCCCAACTGCCTCAAAAAACAAAACAAAAAAAGTAGTGGCAAAGTAAAATATTCTCTTACAATTAAAATTTTGCTTGTTACCAAATTATTTGCTTTCCAGTTTAAACAAATCTCCTTCCTTCCAAGTTGGAGAGAAGAATTAATAATTTTCAGATTAGATAAAAGAAGGGAACATTCCTTAGGCCATTGAAGCCTTCCTTTTTCTTCCCTTTTGTACCAATTAGAGGAACAAAAAAGACATTCAAGGGAAGCAGTTGCTGCAGCTGGTCCTGCAGTTCAGGCAGGGATCATACACAGCAAAATGGTGAATAGAGAACAAAATGGGATCAGTTATGTCTTCCCAAAAATCCACTTTCAATAAACTCCAGAAAAAATGGAGTGGCCACAAGGACTCTAAAACAGAATGGAAGAAATGAATGAAATGCTGAAACAAGGGATAGAATTGAATTAGAGTACTTGGAAAGAAAGTATACAGCTAAGAACAGAAGGAAGAAAACTTTATCAAAATATCCCCTGAAAAACAAAATGATATAAACAGAACTTGATAATGCAATAACACAAAGAGACCAAAATCTGAACAATGAGACCAAATACTGAACAATGAGAAGAATACATGTTACTATAAAATATGTATATGTACATATATACATGTATGTGTGTGTATACACACACATATTACATAACACTATCAATAACTAACCTGGAAAATGAATACAGGAGAAATAATTTTAAAAATCATTGGACTCTATGAAAATCAAAATTGAAGCATATTTTTTTTGAAAAGAAAATTTCCCAGAACTAGAGATACAAAGTGAGAATACTTTCAAATATGTCCAGTGTGTTGATTTATTTTTCTTGACTATCCTTATTTATTTCAAAGGGGCTCTTCTATGGGGGTTGAGGGCATGAGTTTTTGGGTAGTGACAGACAAGCTAAAAAAAATCAATAAAATCAAAAATATACAGAAGAAAACAAAAGAATTTCAAAAAAGTACACAGACAGGGAAATGTTGTTACAAACTTGTTAAATATAGCATTTACTTTTAAAAAATGATGTAATAGAAGCCTTTACCTCTATTACATACAGCTAGGTGTCATTGTGGATAGAATCTTGAAGACCTGAATTCAAGTCCAGCCTCAGATGCTTACCAGCTGTGTGACTTTGGGCAAGGCAACCTCTGCCTGCCTCTGTTTCCTCATCTGTAAAAATAAGAGTAATACCTTCTTCCTACAGTTGTTGTGAGGATAAAATGAAATAATATTTGTAAAGTGTTTTGCAAGCCTTAAAATGTTGTAGAAATACTAGGTATGTATATATATACACATATACATAGATATACACATACATAGATATATACATATATTATATGTATATATAAACAGATATTTGTATATATGTGTGTATTTGTAGTTTGTGTGTGTGGCTGTGTAATCTGGTTTTTTTTGGTTCCTTGAATAATAATAAATAATAAATAAAATATTGAAATAAAAGAGAGAGAATCAGTTCATAGATCTTAGAATTGCAAAGGACTTTAGAGGTCATCTAGTTTTTTTTTTCCCTTTTGTTTCTTCTTCTCTATCATGATACAGAAAACTCTTGGAAGATCACTTTAGCCTGAAACCCATACCGCAGATTTACCCTGCAGTTCCCCCTAGAGCTTCCATTTAAGGAGGGTGCCCAGACCAGTCATCTCTTCAATTTTCACAAGGCTATACTATGGACTTTATCATGCCCTGAGCCTTGTACTTTCTCCTGTCCACCCCTACTCCTGCCTTTTCAGTTTCTTACTATGTATTAACTTCTCCTATTAAAATGTAGGCTCCTTGAGGGCAGGGACTGTCTTTGTTTACTTGTATTTGTATTCCCAATATTTAGCCCAGTGTCTCACACATAGTAAGTGCTTGATAAATGCTTGCTTAACTAACTCACTGACTTTAAGTTTTAATGTAGTAAGCTGGGGTATGTGGCTCACAGGGAGGCAAGAACAGACACATCTCTAGCATCTGTAATAGCAACCACTCTAGCATACACAGGATGGCCTACTAGCATAGGTTCTTTGATCTGCTTTTAAAGGAAAGACTGCTCAAAAGGGGGTTAACAACCCTACTTTAATTACAGAGAAAGAAGTGAGTATAGAAAATACAAGAAGAGAAATTAGCACAAAGACCAACAGACAGGGTTCCAGTTGTCCGAACATAGCAATATTGCTATATTCTTTACATACATCACTGGATCAAGAGAACATAGACATCTAAGCAGTCAGGGGGCTCTGAACATATGGCTAATCAGAGTCTTGACCACGAATTCAAAAGATCCTTCTCATGAGAGAAGCCCCAAAGCAAAACAGTAACCTCCCAGAATATATAACAAAGACTTGGCCCCTGATTGACTCTGAGCCAGTAGGCATGAAATCTACAAGAATCAGCATAGCTGTGAATCATCAGGGTTCAAAGAATATTAATCCTTCAGATGTTTACAATTTAGCCTGAGCCTGGGAAACTGAACTCCAAAAAGAAAACAACAAAAATCCCACCTTGCTTGTGCTTACAGCATATCCTCTCTCCACCCTTCTCCAAAGTACACTTCAATTTTTGCCAGGAGAGGAAAGAGGAAGTTGAGGCCAGAGGCTGTACACTACTCAGTTCTCCCCAGAGGGAAGAGGTTGCAGGCTAGAATTATATCTTTTCTCTTAAATATTAGCAGTCTAGGGGAAATAATTTTTAGCTTCAAACTAAACTTCCGATGATTACTTAATAATGGGAAAAAGGAGACTCAACATTTTATATCCAAGGCTTGACTCCTTACCCACCAAATGTCAGTTCCATAATGAACATACAGCAAATAGCAAAGAAGCCCATTTATCCAAGTCAATAGAAAAACAGATATCAGACAAAGTATAAACATGAGAATATACCAGACAAAAGGGAGAGCCCTTCAGGAGTGAAGTAACTTACTCAGCTTAGCTAAGAGGAAGAGTCACAGATCTCATCCAAAAAGATATTCCTCAGAAGCTCTAGTGTAGCAAGCAGGGAACAGAAACAACTTCTATATGTTGGCTTCTTTTCAGAGTTTTTTTCTCCCATCATTGCCCTGAAGATAAGTTGGGATGGACCATCTTCTCTCTTGAATCTAAAATCCAGAAGTATCCCAAAGAGACAGAGAAGCCCAGATTTCTCTTCTCTCTTATTCTCACCAACTCTACTCCACCTCTCATTCAGAAACTGATCTTCATCAATGAGGTGACGGTCCCATATCAATAGGTTTGGGGGTTCCAATTACATACAGAAGAGAAAACTGAGTCTGGGATCACCTACTGTTTGAGAGGTCCAGTCATCTGTATGCCCCTGCTATCCAGCAGAGTCAGCATTGAAATATCTTAAGACTCGATCATCACTGTCTACTGGTAGAATTTTAGGCAGCAGAGATAGGTTAATAAGAAGATACTTGAGGTCAGAAATGAACTTGATATTATATCACAGTGCAGGCTGTCTATTCTGCTTATGAACTTGGCAATTTCTCTTTTAAGAAAACCCTGCTTAAACCTCTGCCAGTAGAAGTCAGGCTCTATTTACTACTGGCCAAGAATGCTGCTGTGGTGCCAGGAGTGGAATGAAGCAGATACTTCAGGTCAGCTCTTAGCAAATGTTTCCTAAGTATCTACTATTCTCCCTAGTGTGTGCTGGGTGCAAAGGGGAAAAGCAGGGAGTCAGGGGGCATGATCTTTCTCCTGAAGGAGATAGAGAACAATAAAAGGGTCCCCTAAGTGATACTGGGGATGTGGGAGGCGGATAGCAAGGCTTTAAGTCCAGAAAGACTGTCCCACAGCAACTCAGCTCCATTCATTTGTCAGATGAAAGACATCACAGACCTTGGCTTGGCAGGATTAACCACCTCTAGGGTACACAGCCCCTCAGATGTCATCAGGGCACACAACAACCAGGAGATTTGCAGTCAATACTGTGGGATCAACTGTTCACCTGAGAATTCTTTGTTATAATGGATGCCTGAGAGGGAGAAGGGAGAGGGATACATACAGGAGGAAAAAGATAGAAATAAAAATAATTTTAAAAAACCTGTCCACGTAAGATGACTCAAGAGAGTGATGAATTTTTTAATATAGGCTCAAACAAGATTAGTCAGAGGAAAAAATCACAAATCTTATGCCAGGCATACACTGAGGTATAGCTCAATGCAACATGTCCAGCCATGGATGAATATTAAGACCTAGCCAACCATGCCAGACATATCAGACACTCAGAGGAAAAGAGCCCCTGAGTTGTGCAAGCACAAAGAGAAAAAAGTCTCAGGAATACGAGGTGGGTTAGAGTACATCAAGGCATGAGTACAAGGCTGAGTCATGGAACAGACGATCTGTTAAAAGCAAGTCCCTTAGATTTCTGCAAGCCATCTCCTCTGAATAACACATCTTAGGTCAGGCCTTAGGGGAATATTACATCTTGAAAGGTAAAGGTTTGTCTTGTGCCCCAATGCACAAGATTCATTATTCATTATATTCATTATTCACTATTCCACTATATGAACCCAAAAGTTATTCAACAAAGTCCAAATT
This sequence comes from Petaurus breviceps papuanus, assembly GCF_028583685.1. NCBI lineage: Eukaryota > Metazoa > Chordata > Mammalia > Diprotodontia > Petauridae > Petaurus > Petaurus breviceps. The sequence goes on along the minus strand of NW_027187282.1, from coordinate 1,542,845 downwards.
AGGGGCCCTAGGATTTGAAATAATCTTGCAGCTAGATAAATATATTCCCTACTCCCTTTCCCTGATCTAACCCCAGGAATACTTGGTCTGGCTGCATGAAAAATAATAGTGCAGTCACTTACTCCAATTGTTTTCCATGTCTTCCCAGTTATGACAGCATAATATTGAAGATATTTTTTCTTAAGTATGCCAGATTGATTTTACTGCAAGTTCACTTAAAGCCAGTCAAAAATTCTCTTTAATTGTATTGTCTTCATGATTTGTTGTTCATGTAACATAGTCTTCTGTCTGCAAGTTAAAATATTAGGAGGAAAATTCACTGCTCTGATCCTGCTTTCTGAGATGAATGAATCAATTGTTTTCCTTGAATACGATGAAGCAGGTAGCTGATATCAAGGCCCCTTTAAAGACATGCATGACATTTCCCCCTTCCAGGTTGGGAGAATTCTGGGAGCTTTCCTATCTAATTGACCAGTAACTAACTACACGGTGTCCCTAAAGTCTGGACACATTTATTTAATTAGCATAAATTTTAGCCATGACAATTTCATATAGAATAAAAGTTTTCATTAGCTATTGGGGACTATTTTCCATATTAATGAGATTTCCTATGTATCTCTTATGTCTTCCTATGAAATCTCATTTATGCTAATTAAATAAAATGTTGTTGAAAATTTAATTCATTTCATTTCTTAAACATATGCATAGTTAATGAGATTTCCTATGTGTCCAGACTTTAGGGACACCCTGTATAGGGCTAACTTTGGACCAGTAATTGGACTTCTCAGGGTCTCAGGTGTCTTTGTACAATTTTACAAAGACAGTTGGGAAGATCAGGGATTTTTAACCTTCTTTGAGTCATAGACCCCTTTGGCAATCTAGTAAAGCCTCCTCAGAATGTCCTTCAGGAAATAAACATTTCTTAAACCCCATTTATTAAGTACTATATGCCAGGCACTGTCCTAAGCACTTAGGATAAAAGAAAGTCAAAAGCCAGTCCCTGCCAGGTTGTAAAAGGTTTGAATGCCAAATAGAAGGTTTTATATTTCATCCTGGAGGCAAAAGGGGGTCATATTTGCACTTTAGAAGATTAATTTGACAGCTGAGTGGAAAATGGGTTGAAGTGGGGAGAGACTTGACATAGGCATCCCCAGCAGCAGGCTATTGAAAAACTTCAGACACAAGGTGATGAGGGCCCATATCAGGGTAACGGCAGTATCAGAGGAGAGAAGGGGGCATTTTCAAAAGATGTAGAGCTTCAACAAAGGAAGAAACAAGACTTGATGACTGATTGGACATGGGGGTGGTGAGAGCGGGGTGACTGACTGGGAGGAGGTACCTCGATAGTAATAACCTTTCACAGTAATGAGAAAATAATGAAGAGGGAAGGGTTTGAAGGGAAAGATAGAGTTCTGTCTTTTATATGCTGAGTTTAAGATAGCTACAAGGCAATTGGTGACGTGAGACTGAAGGTGGAGAGAGGTTAGGGCTGGATAAGTAAATATGAGAATCATGATCATAGAGATGATAATTGAATCCATGGGAGCAGACGAGCTCCATAAGTGAAGTTGTATAGAGGTAGAAGAAAAGATGACCAAGGACAGAGACTTGGGGGATACCCATGATTAGTGGGCATGACTTACATGAAGATGTGGCAAAAGAAACAGAGAAGGAGCAGTCAGACAGAGAGGAGAAGATCCAGAAGACAACAGTGTACTGAAAACCTAGCAAGAAGAGGGTGATTAACAGTGTCAAATGCTACACAGGAGGAGGACAATGAGGAAAGAAAAAAGACCAATTGGATTGGCAACTGAGAGATCATTGGTAACTTTGCAGACAGAGCAGTTTCAGTAGATTGATGTGGATGGAAGTCAGATTGTAAGGGGTTAAGAAGACAGGGAGAAGAAAAGAGGGAGAGGCAGCTTTCTCAGGGTGTTTAGTCACAAAAGGAGGAGAGATATGGGATGATAGCTACTGGGGATGGAAGGATCAAGTGAGAGGTTTTTGAGGATGGGGAGACAAGCTTGTTTGTAGACAACAAGAGGCAGGGATAGAGCCAATAGTCAGGGTGGGAATAGAGATAAGTGAGAGAGTGCAGATAGTGGAGGGGGCAATCTTAAGAAGAAGACAGGATAATAAGGGGATTGCTTGTGCAGGTACAGGGGTTAGTCTTGACAAGTAAAGAGTTGCCTCTTCCTGAGACAGGAGTGAAGGAGGAGAAAGTATCAGAAGTACCTGGGAGCCAGGAGGAAAGGGAGCTCACAGAAAATGGCCTCAACTTTTTGAGACAAGGTTTTCAGTTTGGGGGTAAGGAAGAGCCATGGGAAGTTCGAGGGGGAGGGAGCATTTATATAGTCTACTAGGTGTAGAGACTGTGTCTGAGTATCTGAAGGCAGATATGAACTCAGGTCTTCTTGACTGCCTCAGCATTCTATCCACTGTTCCACTTAGCTGCCTCAAAGGATGAAAAGGTTTATAAATGGGGCTGTGGTGAGTGGGAGAGTGAATCAATTAGGAGGTGTAAAAGGATTGCCTTGCGGTAGTGAGACCCAGTTGAGATCATGGAACATAAAGTTGGAGCAGTCTCAGTCAGCTGTCCCTGGCGTTTAGTTGGTCTGCAGCTTCCTGGTCACCTAAAGGCAGAACAAGTCCAATCCACATGTAGTCAGACCCCTCTAATTGGGTGAATTTCTGAAGACCACGTGAAGCATCATAACCTGAGCTATGGATCAGAAACATTTCAATGTGGAGATGACAGGTGGGGGTGGAGGCATGGGGAAGAGACATCCAGGTGAGCTAAGGGTCATTGGATCCTTGTTGCATATCCCTCACTGTGTTAGGGAAAAATCAACTTCCTTTTGATAACTGTTAAATACCTTGTGAGTGCCTCATTCTTCCCAACATCAAACCTGAACAATTGGCGTAGTCAGGATGGGATGAGATGAGAGATCCTCAAGACTCATGTAGGTGGAGCTGGGCAAATATCTGGGGATGATGGGGCACTCACTGAATGACTCTTGTTTGCAAATTCCCAAGGCAGCTGGTGGCCCAGTGGATAGAGTGCTGAGGTTGAAACAAGGCCCAAATCTAGATGTGTGATTTTGGGCAAGTTACTTTACTGCTATCCACCTCATTTCTTCATCTATAAAACAGGGACTATAATAACAGCATCTGACTTGCAGGATTGTTATGAGGATCAAATGAGATCATATTTGAAAAAATCCAAAAAGGTAGGGATCCCAGTGCCTGGCACCCAGTAGGTACCTTCCTTCTTCCCTCTCTAAGCATGAATTAGGAGTTTTCTCTATGGCTCAAAGAGCAGGTTCCTGATCCATGGGTGCTGTTGAAGGCGGCCCAGAATGGTAAAGGAAGCGCTATGCTTGGCACTCTGGACTTCACTGAGCATGCTATGTATGTCAGATTTCCAATATAAAGAAAGCCTGAACTGGATTTTGGCAAGTATAGGGATGGATCTCAGTTTTCATTGCAATGAAATATGAGAGCAGCTAAAGGAGTAAGTGAAAGGCTCTCTTGATTGGGCTTGGGAGTGAGGAACCCCAGCAGGGACCCACCCTATGGTCTCTGAACCCAATGCTCAGGTTCCTATTGAAATAGGAGCCATGAGGCAGAAGGAAAGCAGGCTTAAGGCAGAGACTAGGGAGCTCATAATCCAGGTTTATCTTATTACTGCTATTGAGAGTACGGTGAGTCCTTGCCTTGAAGGAGCAGGGGCTTTGGTGAGGAAACTTCCCCCAAGATTCTGCTAGGAGAAGTTGATGAATAGAACCCTGAGAACTTCTGGCTCCTGAGGAAAAGGTCTAATGGATGCAATGGTGAGCCTCGCTCAGCAACTGGTCTCCAAAGGCTAGTGGAGCTATTCAAGGAATCACTTTTATAGAATCAACTAAATTTATTGGAGCTTCCCAAGAGGGAATACTCTTTGATTTTAGAGATGACTGAGATAGGGCATTATTCATATCTGGTCCCATAAAGATGAATTCCTGTTGCAAATAGCTCCTCAATGGGAATCTGCAAGACAGAGAGTGGAGTTCATAAAGGAAACAGTTTTGATAGATTGGATTTATGTGTCCTCATCATGATCTGCCATATCCTATGCCCAGCCTATTTTGTGGGCAGTTAAGTCTCATTTTCTGCCAGAATGGCTTTAGACTTTAGCTGTGGGTCTCTCCCACCTGTATTATTACAACACCATGCAGCTATATAGATGCGGGTGATCAATTGGCAAAACTTGGACAGGAGTTTGGGACAGTTTCGGCTTGGCACTCTGAAGAGCCAGTCTAGGAAGAGAGAGAAGAGTCACTGATCCCAATATCTTAGTAGGTGGGCAGATAACAATGAAACCTTTTCCCAGAGGAAGCCTTTGGTTTTAGTTCCCAAAGATAAGAAAGCAATTGATGTCTAACTGATTGGGAATGCTACTAAACTGTAGAGAGAAACTCAGCAGGGTACCAGGGCACTCAGAGCCCTTCTTTTTCACTTAAGTTTGAATCATCCTCTAAGGCCATTGCCCCATTTGGATCATTCAGGAAAGGTGACAGGATAGACCACAAAGGGAAGACTCAGTGTCTATGTGTGTAATGGGAATGTAAATTTGTAAGATCTTCCCTGCCCCTAGGCTAAAGTGCACCTGGAGCCTGGGGTGGGAGGCTTGTTTTTCAGTAGATACTTTTTGATTGGCCAGTAGGTCCAGAAGGTTGTTGCATTCTCTGAGCCAGGAGAATGCTATATAAACCCTGATTTGAGGCTGGCTTTCAGCTTCCATGGTTCCTCTTCTATGATTCCAGCTCCTGCTCAAATCTACAGAACTATGACCTGGGTTCAAAGGCAGGCAGCTCCCAGTTCCTTGTCCAGTTATTCATCCAGTTCCTTGTCCGCTTCCCATTCCAAATTGAAGCACACAGTGTCCAGTCTACCTCAAGTCCTTCACAGTTCCTGTTTCTGGGAAGACAAAGCTTAACAGAGCCACAATAATATTCATACACATTGCTGGCACCATCATCAATTCACTATCTGCCTGTGAAATCAACACAGACCCACAAACAAGGTCCAAGAGGTCAATACAAATCATCAGTAAAGTCCCAGGACCTCTGAAACCCTCCTGCAGGACTTCTGCACACATACAACCAGAAAATCTTCTTTCAGGGCTTCCAATAAGGTCCCGGGGCCTCTGTACAAAATATCATAAAAAAACATCAACACAGACAGAACAGAAAAATATAGAGTGCCAGGATACTACAAGTTCTCTCCTCTACCACAAGAGCTCCCCTCTCAGTTCTGCTCTCTCCAGCCTGGGCCACTTCTTATATATGGTCATTAGCTCCTCCCTTTCCTGTTGTAGAAGTTCACAAGTTCTAGGGTTTGCAAGTTGTGGGATTCACAAGTTCTGGATTTTAATACTTGATACAATCATGAACTGAAACAAGGTATTAACTACTTCTGTGTTAATTACATAGCTGAAACAAGGTGTTAATTCAATAGCTGAAATAAGGTGTTAACTACTTTTTGCTTGCCATTACACCATCCTAATTCAATCCCACTCCCAAATTAGAATGAAAGAAAAAAAAACGCTCTTTATTAGCCATGTCCAACAAAATATGTGGGGGCATCTAGGTGGAGCAGTGAATAGAGCCCTTGGAGTCAGGAGGACCTGAGTTCAAATCCAGCCTCAGATTCTTAACGCAAAAACTAGCCATGTGACCTTGTGCAAGTCACTTAACCCCAATTGCCCTACCTTACCACCTCCAAAAAGCAAAAAAACAAACAAAAAAAACCCCCAAATATGTGGCATTCTGCATTGACTACGCTTCTTTATCAGGAAGTGGGTAACATGTTTTTCCACTAACTAATTAAAATTAGCTTCTACAAAAAAATATAGTAAAGAAGAAATTATAAAATGTCCCCTCAAATGGGGCATACTCTCCTCTACACGCTCACATGGTCCCTGGAAGAATGAAATCAACCTTAAAGTGGTTGGGCAGTTAGTTCTCCATTGTATCTGAATTTCTAGCAAAGCTTTTGATTTAAAAAAAAATCTCCTCTTATTGTTGTGGTAGAGATAAAACAATATGGAATTGAGACAATATAATTGGATGGATTCAGAATTGATTGGATTAGTGATTTCAAAGAATATTTTTAATAATTCAATGTCAAAGTTGTAGGCAATCTTAAAGTGGAGCATTCAAAAATCTATGCTTGGCCCTGTACTATTCATCATTTTTTATCTATGAAATATATAAAGGAATAAGATCTTGATAGAGTGGAAGAGTGGACTGAATTAAATAAGACTTAATTTAGTACAGAGAAATGTAGCCAGCCCACAGATGGTGTGGTGAACTCAAGGCTGATCAGAGGGCAGTTGCAGGGATCTGCTTTGCTGGCATTGAGGCAGAATTCTCTTGCTTTGCTCTGCTTGAATCTGGGTTGCAGTGCTGGGTGGTGGTCTTGGGGCAAGGAGGAGCACTGGTGTAGTGGAGTTTGTGGTGCAGTGGAGAAGGAATCCTCCTCACAGTTCCAAGGCAGAAAATAGTGCTTATGGTCACTCACAGAGCAGAGCACAGGCCAGGAGAGGACCATACCACCTTGGAGTGCTGAAAATTTACAGGCCCCTAGAAGTATCTCTAAAAATAGCTGTACAAAACTCCTGAAGCTTAGAACAATATACCCACAAACCCACACTCACACCCACTGGAAACAGAGTCCTACCTTGACAGATTTAGGAAGTCAAATATTTGGCTGGGAAAATGAGCAAACAGCATAAAAAATTCAGACTATAGAATCTTATTTTGGTGACAAAGAAGATCAAAATATACACCCAGAAGAAGACAACAAAGTCAAAGCTCCTCCAAAGCCTCCAAGAAAAAATATGAATTGAACACAGGCCACGGGAGAGCTCAAAAAGGATTTTGAAAATCAAGTAAGAGAAGTAGAGGAAAAACTGGGAAGAGCAATGAGAGCAATGCAAAAAAATCTTGAAAAAATGATTTAACAGTTTGCTAAAGGAGACCCCAAAAATACTGAAGAAAATAATGCCTTAAATATAGAGTAACCCAAATGGCAAAACAGGTCCAAAAAGCCAATGAGGAGAAGAATGCCTTAAAAAGCATAATTGACCAAATATAAAAGGAGGTCCAGAATCTCACCGAAGAAAATAATTCCTTCAAAATTAGAATGGAGCAAATGGAAGCTAATTGCTTTATGATGAATAAAGAAAATATAAAACACATCGAAAAGAATGAAAGAATAGAAGACAATGTGAAATATCTCATCAGAAAAACCACTGACCTAGGGGCGGCCAGGTGGCTCAGTGAGTAAGAGCACCGGCTCCAATGTCAGGATGACCTGGGATCGAATCCGGGCTCAGATACTTAGCACCACACCCAGAAATAACTGGCCGTGTAACCTTGAGCAAGTTACTTAACCCCGATTGCTTAAAAAAAAAAGAAGAATTCCCACTACAGAAATACCACTGACCTGGGAAATAGATCTAGGAGAGATAATTTTAAAATTATTGGACTACCTGAAAACCATGATGAAAAAAGATCTTTTGTCTTTCAAGAGACAAATGTAAAGCTTTACATTTGGGAGTAAAAAAGAAATCAACTTTACAAGTATAAAACTAGGGATACCTGGTTAGGTAGTAGTTTATCTGAAAAATATCTGAGGGTTTTAGTGAACTGTAAGCTCAATATGACTTTGATTTGATAGCCAACAAAGCTTATTTTATTTTAGACTACATTAGGAAAGACATATATTGCAGGAATAAGGAGGTGGTAATCTCTCTATACTCATTAGACCTTGTTAGGAGTATTGTGTTAAGTTCACCCTTTACAGACACTGATAAGCCAGAGGAGGTCCAAGGGTGGATGACCAGGATGGTGACAAGCCTGGGATGCATGTTTTATTAGAATTGGTCAAAGGAGGAAGCCAAGATGGTGGAGTAGAAGCACAAACTTGGCATATGCTCTGGCTCCAAACAATTCCAATACCTATAAAAACAATGACTCTAAACAAATTTTAAAGCTACAGAAACCACAAAGTGACAGAGCAACAAATCTCCCACTGAGGACAGCTCAGCAGGCCAACAGGAAAGGTCTATCACAGAGCACTGATAGCTGAGCACAGTCCTGTAGAAGCCATGCAGATCCAGCCCCAGGGCATCCCAGACCACCAACAGCTAGAGTAGACTATAGGAGAGTAAATCACCAGCAGCTGTGGGGGCTTCCAGACTTCTCAACCCATAAATGCCAAAGACAAACTAAAAGGTTAGTGTGGAACTCTGTTAAATGAGGGAGTATGGAAGGGTGCGGTCTGGCCCCTGCCCCCAGGGTGAGAAGCAGAGGAGGCCTGGGGGCTGTGCCAAGTGGCCACCTCAGGAGCTCCTAGCCTGCAGATTTCAGGGGGACCAAGCAAACATTCAGAGGGTAATTGCTCTTTCTTTGACCTCCTTGGATTTGGATCATGGTCTTGGGTGGTGGTCCTGGGATGTGTGACCAGTGAGCCAGAATTTGTGGGGGCTGTAAAGATGGCACCCTCCTAATAGCTCCGGCAGCTGCAAAAAACCACAGCAATTTGGAACAAAGATCTCTCCATTCTGGAAGCAGAGTTATACCAAGGCAAAGAGCTCAAAAGTCAACAAAATAGGGGGGTAGAGGATAAGAGGGGGGCATGATAGAAGTGAGGGCACATTGGAGGAGAGGGTAGTTAGAAGCAAACTTTTTTTTTAATTGGTCTTTATTAATTTGTTTGTTTACTTTTAGTTTACAAGATTCAGTTCCACAATTCCTTGAATTTCAAATTTTCTCTCCCTCCCTCCCCTCCTCCCATGGCGGCATACAATCAAGTAGAGGATCTGCAAATACTTTCACATTAGACATTAGTCAGGTTATAAAGAAGGATTGTATCAGATGGAATGAACAATGGGAAAGAGGAAACAAAACCAAATAAGAAAAAGAAAAGTAGCAGGTAGTTTGCTTCAATCTGCATTAAAACTCAGTTCTTTCTCTGTATGTAGACATCTCTCTCCATTATGAGTCTTTTGGGGTTGACTTATAACCTTGCATTTCTTAGAAGAGTCCAGTCTATCAAACTTGGTCATCACACATACGTTGTGTGTGTAATTGTGTACAAATCTGTCCTGGTTCTACTCTTTTCACTCAGCATCAATTTGTATAATAAGCCTCTTCAGGTAAATATGAAGTCCATCTACTCATTTCTAATAGCACAATTGTATTCCATTACATTCATATACCATAACTTGTTCAGTCATTCCCCAATTGAATGGGGACTCCCTTAATTTCCAATTCTTTGCCACCACAAAAAGAGCTGCTATAAATATTTTTATACATGTGGGTCTTCCTCGCACTTCTATGATCTCTTTGGGATACAGCCCTAGAAGTAGTATTGCTGGGTCAAAGGGTATGAAATTATTTATAGCCCTTTGGGTATAATTCTAGATTGCTCTTCAGAATGGTTGGATCAGTTCACAACTCCATCAGCAATACATTAGTGTTCCAATTTTTCCACATCTTCTCCAGCACTTGTCATTTTCCTGTTTTGTCATCTTAGCCAATCTGACTGGTGAGATATGGTACCTCAGAATTCTTTTGATTTCCATTTCTCTAATCAATAGTGATTCAGAGCATTTTTTCATATGCTTATAAATATCTTTAATTTCTTTCTCTGAATACTTCCTGTTCATATCCTTTGACCATTTATCAATCGGGGAATGACTTGTATTCTTATAGCTTTGACTCAATTCTCTGTATATTTTAGAAATGAGTCTTTTATCAGAGACATAGGTTGTAAAAATTCTTTCCCAATTTTCCCCCTCCTAATCTTGGTTACATTGATTTTGTTTGTACAGAAGCTTTTCAATTTAATGTAATAGAAATTATCCATTTTGCATTTTATAATGTTCTCTAATTCTTGTTTGGTCATAAAGTCTTCCCCCCTCCACAAATCTTACAGGTAAACAATTCCTTGCTTTCCCAGACTGCTTACAGTATCAGCCTTTATACCTAGATCATGCACCCATTTAGACTTGATTTGCGTATATGATGTTAGATAATGGTCTATGCACAATTTCTGCCATATTATATTCCAGTTTTCCCAGTAGTTTTTGTCAGATAGTGAGCTTTTATCCCCAAAACTGGGGTCTTTGGGTTTATCAAACAGTAGGTTACTATAGTCATTGATTGCTGAGTCTTGTGTGCCCAGTTTATTCCATTGATCCACTACTGTATTCCTTAGCCAGTACCAAGTAGTTTGATGACTGCTGCTATATTATACAGATTAAAATCTGGTATAGTTAGTTCACCTCCTCTACCATTTCTTTTCATCAATTCCCTTGATATTCTGGACCTTTTGTTCTTCCAAATGAATTTTGTTACTAATTTTTCTAGCTCTATGTAGTAGTTTTTTGGTAAATTGATTGGTATGGCACTAAATATGTAATTTAATTTAGCTAAAATTATAATTTTTATTATATTAGCTTGAACCACTCATGAGCAATTGATGTTTTTCCAATTTGTTAGATGTGATTTTATTTGTGTGAAAAGTGTTTTGTAGTTGTGTTCATATAGGTCCTTGGTTTGTTCTGGCAGATAGATTCCCAAATATTTTATAATGTCTACAGTAACTTTAAATGGGATTTCTCTTTCTATCTCTTCCTGTTTACTTACATTAGAAATATACAGGAATGTCGAGGATTTATGTGGGTTTATTTTATATCCTGCTACTTTGCCAAATTTATTTATTGTCTCAAGTAGTTTTTTACTTGATTCTCTAGGATTCTGTAAGTATATCATCATATCATCTGCAAAGAGTGATAGCTTGTTCTCTTCTATGCCTAATTTGATTCCTTTGATTTCTTTTTTTTCTCTAATTGCTACTGCTAACATTTCTAGTACCAGATTGAATAAGAGGGGTGATAGTGGACATCCTTGTTTCACCCCTGATCTTATTGGAAATGTTTCTAGCTTCTCCCTATTATAATACTTGCGGATGGCTCTAAATAGATGCTCCCTATTATTTTAAGGGAGGCTCCATTTATTCCTATACTTTCTAGTGTTTTTCATAGGAATGGATGTTGTACTTCGTCAAAAGCCTTTTCTGTATCTATTGAGATAATCATGTGGTTTTTGCTAGTTTTATTATTGATATGATCAATTATACTGATGGTTTTCCTATTATTAAACCATCCTTGCATTCCTGGAATAAATCCTACCTGATCAAAGTGTATTATTCTTGTGATAGGTTGCTATAGTCTTTTTGTTAATATTTTATATAAATTTTTTGCATCTATATTCATGAGGGAAATTGGTCTATAATTTTCTTTCTCTGTTTTGTCTCTTCCTGATTTAGGTATAAGCACCATATTTGTGTCATAAAAAGAATTTGGTAGGACTCCTTCTTCACTAATTTTCCCAAATAGTTTGTAGAGTACTGGAATCAATTGTTCTTTAAATGTTTGTAAATGTTAGCAAATTCATGTGGCCTTGGAAATTATTTCCTAGGGATTTCACTGATGACTTGTTTAATTTCTTTTTTCTGAGATAGGCTTATTTAAGTAATTTACTTCCTCTTCAGTTAATCTGGGCAATTTATATTTTTGTAAATATTCATCCATTTCGCTAAGATTGTCAAATTTATGAGCATACAATTGAGCAAAATAATTCCTAATTATTGTTTTAGTTTCTTCTTCCTTGGAGGTAGATTCACCCTTCTCATTTTTGATACTCATAATTTGTTTTTCTTCTTTCTTTTTTTTATCATATTGGCTAAGGGTCTATCAATTTTATTGTGTTTTTTTTTTTCATAAAACCAGCTCTTAGTTTTATTTGCTAATTCAATAGTTTTCTTAATTCCAATTTCATGAATCTCTCCTTTGGTTTTCAATATTTCTAATTTAATATTTAATTAGGGATTTTCAATTTGTTCTTTTTCTTGCTTTTTCAATTGCATGCCCAATTCATTGGCCTCCATTTTCTCTAATTTATTCATGTATGCACTCAGGAATATAACAATTCCCCTAAGAACTGCCTTTGCTGCATCGCACAAATGTTGGTATATTATGTCATTATTGCTATGCTCTTGAATAAAGTTACTGATTGTTTCTATGATTTTTTGTTTGACCCACTCATTCTTTATGATTAAATTGTTTAATTTCCAATTAGCTTTTAGTCTATATTTCCATGGCCCTTTATTGCATATAATTTTATTGCAACATGATCTGAGAAGGATGCATTTAATATTTCTGCTTTTCTGCACTGAATTGTGAGGTTTTTATGCCCTAGTATATGGTTGATTTTTGAGTGTGTGCCATAAACTGCTGAGAAGAGAGTATATTCCTTTTTATCCCCATTCAGTTTTCTCCAGAGATCTATCATATGTAGCCTCTCTAAAATTCTCTTCGCCTCCTTCATTTCTTTCTTGTTTATTTTGAGGTTACAGTTATCAAGTTCAGAGAGGGGGAGATTAAGGTCCCCTACTAGTATAGTTTTGCAATCTATTTTTTCCTCTAATTCCCTTAACTTCTCCTCTAGGAATTTGGACACTATACCACTTGGTGCATATATGTTAAGTAATGATATTGCTTCATTCTCGATGGTGCTTTTAACAAGATATAGTTTCCTTCCTTATCTCTTTTAATTAGATCTATTTTTGCTTTTGCTTTATCTGAGATAAAGATTGTTGCCCCTGCTTTTATTACTTTAGCTGAAGCATAATATATTCTACTCTAGCCTTTTACCTTTACCCTGTGGGTATCCCTTTGCTTCAGATGTGTTTCTTGTAGACAGCTTATTATAGGATTATGGTTTTTAATCCATTATGCTACCATTTTATGGGAAAGTTCATCCCATTCACATTCACAGCAATGCTTACTATCTCTCTCTTTCCCTCCATATATTCCCTCTCCTGCTTATATTTTTGTTTCTTCCTTCTCCCGTCCCCTCCTTAAGGGTTTTCCTTTTGACCACCCCCTCTCTCAGTGTTCCCTCCCTGTGACCCCACCTTCTTTACCTACCCTCTCCCCCTTACTGCTATTTCTGTCCCTTCTAATCTCACCCCTTCTTATCCCATTCCCCTTACCCTCCTACTGCCTATAGGACACAATAGGTTTTTATACTTATCAGAGTATGTTATTCCCCCTTTGACCCCAAATCAATGAGAGTCAATTTCATATAATTCTCCTCTCCCTCCCTCCTTTCCCTCTATTTAATAGGTTTTTGTGTCTTTTCATGTTAGAATCTTAAACTTAACTGATTATGTTGATCCCTCTTTGATCCAGAACCAGTGAGAATAATGTTCAAATGATGTTCCTCTCCCTCTTTCCTTCCTCTCTACTATAGTATGTTTTTATGCCTCTTCATATGGCATAATTTACCTTTTCTGCCTCATCCTTTCCTTTTATCCCATTACATTCCCTTTGAACCCCTTAATAAGTTTTCTTTATCATCAGATTAGTTCATTTATACCCACACCCTCTGTCTATGTCTTTTAAAGGTCATGATAATCATATAAATTTCAATATTGACAGTTATTAGCTTCTCATATAGGGATGTAAACATTTTGCTTTTATTGCATCCCAAGTTAAATGCATGTGTGCATGAGTGTGCATGTGTGCATGTGTATATGTGTGAGTGTGTGTTTTCCTTGTTTACCTTTTTATGTCTTTCTTCAGTCTTGTAATTGGAGATCAAATTCTCCATTGAGCTCTGGCTTTTTCATCAGGAAAGTCTGGAAGTCCCTTATTTCATTAAATGACCATCTCCTTGCCTGAAAGATTATGGTCAGTTTTGATGGGTAGTTAATCCTTGGTTGCAGTCCTAGCTCTTTTGCCTTACAAAATATCAAATTCCAATCCCTCCAATCTTTTAATGTAGAAGCTGCTAGGTCCTGTGTAATCCTGACTGTATTTCCATGATATTTGAATTGTTTCTTTTTGGCTGCTTGCAATAATTTCTCCTTAATCTTGTAATTCTGGAATTTGGCTACTATATTTCTTGGAGTTTTCAATTTGGCATCTCTTTCAAAAGGAGACCATTGAATTCTTTTGATAACTATTTTACCTTCTGATTCTAGGAATTCAGGACAGTTTTCTTTGACAATCTCTTGGAGGATGTTGTCCAGGGTGCTTTTTTCATCACAGCTTTCCAATAGACCAATAATTCTTAAGTTATCTCTCCTGGAGGTCAGTTGTTTTTCCAGTGAGATATTTTACACTTTCTTCCAATTTTTCAATCTTCATGTTTTGTTTGATTGACTCTTGGTGCATCATAGAGTCCTGAGTTTCAATTTGACTGATTCTAATTTTTAGTGAATTATTTTCTTCAGTTAGTTTTTGAAGGTCCTATTTTAGGGAAATATTTTCTCCAATTAATTCACAAATTTTACTTTTTAAGTATTTTCTTCAGTGAGACTTTTTTCCAATTTGCTTACTGTAGCTTTAAATTTATCTTCTACCTCCCTAATTTGGCTTTTAAAATCTTCCTTGGGCTCTTCCAAGAATGCTTTTTTGGCTTGAGACGCATTCATATTTCCATCTCTGGTCTCAGGTGTGGACACAGAGTCCATGGTGTCTCCTGAAAGTGATTCTTCTAGTTCAGAATAATAGGATTCTATTGTCTTTGGTCTTGACTTTGCAAGTTGCTTCTGGCCCGTTGTAATTGTCTATTTCTTGTCTTTTAAAGTGTATTTCTGCTCCTGGGGTACAGAGGGCTCTGACTAAGCTTCTCAGGTTGGGAGCTAGGTGCCTGGTTGTTGGCTTTGGGTGCTGTAGCCTCTGGGTGTCTAGATTGAGGCCAAGGCCAGGACTCTCAGTGTTTCCCCTGAGTTCCCCTGAGGCTCACAGAGTAATATGTGGGGGAGGGGTGGCCTGGCCTCTTCAGATTTCTGCCTCTATGTCCCTGGGCTCCAGCTCAGGCAGGCTTTTGCTGGTCAGGTGAGGTAAGGCCTGTTGGGACCCCTCCTGCCCTTCTCTTCAGACTCCTTACTGCCTCAGTTACACCCTTTCTCCTTGACTACTAAGCCTGAGGCTATTTCTACTATTTCAGGATTTTACTCTGGGTGGGACATTTATCCCTGAGTTTTCTTGGTTAGGGAGGGGGATTC
The DNA here is from genome assembly GCF_028583685.1 of Petaurus breviceps papuanus. Classification (NCBI taxonomy): domain Eukaryota; kingdom Metazoa; phylum Chordata; class Mammalia; order Diprotodontia; family Petauridae; genus Petaurus; species Petaurus breviceps. Next base: position 1,527,713 of record NW_027187282.1, on the reverse strand, counting down.
AGAGCAGCTAGGGTTTACTTTGCCATCCTGGCGTCTGGAAAATCAGGCAGGTGATTTTTAAACTTCCAGGCTGGGGGCCAATTGCCCCAGGAGAAGCTGCTATCTCTGCTGCAGGCCCTGAGCTTTCTCTTACCCAGCTCTGATGGATCCTCCCATCCAGTGGTGAGACAGCTGCGAATCGACCTTGGGGTGGATGAGTCTGCTGGCTGGGGCTCCTTCTCACTCCTCTGTAATCCGCTCTCTAGTCCAAGCTGCTGCAGCCCCGGCATACGTACATCACGCTCCACTTGCCCTGACCCACATGGGTACTTTCCTGTGCTGGATTCTGCCATGCTCTGTCTCCCAGTGGATTCTGACACTCCAAAATCTGTTAAGATTCATTTTTTAAAATTTAGTGATGAGGGGCAGCTAGGTGGCACAGTGAATAGAGCACCGTCCCTGGAGTCAGGAGGACCTGAGTTCAAATCCAGCCTCAGACATTTGACACAATAACTAGCCATGAGACTTTGGGCAAGTCACTTAACCCCAACTGCCCTCCCCCCAAAAAAACAAAAATAAAATTTAGTGACGGGATTCATGGAGGAGCTTAGAAAATTTACTGCTTTGGTTCTGCCATCTTGACTCCACCCTCCCAGAAGCAAACATTTTTTTTAAGCAATCAGTGTTAAGTAACTTGCTCAAGGTTACACGACCAGGTGTTTCTGGGTGGGTGCTAAGTGTCTTAGCCCAGGATTCGATCTCCAGGTCATCCCAACACTGGAGCTGGTGCTCTTACTCGCTGTGCTACATGGCTGCCCCAGAAGCAAACATTTTTTAAAAAGGATAGGGTCAAAGGAGAAAATAGAATAAGTGGAGGGTGGAATACGATGGAGAGAAATATAATTAGTCTTTCACAATATAACTACTATGGAAATGATTTGGGTAACTACACATGTAAAACCTATATTGAATTGCTAATCTTCCCAGTGGGGGGCAGGTGAGGAGGGAAGAAGGGAAAGAATATGGAACTCAAAGGTTTAAAAACAAATGTTTAGAAATTGTTTTTGCATGCAACTGGGAAATAAGATATACAGGTACTGGGGTATAGAAATCCATCTTGCCCTACTAGAAAGTTAGGGGAATGATGGGGGAGGATATGAGAGAATAGACTGGGGGAAGGGTTATTCAGTAGGCTTGCTATTTGGGGGTGGGAGTACTGGAAAGACAGGGAGAAAAAATTGTAACTCAAAATCTTGTGGAAATGAATGTTGAAAACTAAAAATAAATAAAGAATTTTTAATAAAGAATTGGTTAAAGGAACTGGGGTCATTTAGCTTGTAGAAGAGAAGATTCAGTGGAGACATGAGAACTATCTTTAAATATCTGTAGTATTATTATGTGGGGGAACCAATGGCTTCTTATTCTGTTGGCCCCAGAAGGCAGAAGCACAAGCAGTGAATGAAAGTTACCAAGAGGAAGATTTAGAGTTGAGGTCAGAAAAAGTTCCCTAGGAATTCAAACTGGTCCAAGGTAGAGGTGGTGGTAGCCTCTTTCTCCCATAAGGTCTTCAAGCAGAGGCTAGTTGACCACTTGTCAGGCATGTTCACTTAAGAGTTGGACTAGACAACTAGCCAGATCCTTTCAAACTATTCAATTCTAATTGAATTCTAATCTTTTCTATCCTGAATTATTCTGTAAGCTCCTTAAGGAGAGGGACCATGTCTTTTCCTTCTCTTATGTCTGTCCTCTGACATCAAAACGCGCACACACACACATACACACACAGAGTACCTAACAGAATTCTGGATATGTGGCAGTCAGTTAAAATCAGGCTTTAGACTGATTCATAGGTCTGATTTAAGACAATTTCTTTAAAGTTAGGGTTTCTCAGTTTGCATGGAGGACTCCTTAGGCATAACCTTAGTTTTTAATTCCTTCTGTTGTCTCTCTGGTGACATTTTTCCAGTTATGAAATAGGAGCAGCTACTTCTTTATTAAACTTCTTGAGATTATTGCACAGTTCTGCTGTATCTATCCCCAGTTAATCAACAAATACGGGGTGAGTGAACTTATGGTTACAAATCAATGGCTGCCATATGCCAGGGAAGTACAATTAGGAGGTTAATGAATTGTATTTAAAGTTACATCTCTCTTCCCCCAAAATTAACTATTGAGCAAATGAAATAAATTTCTTTTGATTACAGGAATAAGAAGAGGGGTTTGATCTGTGATTTCATTGGTACTGGGAATTCCCAATGAGTAAACTTCCTCTATCAGTGACATTCTGAGCTTTAGCAAGTAATCTAGGGCATTTAGAGGTTAAGTGATTTGCCAGGATCTCAAGGCCAGATTGGGTCAAGCTTGAACTCTCAGTCCTGAGGACAGTCCAGTGCCCATTACAGCATACTGCCTCTTGCTTTTATTATGGATTAGTTAATTGAAATGTGTTTGCATTTCCTCTTAGTGCAGTTGAAATTTGCAAGTCATGTCAGAACGAAGCTTAGCCAACACTTTCATTTAAAAGAAAGGCAATCACTTTGAGAGAATACTTTTGTTAAACAGTGTCATCTTGGAAAATTAAGCATAATCTATGAATGTTCTTATTCCTTTTCTAATCTACTTCCTCAAAATAGCTAGTATTTGGTGTTTCACTATTGATTCTACTTTTAACTAGTGTGCCTCAATTTGTCAATCTTCCTTTTTAATTAATAAAAAATAAGCTGAGATTTCTGTAGCATTTTAAGATTTATATATATTACTCATTTGTTCCTAACAATAGCCCTGTGAGGTAGGCATGAAAGCATTTATTATTCCTATTTAGCAGATGAGAAAACTGAGACTCATGTTCTCATAACTAATGAGTGTCTGAGAGAGGAATCAAATCCAGGTCTCTTCCTAACTCCAAATTCAGCCTTCTTCCCACTAGCCCATCCTGAGAGAATTAGACAAAATAAGCTCTAGGGTCACCTCCAACTCTTCCATTCATTAAGTATCTAATTCCCGAGAGCTACAAGTGTATATGCATTCTTTGGCAGTCTTCAAGATGCCACTGCCAATTTGTGGAACAACAGAATCATTGACTCCATCCTTGCTGTCCAAATAGCTGGATCATTGATACATTCCATTAAGCTTTTGGCTTCCTGTTCAGTATTTGTGGTCATTTGGCATACATTCCATTAGTTTGGAAGTTTGTCTCTTTTCTGTCATTCTTGCTACAAGGTCCATAATAGGCTACCAGCAGTATATCTTCCACCCCTGAATTTCAGTACCATTTCTTATTTGTCATTTAGGGAGGTAGCTATATTATACCAGGGAAGCAAAAGAAGGTAACAGAGGATGGGGTAGATAGTGTCATGGAAACAATGAACATGAACTTGGACAAGATTTCAGGAGATAGTGGAGGATAGAAGGGTCTGGAGTGCTATGGTCCATGGGGTCACAAAGATGAACATGACTGAAACAACTGAACAACAATAACAATGAAGACTGAACAGCAACAAGTGTTGTTATTCGGTCATGTCCACTTTGAGACTACATTGGGGTTTCTCAGCAGAGGGGTTTGCTATTCCCTTCTCCAGATCATTTTACAGAAACTGAGGCATATAGATATTAAGTTACTTGCCCAGGGTCAAATAGCTAGTCTGAGGCCAAATTTGAACTCAGGTCTTGTCTGGGGGGAAGTGAAAACTTCTCAGAACTTCCCTCCCTCTTCCCCTACTCCTTCTTCTGCTGTTAATCAGCAGCAAGCCCTTTGAGGAGGCTTTTAGATTTCCCACCTCTTCGGCCCCCTCCTCCCGGCCAGTGGGGGGTCAGGGTCAGCCCTAGCTCACTCCTCCCCATTGCTTTGGGACCCTCCCCCCCTTTCCCTTGCTGTCAATCAGCATCCTTGTTCTTTGTAAGCCATAGTGGCAGGATCCTCTGTTGTTTACCATTGGGGAAGATTTTTGGGCTGAGACTTGAATCCACCTCTCAACCAATGGGAGAAGGGACCCATTATACCATTAGGGTATAAATTCTTGTTCTACCTTTTGTAAAGTGCCTCTTCCTCATGATTGGTCTGACTGCCCTCTTCACCCAGGGAAGAGAATAAATTCCTGTTCTTATCTTAAGAGATCTCCATGTTCTTGATTAAATTTTGGATGAGGTTTTTCATCACAAACATTCCTGCCTTCAAACCCAGCGCTCTATCCACATAGCTGCACCATGCATATTGAAGTGGATATTGGCTTTTGAATCAGAGGACCTGAGTTTGATTCCCAGGTCCTTTTCTAGCTCTGTGACCTTGAGAGAATAATTTTACCTCTGAGCTTCTGTTTTCTCCTATGTAAAATGAGGGGGTTGGATTAGACAGCTCTACTCCATATCTTTGACCATGTCTTCCAAAAGAGATACTAGGTACACATTTTTATTGCACAATGGGTGATCTGTAGTTTCTGCCCTTAACATTTTGTTATGATTTTTAATTAGGGATAGTCCTAGAGAGTTTGCCATTTCTGCCCTAATCTTTATGGATACTTCATTGTTAATAACATTGTGCAAATACAGTAGAAATGGATCCAGGCAATTTTGGATTATCTCATCCAGTGTACACCTATGCTATCACTGGGACTGATACATCCAAAAGGCAAGGTCCAAGTTAAAAACATATGGAAGGCAGATAAGAAGGTTTGGGGACAAACAGGGGTTATCCAAGCTCCTTTTGTCTCTAGATAGTTACTCTGGACACCTTTGTGTGTTGGTTTCAGACAGTTTAAATGTATGGGGACAGTGTGAGGAAGTATTTTAAGAATACAGGTGTTAATTAATAGCTCAATCAAATTTGAGAAGGAAGAGAAATGAGGATACAAATGCAATGTTGAATGCCATGGACTGAGGTTGGTATTTTAAAGTTACTGTAGTAAAAGTATATCTTATTTCTAAGTTGCATGTAAAAATAATAATAATGATAATAATGATATATATATATATATTTTAAACATTTGATTTTAAAACTTTGAATTACAGATTCTTTCCCTTCCTACCTTGTCAACCACCCTTACTGGGAAGAAAAACAATTCAATATAGGTTGTACACGCGTAGCTTCCTTTGCTTGCTCATGTTGCCACTCAATTACTTGACTTTTGAGCTTTTTGCCACAGTAGAGAGCAGAGAGCTTTGTCCCAAATTACTGAGGTTTTCACAGCTGCCAGAGCTATTAGTTGGCTGCCCTCTCTGAAGCCTCCACTGGCTCTGGTACCTGGTCACCCACCCCAGGACCTCCACCCTAGACAGCAACCCAGATCCAATCAGGTTAAATCAAGAGGGATTACACCTTGGAATGTTCACTTAGTCACCCTACAATCTGCAGGCCAGGAGCTCTGAAGCAGCCATGTGACAGCAGCTGCTGCGCCTCAGCCTCTTCTCCCTCTGGGACCGCACGCCAGGACTCTCTGCTCCCAAAGTTTACACTGACCTCTCACTTTGTCTTTGGCATTTATAGGTTGATAATTCTGGAAACTGCCACAGCTGCTCGTGATCCACTCTCCTGACATCCCTCTAGCCTCAGCTGGTCAGGCTGCCCTGAGGCTAAAACCACAGGCTCAGTGTGGGGCTGGGCTCTGTTTCCAGCCAGCTGTGATGGATCCTTCCTGTCCACCTGCCAGGCTATCTTCAGAGGGAGATTTGTTTCTCTCTGTCACTTTGTGGGTTCTAGCCCTAAAGTTTGTTTAGAATCATTTTTATAGGTATTTGAGGTGGTTATGGGGGGAACACATGGAGTTTTCCTGCTTCTATGCTGCCATCTTGGCTTTGTCCCCCCACTTATTCTATTTTCTACTTTGACCTTGTCACTTGACAAATATATGTGCTTCTAACTACCTTCTTCCCTAATCTGCCCTCCCTTCAAAAGGTGATCAGTGAATTCTTTCAATTTCTCTTTTGCCCTGTGGTTCTAGAATATCAGGGCAATTTTCATTGAGAATTTCTTGAAGGAAGATTTCTAGGCTCTTTTTTGATTGTGGCTTTCAGGTAATCCATTAATTTTTACATAATCTCTCCTGGATCTATTTTCCAGGTCAATGTTTTTTTCCAATGAGATATTTCACATTGCCTTCTATTTTTTTCATTTGTTTGGATCTGTTTTACAGTATCTTGATTTCTCATAAAGTCATTAGCTTCCGTTTGCTCCAATCTAATTTTAAAGGAATTATTTTCTTCAGTGAGTTTTTTTGCCTCTGCCCAATTTGGCTTTTTAAGGCATTCTCCTCATTGGCTTTTTGGGCCTCTTTTGCCATTTAAGTTAGTCTATTTTTTACATTATTTTCTTCAGCATGTTTTTACTTGCTTTTCATGATTTTCTTGCATCATTCTCATTTTTCTTTCCAATTTTTCCTCCATTTCTCTTACTTGATTTTCAAAATTCTTCTTGAGTTCCTTCATGTCCTGTAACCAACTCATATTTTTCTTGGAAGCTTTTGATGCAGGAGTTTTGGCTTCATTGACTTCTGATTCCATGTTTTGATCCTTTTTGTCCCCAAAAAAGGATTCTGTGGTCTGTTTGTGCTTCCTCTGCTTGCTCATCTTGCCAGCCACTTACTTGACTTTTGAGCTCTTTGCCATGACATAACTCTGCTTCCAGAGTGCAGAGAGCTATGTCCCAAATCGCTGGGGTTTTGCAGATGTTGTCAGAGCTATGAGGAGGGTGCCCTCTCTACAAACACCCTAAGTTCTGGCACACTGGTCACATGCCCCAGGACCACCACCTAAGACCACAATCCAAGTCCAAGCAGGTCAAAGCAAGAGCTATTACCCTCTGAATGGTTGCTTGGCCCCCTACTATCTGTAGGACAGGAGCTCCAGAGGCAGCCACATGCCTCTGCCACCTCTCACCCAGTTCCAACAGAGTTCCCTACTGACCTTTTACTTTCTCTTTGGCATTTATGGTTTGAAAAGTCTGGAAACCACCATAGTTGCCAGTGATTCACTCTCCTGAAGTCTGCTTTGGCTCATGTGGGACTGTGCTTGGCTCCCAGCCCAGTGTGATAGACCCTTCCTGTTGACCTGCCAGGCTGGATTCAGCATGAAATTTGTTTCTTTCTGTCACTTTATGGGTTCTGTAGCTCTAAACTTTGTTTAGAATCATATTTTACAGGTATTGGAGGTGTTTCTAATGTGAGTTTCTTGAACATGAAAATTGGCCAAGGTTCAAATTTTGATTTTGTAAGGATGGTAGGGTCATAAGGCTTAAGGATGGTAATTTAAAATTGTTCCAAGGTCACTTTTGTAGGAAGAAGGACATAAGAAACCAGATTCCTACAGGAGGATGAAGAGTTGCTGAGATGTGTTGCTGAAGATGGCCACAGACAACAAGACCCAGAGGAGGGCTAGAAGTCATTTCATCCCTGGGGGCTCTTGTGGGGAGCCTAATTACAGGCTGATGAAAAGCACACTAGCCCTGGTGTGGGGATAGTTCCGGGAGTCATTTTGTCCCTGGGCTCATGTGGGGCCCCGGTTTGGGCTGCTGGAAACCACATGTCCCTGAAAGAGAAGAGGCCAAAAATTATTTCACCCCTGAGGATCTTGTTGGGGAGTCTAGTCTGAGGCTGCCGGGAACCATGAGCCCCAGAGAGAGGGAAGGACCTGAAGTGATTTCATCCCTGGAATCTCGTTGGATACCTGACTGGGGCTACTGGAAACTACAAGTACCAGAGGGGGGGAGACTTCACTCCTTGGGTCGTTCAAGTGGCAGTGTCCATCAGATGGTGTCCCTCCTAGGCAGTTGTGTGAGAAAAGACTTCTGGACCTTGAGGGAACAATGGATTGTTTTTTATTGTTTTTTAAATTATTTTCTTTTGAGTCTCTATATCTATACTTATAAAGGAGACTACCCTCTTTAATTTGTCAATGCGTCTATCTTACTTAAAGGGGAGGTGGGAGTCAGGGTTGCAGGGCCCCCATTTACAAAGTGAACAGGTACATAAGGTGTGTGGCAAGCTGAACCTGTCAAACTGTTGCATAGAGATAAGAGCTGGTGTTGAAACAGTTTGAGGAAGGGGTAGCTTAAAAGGTGTGGAAACCAAATTTCTGTTAAAGAGAAAATGGGGGAAATTGTGAGAAATGCTGGCAGTTTGGTTTCCACAGATTCTATAGGAACAATGGGTGTTTTACATGCAAAGAGGGACCTGAGCTAGGCTGGCTTGGACCAGTTGGGGGATGGTCACTTACTTTTCATTAACATGCATGTTTCATGGGCAGATTGGGAGAGTTGTAAACCAGAGGAGATGGAGACAATCCCAGCTCTGAAGGGGGAAAAGGCTTGAAATTCAAATGAAATGAGCATAACAGGGCATGCCTTTGTCTGATCCTTTGTAGTCTTTTTTCTGGAAGCTACCCATTTATTCATTACAGAATAAATGTAAAATAAATGTAATGAAAACCTTTCTGGCTTTCCAACAAATATTATTTATTCTTAGACTGAGCATGTTTATAGCAGCTCTTTTTGTGGTGTCAAAGAATTGGAAATTAAGGGGATACCCATCAATCAGGGAATGGCTGAACAAGCTGTGGTATATGAATGTAATGGAATACTATTGTGCTATAAGAAATGAGGAGCAGATGGACTTCAGAATAACCTGGAGAAACTTGTATAAACTGATGCTGACAGAGGAGAGCAGAACCAGGAGAACTTTGTACACAATTATAGACATATCATATGTATGATGACTAACTTTGATAGCCTGGGCTCCTCTCAGCAATACAAGGTTATAAGACAAACTCCAACGCACTCATGATGGAAAGAGATATCCACATCCAGAGAAAGAACTACAGAGACTGAATGCAGATTGAAACAAACTTACTTGCTCTCTCTTTTTTGTTTTCTTTTGTTCCTACTTTCTTGTTGTTCACTCAATTGGTTATAATAATTCTTTACAACTTGATTAATGTATAAAATTTAAAAAAACTAGACTAATGTTTAATGTGAAGGTATTTGTACATCCTATATTTGATTGCATGCCACCATGGGGGGAGGGGGGAGGAGAAGGAGGGGAAGAAATTAGAAACTCAAGGGCCTGTGGAACTAAATGTTGTAAATTAAAAGTAAATAAATAATTTTTTTTAAAAAGAATTCATTCATGGAATCTGCAAGTTAAAGAAAGATTTACTGTGTGTAACATACCCAGTAGACCTGCTCCCATAGGAGGCAGAGCAATTATTGGGGTTAGGTGTCTGGACTATATACAATTTGATGGGATGGAAGAAAGGGAACAGGAGAAGGGAGGAGGGGCACGTAGGCCTCTGGAATGCCTGGCATAACAGATAGTCTGGAGGTGTCTTTGTCATACAGAGAAGCTTAGAGAATAGGAAAGGGGGAAGAGCTGCTCTGGGATGTCACATAGTTGGGGGTGCTTTGTGAAAGCACACAGATAAGTCCACGGTGGGAGCTTCAATGCATAGTCTTCTTTGATCACTTTCTTGGCTGGTCACATCTTATGTCATATCTCACATTCTGCATCCTGCTTGCTCCATCTGCCTTGAGCACTCCTTTTTTCCTCATCACTCCTTGCTCAAGAAATATCCACCCAGGGGTGGCTAGGTGGTGCAGTGAATAGAGCACTTGCCCTGGAGTCAGGAGGACCTGAGTTCAAATGCGGCCTCAGACACTTAACACTTAACTAACTGTGTGACCTTGGGCAAGTCACTTAACCCCAATTGCCCTGCCTTTCCCCCCTCCAAAAAAAAGAAATATCCACCCAAATGCACTGGGGAGAGAGATGAAGGTCTATTCTTCTGGAGCTACTTTTTGCTGGGAGGGGGTGTAGAGCAGTCCCTGACTGAGTGGGGGTGGGGAAGGAAGTAAAATGAGGGGATGAGGAGAGTGTGGAACAGGTATCCTTGTTGCATGACCACCTGCTGGTGGACAGTTGATAGTCTAGGAAACACAAACCTGACAAGCAAGTTCAATATGAAGGACCCAAATAGTAGAAACATTAAAAGTGATGTCAGAATAGAGGAAAACAAAGAAAGGAACCAAGAGCCCCATGAATTTGACAGATTTTCACAAAGAATGAAAGTACCACAATGCAGTGGAGTATAGGGTTTGATCACTACTTGTGTGGCAAGTGGGATTTTTCCCCTCAGACTGTCCCTTCTCATACAACTCTGCCTCACTTAAATTCAATTCACTTACAAGACATTACCTTTATGATGTCACTGGTCCTCTTTGAGAATGTAGCAGCAAGCACCCCAAGCGTCCTCAGGGTTTGCTGCCAACACAGGTTCTTGGATGTGCTTTGTTAAAGGAAAGCAACTCAAAATGGGTTAACAAGCTTACTTTAATCAGTCAGATGTGTATCGTTTACCTAGTTCCGGGGAAAGAGGTCAGCACCCCAAACTTCAGAATATGCAGACAGAATTATCAAGACAGAAACAGATCAAGTAGACAGATTTCCAAACTGTCCAACCATTACATCCATACCCAATCAACATCTGGGTTTCAACATCTGGGTTTTTCAAAGCCAGGGGGCTCTGGACAATGGCTTCCCAGAATCCAGATCAAATCACAGAACACTTCTCAAAGTGAGCCCCAAAACAAAGCTACACATCAGGGCTTATATAGCCTTCTCTTGGCTCAGAGAATGTAACAACCTTATTGACTCACTGGCCAATCAAGAAGTATCTACTGAAAAACAAGCCTCCCACCCCAGGCTCCAGGTGCACTTTAGCCTAGGGGCAGGGAAGATCTTTAAATTTGCATTCCCATTACAGAGAACAAAGGATGAACAACAACAGTTTTCTTTCCTATACTCTTTTCCCATCTCGTTTTTATCTTTACTTATAAAGACTCTTAATTAATAGGGCAAAGATTGAACAATACATGTTTCAGAAAGGCAATCTTTGGAAATCTCAGCAAAGGGGGAAGGAAAGAGGAAAAGGAGACTGAAGGTGAATGGTGACACCTAGGCTAAGCACTCCCCTGGGAAAGGAGCAGCATGGAGGTGATTTTTCCTTGTGGTTGGGTGGGAATGGGGGAAGTGGGAGGCAATGGGAAGAGTTTGGTCGAACTGGTTCAGCAAGAACAGAATGTTTTGGGGCAGCCCCTGAGATTAAGGAGTGGCTGAGCCAAGTTACAGCAATTCTGGCATAAGAGGAAGCTGACTTACAGAGATCCAGCCCAAAGCTCTGGTCCTCTAAAGCCCCTCTCCACATGGCTGCAATTAGCTGCACTGGGATCCCATTGGCTGCTGCAGCTTGGGAGCCCAGAGGCAATAGTGAAGGCTGAATTCACATTATAACTGCTACTTTGTCTATTTCCTTCCTTCCTTCCTTCATCCCTCCTTTCCTTTCTTCCTTCCTTCTTCCACCCCTCCCTTTCTTCTTTCTTTCTTTCTTTCTTTCTTTCTTTCTTTCTTTCTTTCTTTCTTTCTTTCTTTCTTTCTTTCTTTCTTTCTTTCTTTCTTTCTTCAAGGGGGAAGGCAGGTTAATTGGGGTTAAGTGACTTGCCCAAGGTCATAGGGCTAGAAATGTTATGTGTCTGAGGCTGGATTTGAACTCAGGTCCTCCTGACTCCAGGGAAGGTGTTCTATTTACTGTAGCACCACCTAGCTGCCCCTACTTAGTCTATTTTCAAATCAAATGGGCTCATTGGATTTACTTAGTGATTGATTATTAATGTAATGACTGAATTTTACATATGTAATGCTTACTTCTTGAGATATTTTATTGCACCTTTAATATTACCAGGTATCTGATTATCTTTCCCAGTAAAATGTAATATGTCACACAAACTACATGGAAGTCTGTTCATGCAAACATTTGCTGAGTTAAGTTTGCATATGGAAGCAGGCTAAGGGAGAGTGCTGACACCCAGGAATATAAAAATTGAATTCCAAATGGGTTTGGTTTGATGTAAGGAGACAATACAGCACAGTGGAAAGTCTCTGGTGACCCAATGCAGCCAAAATAATGATAATAGCTAGCATTTCTAAAGCACTTTGTGCCAGGTGCTATGCTAATAGCTTTGTAATTACAGTCTCATTTGATCCTCACAGCATCCTTTTGAAGTAGTTGCTGTTATGCCCATATTACAGATAAGGAAACTGAAGCAGAGGAAAAGTGACTTGCCCAGGGTCACACAGCTAGGCCATTTAAGAACTCAGGTCTTTCTGAGTCCAAGCTCAGAGCTCTATGCACTGTGGCTCCCCCTAGCTGAGGAAAAGCTCATGGCCTAGTGGAAAGAGCTGAAGCTTATGAATTTGGGGAATCAGGTTCTGTCACCAAGGATCTGTGTAACCTCACATAAAGTACTTAATCCCTATGAAATCGTTTCTGCTTTTATCAAATTAAGAAAACTTCTCAGTGGCTCAAGCAGTTGTTACAGGACCAGCCAGGAACATTAGTTGGCTAGTCAAAGGCTACTTGGGCTGATAAAGGAGAGATAGGAGATGGAAGGACATCGAGTATCAGGAAATAGGAATCAATCTTTGCATCTGAGCAGAGTACAGCATGGAAGGAATGTGTGTGTGGGGTGGGGAGGAATTCTAACACCAGTAGAGGTTGAGGTATAAGTAGGTAAGAAATATCAGGGAGGTCTGGAAGCAAATAATGTCAACCAAGCCAGGGGACTGGTACTTTGGGAAGGGCTGGGGGAAGAGAGAGGAAGACAGGACCCCCAGGCTCAGAAGAACCAAACACAAGTACCTGGAGCATAGGGGCACAAGATGAAGTTACTGGAAGAGGGATGTAAGTCAAGAGCCCAGGTCCTGGATCAAGAATACAGAGTTACAGTGGGACCAGCAACAAGACTGACCCAAAAGTAAAGTGAGCTATGGTCTGCATTCCCTTATATACCCCCCAACTAGAGTCTGAATTGCTCTCTGAGTTTGGGGAAAGGCTGACCTGTCCCCCAAATATCTAAGAGTCCTCTGTGCCTGGAGTAATCTTATCCCTTTTTTTAAAGCAAAAGGTTCATTCTTTATTCAGATAACTGAAATTGTACAATTAATAAATTCTTTTTTTAAATTAAAAATTTTCAAATCAAAATTTATTACTATTGCAACTAACCTTTAATTTTGTCTTTTAGAACTTAATCTAATTCAGCTCTTATCTTCAAAATATGATTAAAATGCTTCTTTTAAATTCACAGATTCTCATTTTTTTTACTTCATCTCTCCTGGGTATTAAGGTTATACTGACACCAAGATCTTCCTAGGGATTATCCTTGAATTTCATGCTGTCAGTTACTGCTTGCAACAGCTTGGTGACTTCTCATAGGTTTACACCACACGTATTTCAATTTCCAAAATAATTCCTTTGACTTCTCTCTCATAACCTGTTTCAATAACTCTTCAGATTCTTACCAAGTGATAGAACGTGAGGAAGAGATTCTTCAAAGGGCATTTCCATATTAAAAAGTATTTATTATAGTCCTTTCCCATACACTTTTGTCCATGAGGTCTATTGTATTCCAACCCCTGGGAATCACCTGTCCATGAATTGTCCAGAAATGATATTTCTGCTTCTCTCCCACTGTGAATGTACTCCACCTCATCTCTGTGTACTACCTCCTGATATCTTTCTTTGGATGGAGAAAACTGCAGAGCCAGCTTGTCCTCCAATATCTATTCATCTCCATGCTTCAAAGATACTTTAACATACTTGAATGTTCCTTTTAACTTTCCGAAAGCTAAATACTTCTTTACCTGAACCTCCAACTGTGGGTGCATAAGGACCTGGCAAGTCCCCTGACAAAAGAGTGCTAGGGGCCAGGCTGGGCATCATCCATCAGCACAGAGAATCTGCTCCTTCCTTTTGCTGCCTCATAGCCAGCCTCCTCAGGTGAGAAGACCTCAGAGTGGGGTGTGCAGAGAATTCAAAGTAGGTACAAAGCAGAGAAGCTAGTTCTAACCCCTAATGCAATCACTCAACACTTCCCCCCTTCCATGCTCCCATGCAGAACTGCACAAACTGACTCATAATCTTGCAAAAGAACTCAACGCTATACTCCAAAATCCACATTTTTCATAGTGCCTCAGCTCTCTAAATGACAGAAATTTGCTCGGGCTGCAAGAGCATGACAACAGCAAAGAGCTGTCTCAGCACCACAACAGAGCTTGAACAGAACTGAAGAATAGAGGAAGGTGGGTGGGGAAGGTTGTGAGTCTGCATGGCACTCCATGATGCCTGAGAGGAAGGGGTATCCTACTTGACTACCGAACTGAGAGGAAAAAAGGAAGGAAAGAATTAAATAATATATAAAAGTAAGCAAAAAGAAACTAATGTCCAAAACTCCAAAATTAGGGAAAGAGATGAAAAGTGGGGAAGGGGGTTGAAAGTAAGGGAAAGAGACCTGGTGGAAATAACGTTGCCTTAAAATAGATTAATATAACTGAAGGAACATCATACTGAGGAAGAAAGTGAAAATACTCATTTGGAAAATGAAACAATATTAGAGACAAATGGAGGAAAATATAAACCTAGTTCTTGTAAATTTTAAAGGTAAATTGATTAACCAATCCAATAAAATGAAAAAGTGATAGATTGACAAAGAAAACAAAACCCCACAATCTTACAAGATTGTTCCTTACATGATTCTATCAAGCCAATTAAGAAAGAAGGAACTGTAATCTACTATCGGACAAAAGAAAAACAAACATTCAAAATCTAAAAAGGAATAAACAAGGAAATGACAGTATGTTGAAAGGAACCATAGACAACAGGCCAATATCAGTATTAAATTTATATGTTTCAAATTCTTTAGCATCTAAATTCATCTATCATCTTATTTGATACTCACAACAACCTGGCAAGGTAGGTGCTATTATTATAATATGCATTTTACAGTTGAGGAAACTGGGGAAAAACCTGTGTTGCCCAGAGTCACACAGCTAGTAAGTGTCCCAGGACAAATTTGAACTCTGGTCTTCCTGATTCCAGATGCAATGTTCTATCACTGTTCCACCTGGTTAACTCATGAAGAAAACAGAGCTACAAGAAGATATGACAGTAACAGAATGGAAAAAGGAAATAATCAGGTTTGGATAAGTTGAAAAGAAATATAAACAGAAGGGAAAATAAAACTGAGCAAATTGCTAAAAACACAAAACAAAACAAAATGAAACAAAAAAAATAGAGCAAAAAGTCTTGGCATCTTTTAAATGGAACTGCTAAAGAATTTCTGGGCTATGGAGTGCTAGTCCCAGGAGTATTTGCTATCCTGGACAGGGGCCCTGCATTTGGTTCTTACCTTGCTCTTTCCAGTCCCAGCCCCTTGGTGAAAGGCCTGGTAGTGACCCTTGTGGTTGGTGGGACAACTTGCCCCCCTCATTGAACAGGCCTCCTCCCGGCCTACCCTGCACCATTGCCTCCTGGCCTGACCCTCTAAATAATTATTCAAAATGATGAGTTCTAAAGAAGCAGAACGCACAAAAGGATGAGGTAAAACAAATTTTCAGCCCAAGACAACTTAGGTAGGCAGGAAGGGTCTGTTAGACCAGGGTGAGAGACTGAATCTGCAGCTGTAGCTTCCTGAGTTCTCAGCCCACAGATGGCAAGGTGGTTGGAAATTGTTCAGAAAGAGATTAAAGATCTCTCTTTGCTAGTACTAGGTGTAGGACTTGGTTGCATTGCCCATATGTGTATCTAGGCCCCAGTCCTAGAGTGAGAAGCACTAGAAAAACACAGTTTGCAGCCACAGGGAAACAATGACCTTGGGCATAGTTTCAGGGTAGAAAAGAAAGCTTATAGTCACTCAAAGGTCAGAGCATAGGCCAGGAAAGCAGTGACCAACCACATCTCTCCTTACATAGTACCATCTTGGAAGGACTGAGAACTTACAGAAACCCTAGAACTAGCTCTGAAAACAGAAGCACAAAAGCCTGAAGCTTAGAACACTGCACCTTCCAACCTGGGAGCAGAGACCAAGTTTAACACAAAGTTCAAAGTCAAGAAATAGGCTATGGCAACAGAGAAGATCAAAACACAAACTCAGAAGACTACAAAGTTAAAACTGTTACATACAAAGCCTCAGAGTAAAATGTTAATTGGTCTCAGGCCCAAAAAAGTATTCCTGGAAGAGCTCAAAAAGTATTTGAAAAATTAAATGAGAGGTGGAAGAAAAATTGGGAAAATAATAAATGTAAAAAAAGTGATTCAAGAATAATGAAAGAAAAGTGATGCAAGAGAGTGATGCAAGAAAATCACCAAAAAAAGAGAGCTGATTTCCAGTGACAAGAGGGCAGAGCAAATCCTCTGAAGCCCTTCCAAATTGCCCTCCAAACAACTTGAAAACTGCCTCAGAATTGATCTTGGAGCAGGGAAGTAACTTACCAGAATAGTGGGAAAGATCTGTCTCAGTGTGGTTGGAGGGGAGCAAGGTCTATGAGCAACAGCAATGTCTCTGCTTTTAGTATCCTTGCTTTACCCTTAAACTTATGGAAATTGACTCTACTTTATTCCTATTACATATAAAGCTAGCTCTTGGTTTTAGGTATATTCTATTTGACATATTAAGGTATAATTTTCATTCTCTTTTGAAACTCTCTTTGGTTTAGGTTTAGGTATCAATACCATATTTGTATCATAGAAAGAATTTGATAGAGCCCCTTCTTTTTCTACTTTTAAAATAGCTTTTGTAATATTGAAATTAAATTTTTGTACATACAAATATTTCTTAGGAGTTGCTTGTAGTCATGTCTGGTTGTCAGGGCAGAATCAAGATGGCAGTGGAGTAGGCAAAAACATAGCCCAGTTCCTCCAACACCAACCCTCCACAAACATCTAGAAAATACATTTGGCTGAATCCTGATCAGGAACTCCATGAAAAAAATCATAGTGAGTTACTTTTCAAGTTCAAGTTAGCACAGGGACCTAGACTAAGTATGCTGGGAGTAGAATCTGACCAGGAACACATAGTGGAGAGAAAGGACTGAGATTAAGCACTGTGGTAGGAAGAGATCCTTAAATCAGTACACAATGTGGGAATCATGCCATCTAGCAGTTCTACCATTCATTAGCCAATTATAGGTCAAAGATCCAAGGCAGAGATAGGGGGGATCTGTGCCTGGGTGTAGAAGATATGAGAGGTTAATGTCCCTAGGTTGTATATTAAGAAAATAATGTGTTCAGAAGTAAGAAACACATTATGTGGCTCTGACTCCCAGAGTAGAGCAGAGACCCAGTTACAGCCTCCAGTCCAGGCTGAAGTCTACAGTCGAATAATTGGGGCAGGAAGCCCAGACCAAAAAGGAGCCTGCAGTTCTCTTATCACCCTGCAGTGTTTCCTAACTGGCTGAGAGTCACTGGGTCTAGCAGCATCTACCGGAACCACCAACCAGGGATGACTAGGTTTCTCAGACCCAAACCTGAGTTAGAAACTTGCAGATCTCCACCAAAGAGGAAAGTGAACAGACTTTTCCTTTGATCACATAACTCTGAGAGAACTGAGAAGTTGGATGTCCAGAGCCTGAGCTGTTCCTGAAATCCTAGAATAACACAATATTCAACACCCCAAGAAAATAGCAGAAGAGTTCAAGAAGACAAAAACTAAGCTCAGACATCCACCCCAAAAGTGAGCAGAGCCTAGCCTTAACATAAAATCCAAAATCAGGAGGTGGGTTCGAAGAATGAGGAAACAAAAAAGAACCCCACCATAAAAAGCTATTATGGTGACAGGAATGCTTAAGACATAGGCCTGGAAGAGAATGATACCAAAACATGTGCAAGTAAAGGCTTGGAGAAAAAGACAGCACAGGTACAAATTCAACTAGAATTCCTGGAAGAGATGAAACAAGAATATTTTTAAGACTTAAATTTTTTAATAAATGAAATGAGAATACTTCTTAAGGAAAAAAATGGAAAAGAAATTATAACTATGGAAAAAAAGAACTGGAAAGGTAACAGCTGTGTGCAACAGGTACAAAATCTTGGACAGGTGACAAGCTCTCAAAAAGTTAGAATGCACCAAATGGAAAGCAATGACTTTATGAGAAAATAAGAACTATTAAAACAAAGACAAAAGATTGAAAAAATGGAAGAAAATATAAGGCATCTCATCAAAAACAACTGTCCTGGAAAAAAGATCAAGGAGAAAAACATTAAGAATCATTGGACCAAGAGGCAGAGTGAAGATGGCAGAGTAGAAACAGGACTTCCTCCCAGCTCTGGCTCCCACCTCCCTCAATTCATGTAAAAATTACTCTAGAAAATCTTTGGAGCTACAGAACCCACAAAATGACACAGAGAAGGTAACCTCCTGCTGATGACAGTGCTCTGGGAGGCAACCCCAGTCCTGCTGGAGCTGGAGGTCTTAGCTCCAGGGTGGCCTGACCAGCTGCTGGCTGGAGGGACTTCAGGTCACAAGCAGCTGTGGCAGTTTCCATAATTATCAACCCATAGATGTCAAGGACAAAGTGAGAGGTCAGTGCAGTGTGGGCTTTGGGACCTGAAAATTCAGAGTGCGTTCTGGCCTTTGCCCCTGGGGTGAGAAGCTGCTGAGGTGCCACCACCATGCAGCTGCCCCTGGTCTGCAAGTTGTAGGGAGACCAAGCAACCAGTCTGAGGAATAATCACTGTTGCGTTAACCTGCTTGGATGTGGATTGCTATCTAGAATGGAGGTCATGGGGTGCATGACCAGCTTGCTAGAGAATGTGGAGGCTTTAGAGATGGCACCCAACTAATACCTATGGCAGCTGAGAAAACCCCAGCATTTGCAATAAAGCTCCCGTTTCTGGTACCAGAGTTCTACTGTGGCAAAAAGCCCAAAAGTCAAGTAATTGAGTGGCAACACAAGAAGGCAAAGGAAGCAATGCAAACAGAGCAACCTAACTTTACACTCCATTTTGGGGACAAAAAGGATCAAAGCATGGAACAGGAGGAAGACAGAAAAGTCAGAAATCCTGCACCAAAAGCTTCCAAGAAAAGAATAAGTTGCTTACAGGCCATAGAGGAGCTTAAAAAGGTTTTTGAAAATCAAATAAGAGAAGTGAAGGAAAAATTGGGAAGAGAAATGAGAACAATGCAAGAAAATTATGAAATGAGAGTCAACAACCTGACTGAAGAAAATAACACCTTAAAAAATAGACTAACTCAAATGACAAAAGAGGCTCAAAAAGGCAATGAGGAGAAGAATGCCTTAAAAAGCTGAATTTGCCAGGGGGAAAAAGAATCTCAAAAGCTCACTGAAGAGAATCATTCCTTCAGAATTAGACTGGAGCAAATGGAAGCTAGTGACTTTATGAGAAATCAAGATACTATTAAACAGATCCAAACAAATGAAAGAATAGAAGGCAATGTGAAATATCTCATGGGAAAAACCACTGACCTGGAAAATAGATCGAGGAGAGATAATTTAAAAATTATTGGACTACCTGAAAGCCATGATCAAAAGAAGAAGCTACAAATCATCCTTCAAGAAATTCTCAAGGAAAATTGCCCTGATGTTTTAGAACCAGAGGGCAAAATAGAGGTTGAAAGAGTCCACTGATAACCTCCTGAAAAAAAGATCCCAAAAAGAAAACTCCTAGGAATATTATAGCCAGGTTCTCGAGTTCTCAGATCAAGGAGAAAATATTACAAGCAGCCAGGAAGAAGCAATTTCAACACTGTGTAAACACAATCAGGATGACTCAGGACCTGGCAGCTTCTACATTGAGGGATCAAAGGGCTTGGAATATGATATTCTGGAGGTCAAAGGAGCTGGGATTAAAACCAAGAATCACCTACCCAGCAAATCTGAGTATCAGGAGAAAATACAGTCATTCAGTGGAATAGAGGACTTTTCAAGCATTCTTGATGAAAAGACCAGAGTTGAATAGAAAATTTGACATTGAGATACAAGAAGCAAGAGAAGTTTGAGAAGGTAAACAGGGAAAAGAAATCATAAGGAACTTATCAAAGTTGACCTACTTATATTCCTACATGGAAAAACGTTAATTGTAACTTATGAAACTTTTCTCAGTATGAGAATAGTTGCAAGGAATAGAAATGTGTACATGTGTGTATGTGTATAATATATGTATGTATATGTGTGCATATGTATACATGCATATATATGTCTATATAGGAGGGTATATGGGAGTATGAATACATTTGTGAGTATGTGTACATATGTGTACAGGTATACATAGACAGAGGGCACAGGACCAATTGAATAGGAAGGGTTGATACTTAAAAGGTGAAATCAAGAGGTGAGAGAGGAATATAATGAGAGGAGATGGGGAGAGACAGAATGGGGTAAACTATTTCATATAGAAGAGGTAAGGGAAATTTGTTACAATGGAGGGAAAAATCAGGAAGGCAAAAAGAAATAAGTCAATCTTATTCTCATTGAATTTGGCTTAGGGAGGGAATGGCATACATACTAAATAGGGTATCTCACCCTACAGCAGAGTAGAGGGGAAAGGGAGGAGAAGGGGGATAATTGAAGGGAGGGCAGGCTGGGTGAGAGGGAAGTTGGAAGCACCCACTTTTGAAAATGGAAAGGATCAAAGTAGAGTATAGATCAAGTGGGGGATGGGATAGGATAGAGGGATATATAGTCAGTCTTCCACAATATATCCACTATGGAAATGTTTTGCATAGCTATTCATGCACAACCTATATTAAATTGCTTATCTTCCCAGTGAAGGTGGGTGTCAGGGGAGGAAGGGAAAAAATTTGGAATCCAAAGTTTTAAAATGAAATGTTCAAAAATATATATACATATTTTTATTAATATTTTACATGTAACTGGGAAATGAAATATACAGGCACTGGGGCATAGAGATCCACCGTGCCCTACTGGAAAGTCGAAGGGGGAATGGGGGAAGATATGGGACAGAGCAGATTGGGGGAGGGGATATTAAGTGGAAATGCTGTTTTGGGGTGGTGGGTAGGGAAAATTGGGGAGAAAATTTGTAACTAAAATCTTTGTGGAAATGAATGATGTAAACTAAAAGATTAAAAAAAAGAGTGAAAAAAAGAATCATTGGACCACCTGATATTCATGATCAAAAAAAGAGCCTAGAAATTATCTCACATAAGCTTGGTATTATTTCAAGAAATAATAAAAGAAAACTGTTCAGATTTCTTGGAACCAGAGGGCAAAGTAAAAATAGAAAAAAAACTCTACCAATCATCTCCTGAAAGAAACACCAAAATGAACACTCCCAGGAACATCATAGTCCAAACCCAGAGCTTCCAGGTCAAAGAGAATAAATTATTAAAAGCAGTCAGAAAGAACGCATTCAAGTACCAAGGAGTCACAGTCAGGATCACATTTAATTTATTATCCACCACTACAAAGGATCAGAGGCCTTGGGATATGGCTTGCAACCAAGGATAACTTGCCCAGCAAAACCAAGTAAAATCCTTGAGGTTGGGGGGGGGGGGGGGGAGAGAGGATGGAACTTTAATGAACATAGAGGGCTTCTAAACATTCCAGATGAAAAGACTACAGCTGCAGACAAACTTTGAAGTTCAAACACAAGAATGAAGAAAAACATAAAAAGGTAAACATGGATAAAGGGAATAAACTAAGATACAATGTTTACATTCTACAATGGGGAGATAATACATGAATCATTTCTGAACCTTAGTATCATCAGGGGTCATGGAGGGAGTGTAACTGGATAAGACCTGGGAGTTCTCTCATATCTTGATGATCCTAAAAGAAGAATGAAAAGAGAAGGGAAGAGGAATACACTCTTGGTCAGGGAAAGGAAAAGGAATATTAGGGGAAATTATCTCACATAAGCTTGGTATGAAATTAGATAGACAGTTATACAAATGAGAGGGAGAGGGAGGGGTGGGGGAAGCAGTTGGCACTTGAACCTCACTCTCTTCTGAATATATTTCACTCAACAGGGAAGTAGGAGGGCATGGGGAGAAGAGAGAAGGGGGGAATTAGAGGGAGAGTAGGTTAAGGAGGGATTTGTCCAAAGGAAAACAAATTTAAGGATATACAAAAAATATATATAGAATTCCTTTTGAAGTAGCAAAGAATGGGAATCAGAGGGGGTATACATACATTGGGGAATGGCTAAACTAGTTATGGTATATGAATGTGATAGAATACTATTGAGCTGTAAGCAGTGATGAAGGGTATGGTTTTAGAGAAATCTAGGAAGACTTATATAAGCTGATGTAGAGCGAAGTGAGCAGAGCCAGTATAGCATTATGGTAAAGATAAATAATTTTGAATGAATTAGGAACTCTGGTCACTGTAATTGACTGACCATGATTCCAGGGTATTAATGATGAAACATGTTACCCACTTCTGATAGAGAAGAGAAAGACTCGAAGTCCAGAATGACACACATATATTTTTGGACATGTCCAATGGGGAAATTTGTTTTGCTTTACTATACAAGTTTGTAACAGATTTTGTTTTTCTTCATTTCTTTCTCATTTAGGGGGAGGGGCTGGGTAGGAAGGGTGAGAAAAAAAATTCATGATTAAAAAAATAATTTTTTTTCCTGAATAAATGTTTATTGAATGAATGGCACTGGATATGGCATTTTTTTCCATCAAAAGAAAGCAACATTAGTTTTTCATTAGTTTAACTGCAGAAACGGTTACAAAGGTTAAAAGTTAACACCACTTAATTTTAAGACAACTGACATGACCATGAGTCCTCTTACACCAGAGCTAAGGGAACATGGAAACAAAGCACTAGGAAAGCCTGCCCTTGGCTTTGCTTTCCCATCCTCCTCCCTCTTCATTATAAAACTGTTCCTTCAAAATGGTGAAGGGATGCCTGAGGTGAGCTGGTACCCTCATTCTTTGTTTCCTGCCTTCACCCTTGAAACAATGACATAATGGTCAATGGTAAGTATGCTGGTGCTCACAATGGTCCAAGCAAAAAGTGAACTGATATGGTTTCCAACATGAACTGAACACAGAACTAAGAACTTTCACAAAGATGAGCTTAATTTCCAGAGAAGTTGAGATGAAGACAGGTCAGTGCCATTACAGGACAGAAATGCCAGCTGAGAGGGAGTTCTCAGAGCAGGAATCCCTTATGGATGAGGCGGGTGCTTGGAATACTGGATGGCATCGAGAGAAGCCCCGATGTCGTAGATCTTGGTCTGCAGGCCGCCCTGTTCAGATCTTATACACAGCGCTGGAGTCTCCGCCTGAGCTGGGGCGAAGCCGGGAGCTACCGAGTACCTTCGCCCCACCCCCCTGCGCCCCTCCCCTGCCCGCCCTTTGCGTTGGTGCCCCCTCAAAAAATTATTTTTTTTAAATAGAAGAGAATGCCTTTAATGTATCTATGAGTAAAACTTCAAATAAAAACACATCTTGGTCACAAGCCCGGACAAAGTTCTGTAATGACAAGCAAACAACTGTGTTTCCCCAATAATAAGACACTATCTTATTATTTTTTTTGGACAGAAAAACACCAGAGGGCTTATTTTCAGGGAAGGGCTTATTTTAATGAACATTGACAGCAATTTTAATAAACAGGTAAATGTGAACAAAAAAATGTACCTTTATTCAATAATGAATTCAATAAAGAACAGGATGACGCGCTCACTGCTGCAGCTCTGATTGGATGCAGCTCAGAGCGCGGCGTGCGTTTCACCAGGGGAGGGGGGATGGACGGTGCATACAGAGGGTACCCTAATGTAGCGTGTAGTGCAGGGGATCACCTTCACTACAGCAGCAATCTCAATAGGGCTTATTTTCGGGGGAGGGCTTATTTTTAGAGGAATCTTACACAGTAAGGGGAGGGCTTATTTTCGGGATAGGTCTTATTATCGGGGAAACACGGAAGTACTTAGCACTTTGTTTCAGTTGAGTCTTGCCCGAAATTATATCAAGTCTTTGTTAAGAAACATAACTTGTGAAACCCACAGTGGGAGGGACTTGCCAAAGACAGGAACAGGAAGGAAGTAAGAGGTGGGCAGAACAGGGAGGAGCTAATGACCAGATAAAAAGCTGAACACAAGCTGGGAGAGAGCAGAACTGAGAGGGGAACACTTGTGGTGGCAGAGCTGAGAAGGAGAAAACTTGTGGTAACCTGGCACTCTGTCTATTCTGTCTGTGTTGATTTTTGTTTGTAATACTTTTTACAGAAGCCCTGGAACATTACTGGAAGCCCTGAAAGAGGATTTTCTTGTTGTCTGTTTACAGAAGTCCTGGAAGAGGGTTTCAGAGGTTCTGGGACTATATTGATGATTTGTGTTGAGTTCTCAGACCTCGTTTGGGGGTTTGTGTTGATTTCACAGGCAAATAGTGAGTTGATTATGGTGCAAGCAATGTGCATGAATGTTATTTTGGTTCTGTTAAGCTTTATCTTCCCAGTAACAGAAATTATGAAGGACTTGAGGTAGACTGGACACTGTGAGCTTCAATATGGAACTGGTTGAGGAGCTGGATGAGGAGCTGGACGAGGAGCTGAGAGCTACCTACCTGTGAATCTAGGTGACAATTGGGTAGATTCAGGCAGGAGCTGGACCCATGGAAGAGGAACCATGGAATTTGGG
Organism: Petaurus breviceps papuanus; assembly: GCF_028583685.1. NCBI lineage: Eukaryota > Metazoa > Chordata > Mammalia > Diprotodontia > Petauridae > Petaurus > Petaurus breviceps. The sequence goes on along the minus strand of NW_027187282.1, from coordinate 1,503,293 downwards.
AGCCATCCTTGAGCCAAGATGAAAAGACCTCTCCTTGGGTACTTAGTGCTGACTGAGAAGATCATGATTTACTGTGGGAGAATTTTGTACTCTGTACCTTGTACTTCTTAAGGATGATTGAGTTAAAGATGATTGGAAACCAATCTCCAATCAAGAAGAAAGAAGACTTTTTGACTGAGAGATTAAGACAATGTGACCTAGGGATGAAAAACTTTGACCTTTGTACTTTTGTCCCTTAGTTTTGTCCCTTAGCTTGCTCCTTAAGGATGATTGAGTTAAAAATTTATTGAATGATATCTTTTGTTTAAAACTATGTGACCACTTTGGTGAAAACTATGTGGCCATTTTAGTGATAATTTGTCATGTTATAACATTATGAATGCTGTACTTTGGTTTCTGTGAATGTTTTGCTTTAATTTACTGCTGAATAAATAGAGAGTTCACTATACTGTGTGATCAGAACCTTAAAGCTATTCACAGCAGCAGTCCTCAGGAAAGTTGCTTGTGCTTGGCTTTACAAGTTCCTGGAAAAGATAAATATTAAAACCAAGTCAAAAGACTGAAAAAAAAGAAGAAAAAATAATGTATTCCAAAGGAAAAATAGCTGACCTGGAAATCAGGTTGAGAAAATATAATTTTAAAGTCATCATACTATCCAAAAGCCTCAATAAAAAAGAGATATGTGCTATTTCAAGAAATCACAAAAGAAAACTGCCCATATCTTTTAAGAGCAGAAGACAAAGTAAAAATAGAAAGAATCCGCCAGTCACTTCCTAAGAGAAACCCCAAAATGACAATTCCTAGGAATATTATAGTAAAAATATAGTACTACTGGGTTAAAAAAATATTGCGAACAGCCAGAAAAAAATCCAGTACAATTGGAAGAACCACAGTTAGGATCACACAAGATTTAGTAAGTACCATCATAAAGAAGTGGAGAACTTAGAATATAATACAGAAGGCAAAAGATCTAGGCTTACTACAATCAAGAATAATTTACGCAGTATAACTGAGTATGATCCTAAAGGGTAGAAATAGATCTTTTTAATTTTTTAAAATTAATTTATTAATTTACTTTTAGTTTACAACATTCAGTTCCACAATCCCTTGAGTTTCAAATTTTCTCCCCCTCCCTCTCCTCTCCCCCACCCCCCTACACCCACCATGGTGGCATAAAATCAAATATAGGATCTGCAAACACCTTCACATTAACCGTTAGTCAGGTTATAAAGAAGGATTATAATCTATAGAATGAACAATGGGAAAGAGAAAACAAAACAAGAAAAAGAAAGAGAGCAGGTAATTTGATTCAATCTGCATTCAAACCATAGTTCTTTCTTTGGATGTGGACATCTCTTTCCATCATGAGTGCTTTGGAGTTGTCTTATATCATTGCTGAGAAGAGCCCAGTCTATCAAAGTTGGTCATCACACATACATTGTATCTGTAATTGTGTACAAAGTTCCCCTGGTTCTTCTCTCCTCACTCAACATCAGTATCTCCAGGATATTATGAAGTCCCATCTACTCCTCATTTCTTATAGCACAGTAGCATTCCATTACATTCATATACCACAATTTATTTAGCCATTCCCCAATAGATGCGCATCCCCTTGATTTCCAGTTCTTTGCCACCACAAAAAGAGCTGCTATAAATATTTTTGTACATACAGATCTTCCTCCCACTTCTATGATCTCTTTGGTAGATAAATAGATATTTAATAAAATAGAAGACTTAAAAGCATTTCTGAAATCCCTTGGTCTGAAAATACCAGAGTTGCATAGAAACTTTGAAACACAAAATACAGGAATCGAGAGAAACATACAAAAGTAAACCTGAGCAAGCAATCATAAAAGACTAAAGAAAGATAAATGTGTTCTAATGTGGGGAGATGATATGTGTGTCCCCTCAGAACTTTATCATCATCAGAGATTGTAGAAGGAGTCTATTTAGACAGAGTGTCTGGGAGTGGTTCTGTTATGTCTTGATCTTCAGAGAAGAAGGGAAATAGAGGGGAAGAGGAATAATCAAGGAAAACAAAATTAAGAAAAATATTATCTCAGGTAAGTAGGGTACTTCTAGGATTTTTTAGTTGCATGCCTGCTTAGTTGATACATGCTTTCTTTTTTTGTCTTTTATTTGGAGGGGGGAAGGCAGGGCAATTGGGGTTAAGTGACTTGCCCAAGATCACATAGCTACTAAGTGTTAAGTGTCTGAGGCCGGATTTGAATTTAGGTCCTCCTGACTCTGAGGCTGGTGCTCCAGTCACTGGGCCACCTAGCTGCCCCTCTTCTTTTTCAAAGAAAGTGGTTAGTTCCTCCACATATGGTACCTTTTACAGACCCCTCACCATTCCTGGTTTCTTTCCTCTGTATATTCTCTAGTATAACATCTTTCCTAAAAATGTGGTTCTCTGACCTTACCTCATCAGGGATTAATGTTCATTTTATTCTAAAATCTAGTATTTTGTCATTTTGTAGACTAAGAGAAAAGCATTTGCTTTAGTAAAAAAAAAAAAAAGCAGCTGAGCTGTTCTGTTTTCTAATCTTGCTCTGTCCATGTGAGCCTGGCCTCCACCCCTTGAATAAGGTTACCTGTTGAAGCCCTTCTCTACACAAGGTAGGGGCCCACTTTTCCATGAAGCCTTTCACCAACCCTCCCAACCAAAATGGTCCTTCCCAGCTACATGTCCTAGGTACTTAATAGAGTATCATATTAAGGGAGTGTGTCATAGTTGTCTTGGCAAACAGTCAACAAGCATTCATGAAGCCCTGTTGGCCATGTGCTGGTGTTTGTCTCTCTCCTGGATACCTGGTCATAAGCTCCTTTAGGACAAAGTCTGCATCACTTCTCTTCAAGCCGCCCCCCTGTTGGAAGAAGAGACACAATCCCTGCATATGTCAGGTGCTTAATAAATATGACTTTGCTGAATTTCAGTCGGGTGTCTCAACATTCACTCAAGTAAGAAAGAGCAGATGGCATGTGAATCTGTGGTTTTCTTTCTCCATCTAGTGGATGCCAATTTAGTACCATGGCCAGAAGGACAGTAAGCTTTCTAAGTCTCTTTAAAGTCGATAAAGCACTTCCTTCACGACAGCATGTAAGGTATGTGGTTACCCTCAGACCCCAGATGAGGAAACTGAGGCTCAGGCATGATTAGGTCAAATGTCTAGAAGGGTTGGAACTGAGACTCAAATCTGGATCTTCTGTTGGGATGGCCCCACAGTACACTCATTGCCTTCCCAAAGCCTGGCACAGAGATTGTGAAGGAAGAGAATCTCAGAGTAGGAAGGGGTCTTAAAGATCGAGTCTAGTCCAACATGTGTTCCCTTCTTAACATATCCAGGAAGGGGTTGGACAAGCTTTTTCTCAGCCCTCTACTGAGGGGCCACCTACTATCTCTCAAGGCAGACAATTCTGCCTTCAGCTGCTCTAATTTTTAAGGAATTCTACTTTATGTAGAAAGGTTGAATGGGACATTCTGCTCAGCTCATTCAATTACCATTCCTGGTTCTATTCAACCATGTAGGAACTCCGGGACCTGTTTTTGGCTATGTGATGACCCAGGCTGAAAGGACTTTGTGTGTCAGTCAGTCAACAAGTCAAAGGAAAAGCAGTCCTTGCCCTCAAGAAGCTTACATTCTAAGGGGGGGTGGGGAGAGACACCTAAGACAGAGCTAAAAAGTTTTGGGGAAGGGGCAAGGTACCCAGCACAGGGGCATGGTAGAGGAAATCTGGAGTGAGGCCTCAGAGGAATGAGGCATGGCTTGTCTGGGGACCCACCTTACATGGAGGTCAGGGTGGAGCCCACCAGTCAGAGGGAGAGCCTACTTTGAATGTGTGAATTCCAGAGCCGGCATGATGTGGTAAGCATTGACTTGTCTCTTGATCTTTCCCCATCCTGTGAGGGAGGCAGGGTGCAGCACCTGTTAAAGCCTCAGGCTCCCTCCAGGTGGCATCATGAAACACCAAATGTTTCGGTGAGGAGTAGGGAAGGTATTTTCTCCACTCCAATATCATCACATGATGGTCCCGATCATATGGATCACATGTCCTTCCTAACCAAGCCTGAGCTTGGGTTTGGGCTGCCTCATTCACATCTGTTGTTTTCAGGTCTTAGGCAAGCAAGGCCCTATCTCAGGATGGGCACACCCAGGTGTGGAGGCAATCCTAGTGAACTTGTGAGTTTGAGGCATTCCAATCCCATTGGGTCATAGCTGAATGGCAGAAAGGGTGGGAGTCCTGACTTTATTATCCTGTTATCTTATTATCCTTCTTTTATCCTTATTATCTTTATTATGTTTTTAAAATTTTTATATTTATCTTTATTTTATCTTATTATCTTTCTCCCTACTCTTTCACCTTTAATCCTAATTTTCCTTTCATTGTTGAGGATGTCACCATCCTCCCAGTCCCCCAGGCTCTCAACCAAGGTGTCATCCAGCCTTCTTCCTCTCTCTCATAGCCAATCTTCTGTGCAGTCCTGTAAATTCTACTTTTGTAACATCTCCCAGACACCCCCCTTCCTCTCCTCTGACCCTGCTCCCACTTTGGGGCAGGTCCTCATCCCCTTACACCCGGACTACTGCAGCAGCTGCTGGGGGCTCCACCTGCCTCAGGTCTCTCCCCACTGCAGTCCATCCCCCATTCAGCCATTATAGTGATCTTCCTAAAGCCCAGGTCTGACCACATACACGGGTGCACAAAAATACACATACACTATTCAGTAAATTCCAATGGCTCCCTATGGTCTGCAGGATCAAATACAGAATGCTCTGTTTGGGGTTCAAAGCCCTTCATAACCGGCCCCCTCCTCCCTTTTCAGTCTTCTTATGCCCCCCTCATGTGTTGCATGATCCAGTGACCCTGACCTCTGGCCTGCTCCTCTCACAAGGTCCTGTTCTCCTGACTCTGGGCATTTTCTCTGGCTTCCCCCCATGCCTGGGATGCTCTCGCCTACCTCATCTCTGTCTCTTGCCCACCCTAGCTTTGTTCAGATCCCAGCTAACATCCCACCTTCCACAGGAAGTCTTTCACAATTCCCTCTCACATCAGGGCCTTCCCTCGGAGATTATTTGTTTCTCCTGTCCATAGCTTGCTTTCACATAGTTGTTTCCATATTGCCTCCCCCATTAGACTGGGAGCTCGCTGAGGGCGAGGGGGGGTGTCTTTTGTCCTTCTTTGTATCTCCAGTGCCTAGCACAATGCCTGGCACATCGTAGGACATAGTAGGTAGGTGCTTAATGTTTGTTGACTATTGATCAGAGTTCTCAAGTGTCTAAAGTTGTTTTTCTTTGTAATATTGCTGCCTTTGTATACATTTTCCTCTCAGTTCTGCTCACTTCACACTGTATCAGTTCTAACATAGTAACTATTCACTAAAATTGTCTCTTTAGTCATTTCTAAATTACACTCATATATCCCAATTTGTTCAGCCCTTTCCCCCAGCTGTGTAAGAGACAAACTAATATAATCCTCAGATCCTGGCTCTTTCTTTTCCCCCCCTTTTAATTCCCCCTTCAGCATAAGAAAGTTGTTTTGTTTATGACTATTTCCTCCCTGTGAGAGAAGGTGAATTGTCATTAATTGAAAAAGAATTAATTTTTAAACATGCCTGTCATGGACCAGAGAGCTTATGTCAAGGACAGCTTCAATCATCTAATCCGAGGTCCTGACTCCACCCTCTGTCTTGAGCTCCAGGTCCAAAGTTCCTCCAGAATTTCTGCCCCTTCCTTTAAGGTTCTGCCACCAAGGTGTGCATGTGTCAGACACCCTCTGGAAACTGTTATCTTTGCTCCTGTGTCCACTGAAAGGTGGAATTCTGCATCTCTAAAACTTTAGGTGTGAATGAATTCTATGTCAGGGAGAACTGTGGGCATGTAAGCCCTTGGCAGATGTTTTATTGGTTTTCTTATTAAGCTGGCATACTCTTTGTTTGTTAATGCTATGCTAACAGTAAAAGCACATGCACCCACTTCTGTTCAGAGCTGACTTGCTTATGGCAAAGGTGCCTAAGGTTCACTGAAGTCCTAGGGAGTTTGAGAAGGAGGTGGGGTTTGCCAGAGGGTGGAAGCTCAAGAGTCAGTTTCTGAGTGGGTCAGTCCAAATGCCCCTTGACAATCAGTCTGTGGTGTTCTGGAGGGGGCAGGGGCTGAGCTGAGAGATAAGCGCTCTCTGACTCTTGGAGAGCCATAGAAAGCATGCACTTGGACAGTATTTCTGCCCATCAGTATTGGCCTCTTCACACACATTCCTCCCTCTTCTTACTTCCCACCCAGGGCCTCTGTAGCCGGGTGAATATTAACTATTTTTGTCTCTGGTAATTGGCAGCCCCAGGGTGAACACCTGGACTGGCTCCCACCAAACAACATTGCCCCAGGTCTGAACCACATATCCTTTTCCCCAAACAGCCAAATCACGTCAGATGAATAAGTACTGGAACCCTGACTGACCAAGAAGAAAGAACGCAATACCTTTAGGCCTCTGTGGAATCCTAGTAAATCAAACTGGATCTAAGTTTAGGGCTTGAGACAGTCCTGGAAGTTTGGCATATATTTCAAATTGATACTAACTTGGAACCGAAAGAGTTCTAGGGATATTAAGTGGGCTAAAGATTTGGGACCCAGATAAAAGAGAAAGCACAAGATGAAAGGCATCCGCCTCATCTGACGTATCCCAAACAGAACTCACAGATCTGAATAATGAGTGAAATAGTTGGCCCCAGGAAATCTCAAATGGCAATTTCTCTTTGTAAGTAATTTCAACTTCGACAAAACTCTTGCCCTTAGAAGTGCCCAAAAAAGGCAGTTAATAGCCAGCAGGCCCAGTGTCTGGCTTTAGGATTTGGGTGCAAGGAGGTGGCTAAGTGCATGTCTGACTCTAGACTCTCATGGAAACCAAGGAAGTCCAAAGCTTTTTAAGCTCCCAGGAAAATCTGAGGTAAATCCTCAAATCAGATTGAGTTTCCAAATTATATGCCAGCCTAAGAAAGCTTCAGTCAAGGGTTGTTTCTCAGGTGAAGATAGCCTTGATTGGCAATATCCATTGGCCCATTAGTTCCTCCAGAAGATGGGTCTCCTCATTCCCACCCCAGAGGTACTGTATCAGCCCCAGTCCCAGAACTTTGAATGCCTGGTCAACTTATTTTCCTTTTGGTAGATTTCTTGATTATGTAAGTGATTCTTTTGCCATCCTGCCCCACCAGCAGTACACTCCTCAGCACAATCCACTCAGGAGGACCCTTGAGAGAGGGATGGGCAGTGGAAACCCTTGGGGAGAAATCCAGAGGGGCCCACCCACTATACCAGATGGTAGCAGGAGGGAAAGGAGGGAGTGGTTTGTGGGATATGCCTCATGGTCAGGTAATGACCTTAAAACATTACTTCTAGGGTTCCCCAAAAGCTCTGAAGACACAATACAATTCTGTGAAGAATTAAGAACAACCTTTGTGTGGTACACCCCAAATTGGTGAGGCTATAGTCTCATCCTCTCTAAAGGTGAACTGCTTCATCCTCCATAGTGATCAAATATAAATAACAACAAACCACCT